>NC_092594.1:12901785-13208214 GCF_047663525.1 Anas platyrhynchos | reverse complement strand
TGCATATGAGGTTAAAAAAAAAAAGTTCCCATAGAAAGACTAATTTAGGGTAACTGTTCATCATTCTGTCAGGGAGCTTCATGACTTCTATGTTGCTGAATTTCTTATAGGGCAGTACACCTAACAGATAGGCTCTTGCAAAGAGCGAGAATGTTCAAACTTTGGACTTTAGCTTCATGTTCAGCAGCAGGAAGAAATACAGAGAAAACTTACAGGGTGGTTTGGGGGAAGTAGAATGGTATAATAATGAGGGAGCTGAAGAAGAGAGATGTCCAGAGACCAGTAGAGGACTGACAGAGAGGAAGTCCCTGGTGCTGCAAGTCCTGCTCAGTTTACTTACTGAACTCGCTGTCAGATTTAGGGTAGTAGCCAATAACTGCATCAGTCAAATAAACAACTCGGGTATATTCTAAGGTGTTATGGTGTCCCCCAGGTAATCCCCAGTGCTTTTTGTATTTATTTTTTTCACCCTAATTTTTAGTTAGAATTATGAATTGTATTTTCTTTAAGTCTCAACACGCATATGCTAGAAAATTCTTAATTTTCCAGGTCAGAGCTTTTTTTTTTTTTTTTTGGGGGGTGGGGGGAATCCCAATCCTGCTCAAGTACAATGTGCTTCTGAAAAACTAAATAGTAATTATAATACCCATAAGCCTCTAGGTACGGAGGGATAATTTGGTTTTCCCAGAACACAGGGAGACTGAGAATTTATGTAACAGGCTACATGTGGCTTGGTATTATTGGCTTGTACTGATTATGGGGGAGAGGGAAGGATAATGCAGCCTTGCTTGTTCTAACAAGATCTGATGTCTTAATGACTTAAACACAATTATGCTCTTATCATACATGTGGCTGTAGTGTCAATTCCTTAAGCTTAAGGTTCTTTTCCTCAAGCAACTTTAAACCTTTCTTTTATTAGAAAAGATACCAACTTTATGATAAATGTAGCTTGCTTCATTTTTTTGTTTTTTGTTTTTTGTTTTTTTTTTAAGCTGAAGTGGGCCCCTCCATTTCACTGTGATTTATTTGGTTCTCTTCTCAGCCCCCTCCTTACCCTTCAAATCTGAGAAGCAATTGCTTTACTCTGATCCGTTCTCTTCTTTAATCACTTTTCCCACAAATCTTGCATTCTCTTCAAACTTGATCAATGATGAGTTTTTCTTCCAGGCCATTAATAAATATAAGTAGTAAGAAATGGCAAGATAGCTCATCCCTGTGGTGTTTCTCAGAGAATTCACATGTTCAGTGACGATTTGGGGCTTAGAGTTGCATTTTAAGCTTAGCTGACCAGATTATAACTCCACTTAATGTATCTAGAATTAAAAATTCTATTTAATCAGGATGGATTAGTATCAAGTCAGATGCCGTGTACTTCTCAGCTACATTTATAAATGAGTTTTTAAAGAGTGGCTTATGTTGCATAGGTTCATATTTTTAATTAGTATTTTTATCTTTTTTTTTTTAATAAACCAAGCTGCTTTGTGACTCTGAAATTGTTTTACATGGGATGAGAAGAAGAATATGAATTCTTATAATTATCTGTATTGTCTGCTGATAATAATAATAATGATCCACTGTTTCATTGCTTCTAGTCATTTGGAATGTCCCCAGTGTTCTTAGTGTTACTGAAAGAATAGCACGATATGTACAAAGAGATTCTCTTTAAATTGTTTTGCAATTCTTTGATACAACTTTTTTTGTTCATTTATTAGCTTTAGTCTCTGAGATGAAGATGTAGGTTATGCATGAAATCGGTAGACTTGCAGGTAGTCCAAAGGCTATCAATACTATGCCTTTTGGAAGGCAGAAAAGACTTAAAGGTACTCGTTTCTGCAGAGCCAGACACAGTTCAGATATATAAGCTATCTTTCATACTGCATTATTTGTTTACGTCACTGCTTCTATGAAACTGGAACTATTGGAAGAAAATAAAACTTTGGGACCATCCATTCTAACAATTATTCAATTTAAAGTGTCGGTGTTGCATATTGTTCCCAACTGAGCTATGACTTCAGATGGCAACACAGGCAAGTTCAGAAGGGATTGCGTTTTGTGACCATGGAAGCAGCAGCTTGTGCAACAAATTGATAATGGGAAATAAAGCACTGAGCAGCCGATATGAATGGGATGAATAAATACATGCTGTGTTGAACTTACAGTAGAGTGGTGCTATATGCTTTTCGGAGGATCATGATGAATTTCTATTAAACCAGCTATCTTAGGCATCACTTTATGCATCTGAACTCCATTGAGGAATCATGATTAATGTCTCTGAATTGGTAAATAAACTTAATGATGCATATCGGTAAAATATTTATGCAAAAAGCATGTTTTTGCTTTTCAGAAAGATTGGAGAAGATAGGTGCTTTCATGTCTGAATTTAAATATGCATATCTCCTGTCAACCCCTTCGCCTTTATGAACAGCATTCAGTTATAAAATTTCAACATCATGGTGACTAACAATTTTCACCAGGTCAACACTGAGCGTACTTAAGGAGGACTATGACCTCCAGAGGTCCCTTCCAACCTCAACCATCCTGTGATTCTGTGACTACCTACAGAATTGCTGGTGGTCTCTTTTGCATTTGCAGTTTTCTTGAAAAATATGAAATTTCTTTCAGGATGGCTCAACTAGAAGTCCTTCTTATCAGGCCATCATCTGATTTGATCTCACAGGTGATCATGTTAGGGTTGAGAAGCTTCATTGTCCACCATTATTTCTTATCCTTAAACGTAGTAAGTATCTTCAGTCATCAGTGAAATGAGCAACCAGCCATCTTTATAAGGCTGAGAGCTTGGAGAGCAGCACAAAAGACTGCCTGCATTGTTATCTAAAATGTTACTACATTCTCTGGGGTAAAAAATGTCTGCTTTTCTTGCCAATTATATCGCTTTTTTCCTTTATGAAGGTCTTCGTTCATAATTACTTTTAGATAACACTTAACTAGCATCTTTATGAATAAATTCAAGTTCAAATCATGCAAGACTGATTTCCTAGTATTTTAAAATATGATTATTTGACTGTATTGTCCCTTTTGTTGTCTTATCCAAATTGTAGTCTTCCAGATTTTATCTGCTACTTATTTCATTGAGAAAAACACCATTCTTCCAGTATGATCACTGACTACATTTATCTTCAAGTTTTCCTGAAGAGACACACTGCTGATATTTTTGTTCTTGGTATTGCTTCAGTATCTTTCCCAACCCTTCTTTCAAGAGAATTTAAAATATGGTCTGAATTTGCAAATTTAATTCTAGTCAAATGACACTTTGTTTCTGACTGTTGTTCCGTTTATTTAATGGCCTCTGTCTGTCTTCTCCTTGTTATTTATCTTACAAATTCTTTCTTGTTCAAGTTCTTACAAGTATATTGGAGATAGCTGTTGGACTGGAGAAGAAGGAGACAAATTTACTGATGTGACAAAGGAAAGATGGAAGCGCAATCCAAATAGCTGTGGATTCTGATGAGCTTCCTTCCTGGCCAGCCAGCACATATTGAGAATTGTTCAGGAAGGCCCTCAGGATGCAGGTTTGAGGAAAAATGGGAGAGATTAGAGGGCTCAGGGTGGCAACTGGGTCTTCCATGAGGGCTGCGTAGGAGGGTAAAGGGAAGTGAAGTTACTGCTGAGCCTGAAGAACACAGTGCATCAATTCACAAAGCTTGGTTGTCATCAAGCAACTTAACAACTTTCTACTTCCTTCTATTTTGTTACCAAAAGATAACCAGAGCTGAGTGGTTGGAGATCCTTCCTGAAAGTTCTTCAGTTGTATCATCTAAAAGGTATCATCTCTCTGTGCCAACCCCGATAAAGCAGAGACCTCAAGATCTGTGTGTAGGCACGTTGTGATTATGCCTATTGCCAGGAATATCTTCTGCAGAAGGATGATAAATGATTTTCTTCTGCAGTATAACTCCCACCTCTCCTCCTCTGTCCTTGCAGTGGCATCTGTGTAGATGGTACTTTGCAGATTAAAATAATACACTGCAAATCGTTAGGCGTGACAGTATTACTTACCTTATTGTCATAGTTTCTGGGGCAGAAAAATGTATTTTAGTTTAAAACAGGAAATCAGAATATATTACAGGAAGTTAACGATTTTGATAATTGTTTTGTGGTTTTTTTGTTGTTTTTTTTTGATAATGCTTTTCTAGCCATGCATTAAAGTGATATTTGCACTGATGCCAGTTACTAGTGTTGCTCTAAGCCCACATGGAATTCAGTAGTGAAGTGTTACAGGTTAGCTTTGAGAAGAGACAAGGTGAAAATGAACTCTGTGGTGCACAGCTCAGGGAAATACCTTTCTTTGAGAAGTGTTGGATTACCGTGTGCTATATATCTGAGAAGAAGCAAAAAGCTTTTTTTTTTTTCTATCTTACTTTTCAATCAAAGTACAGGACCTACAGAACAAGTAAATTGATTCTCTCTGAAAATCTGGCAGTGAAGTATCTTCAGGACTTTGATTCATTGTACTACCAGCATCACTGTAACTAACACAGTAACAGGTGAGGGTCCCAACTTGCACTCTCTAAGTCACTTTCATGAGAACAGC
Organism: Anas platyrhynchos; assembly: GCF_047663525.1. NCBI lineage: Eukaryota > Metazoa > Chordata > Aves > Anseriformes > Anatidae > Anas > Anas platyrhynchos. The sequence goes on along the minus strand of NC_092594.1, from coordinate 13,203,662 downwards.
AGGTCCACATGCAGGAAAGATTGATTTTAAATCCACTATTTACTTTGTAACTGAGGCTTCCAGATGAAAATATTTGTTTAGAGCATCAGAGACTTTCAGAGAATTTCCTCATTTGAGTAGTGCTTGAGTATGCTAAGTGTTCATGCATCTATAGTGTGTACTACATTGATTTTCTTTAGCAGAATTGTTTACTGTTTGGGATTATCAGGCAGACTGTGCAGACACTGTACTGGGCATTGCCTGTTAGCTGTGATTAAATGTGCTGTGATATTGCTTCTTTAGAGAATTATATACCAGTTTTTCTAACGGTGTCCATGCCACCTGGTGCTATTGCAATGCTGATTTTTATCTTCCTGAAATGGATTGGTCTGCCCATGCTGACAGACAGATTTTTAGGTTTGATAATGTTTTCCTTTGGGTTCTCAGGTAACATAAGTTACACTTACTGCCTTTTATTCTGACGGCACGTACTTCAAGCTGCTGACTTGTGTTTGCTCATACATTTAGTAGTGTATCTCACGAGCAGTTCAGACAAGCTTCCAATAATCACCCTTTCCCATTTAGGGATTAGGGGATTACAGAGTCGGGATGTTTGTAAAGAAAGAACAGATGTCTCTCGGTTTATAATTTTAGTGAGAAGGAGGTGTGGAAAAGAAAACACAAACATTTAAACACAAAGTGCAATAAGGCAGTCAGAGTTGGACAATCCAGTGAACAGCAATTTCTACATTGCTTTATTTAGTCCCATTAAAAAAAAAAATCATTAGTGGGATTCTTCTAGCAGTACCTTGTAGCAGTGTAGGAGTTTTTGGCCTGCCCTGATGTCATTCCTCTGTGGTCCTTATTGTTCACACCACCTTTTAAACACACAACATCTGTACATATTGCCTGCACTGATCTCACTATTGCAGCATGTGGCACTGCTGGTGGGGCATGATGCTTAATTATGGCTCTTATTTTCTGAATCTATTAAAGAAGATTTAAAAATCCTTGGCTTTCCAGAACCTTCCCTTCTCCACCCCTCTTCACAGTTCCCCCCAGCACAAGGAGGCATGGGCAGATAGGACAAGGGGCATGGTTTTAAACTAAAAAAGGTAGATTTAGATTAGAAGTTAGGAGGAAATTCTTCACTCAGAGGGTGGTGAGGCCCTGGCACAGGCTGCCCAGAGGAGCTGTGGATGCCCCATCTCTGGAGCTGTGGGCAGCCTGGGCTGGTGGGAGGTGTCCCTGCCCATGGCAGGGGGGCTGGAACTGGGTGGACTCTAAGGTCCCTTCCAACCCAAACCTTTCTGTGATTCTGTGGTTAACAGTGTGATTTAATAGCTGAGATTGGGGATCATTTGTTTTGCTGAAGCACGGGATCATTCATTTTACTGAAGCAAAGACTTTGTCATTATGCCAAGGCCTGTGTGGTTTCTGGGCAGCGTGCACTGACATCTCTTGTGCTCGTAGCAGAGGTTTCGAATAATGCCGCTGGTATTTACCGCTGGTGTTGGAGGCACAGCAGATGCCTACATGCATTCCAGAGATCGCCATCTTAACTCATTGAAAAGTGATATTTTGCAAATGAAAGGGTAGGAGTTAAGATTTGTCATCTTTCTGTGTTCTGCTCTTGTCTTCAGCTGTTTTGTCTGGTTTAGTTTCATTTATCATCCCGGCCTCTTACTCAGCTTGCCTCGGTTGGGGAGAAAAGGAGGAGCGGGATTTTGCCAAAGAAAATAGTTGTTTACCCCAATGTGAATGTTATTGCTGCAGCTTACTTTACCATTTTGAGAGGTACTAATTACGCAACACCTCCTGGAATAACATTATAAACCAAAAAGGCATGAGGAATGAGAACATGATCGTGTGTTTTATTGTTTTAATCTTTAAATAGACACATGAACTGGCAATTATTTCATTACCAAAGGGAAGTGGAGGGGAGAGACTTTTCCAATTCATTTTCATGCCTTAAAAAGTGTAACTTACAGTCAGATACCCGTGTAGCGTGAGACCAGGCCTCTTTTTTATCTTGGTTACCAGTTAACTAAGAGGTGCTCACAGCATCTCAGAGTGGGCTCCTGTCATGGCTTTTACCTTTGGGGAAAAAGCATTCTGGTGTTTTCTATGGGAGGGAGAGAGGGGCGCACAAACTGATTATCCTTTTGATTTTTAAAAAGGCTTCTTGGAAAGAAAATGTGCTTAGGGAAGATGGTATTATAATTATTTTCCATGCCTTCACCAAAATAATTTCTAAAAGGAAAAGTCTCAGTTACTATTCCAGTGAACTTCCCATTTTTGTGAAAAGCTGATAGAAAGACATTCTGTCACCTTGCCAGGACAGGCCTTAAATTCCAGATTAACTTCAAAGCGAAGAGGTTCTTGACAAGAGAAGCCTGTATCGTAGCCTGTTTGAAGATGTTCAAGATCAGTCGCAAGGAAGCTTGGTGTTTAGTCTGGATTAACCAAACCAGTGGAAAGGCTTTTGAATGCATTTACCAAAACGCTGTGCACCTTTCCCACTGATGTTATAGCATCTCTGTGGACCATTTCCATGCTTAGTAGCCACTGTTACAGCTGGCCTGTCACAATCCTTTAATCACTAGATGAAAAAATGTTGGTCAGCTGTCTGATTTAGTAATGCTATTAGTCAGCAGCTTGTCACCTACAAGGCTTTACGACAAGAACAGCCATAGGGAAGCAGGTTTCTTATAATCAGTGTAATTTCCTGTGTCTGTTTTAATTTCTTTAATGCTGCTGCTAGAATTCACTTAAGTAGGAGACTGGGAAATTTCTTTTGACCTTAGCTGTTATTTTGAAAGAAAATGTTTGACAAGGTCAATTTCCCTCTCATGTCTTACTGTGCTATGTTATGGTTCATAGATGTGATGTTGCTCTTAACCCTTCAGGAAAAGGACAAATACTTCCTATTCTTAATGTAATTGCCATTACAATAATGAGTATGATGACTATTTCTCTGCCTTTTTTATGGTTAATAAAGAATTAGTAAGGAATGTTCCTATGCAAATGCAGGAAGGTTTCATACGTTTCCATACAAAAATTGAAGCTAGTTTTTCTCTTTTTAAAGACAGCATGCTGAAATGACCAGGCATAATGTTCTGAATTCTTTAACTGATATTTTCCTGGATTAATGTAGATCTAAGGTGCTTAAAGATGTACGTTTGCCCAACAAACAGTAAAAATACACATTTGGACCAAGAAGAATGACCACCTAAAAGAAATGAAATGACTTCTGCAATAAAAAAAAAAAAAAAAAAACTTTGTTTACAATCAAAAATTCTTGCTAAAATGTCTTCACTGAGTTATTTAAGTCTTGATTTCCGATGTAGTATTTAAGCAAGAGTCACACACAGCTTTCAGCTATGAGGCACATCTCCTAAGGAAAGGGAGAGGAACGTAGTAGCTGAAATTTTACCCTTCTAGGCTGGTCCCAGCACTGTGCAGATGAAGCCACATCACCATAACATTAGTAAATGAAAATTTAGAAAAAAATGTGTAAGGAAAAAGGCAGAATGGAATTTATAAGGAGCCTTGTCAGATGAAAATGTAGGAATGTTTCATATAGCTCTTCACACACAAATTCAAGCTCGTTTCCTACGTTTGAAAGATAACATCCTGTTTGTTTTCCCACTTCTCATATTGTCTGGTGAAACCTTAGATTTATGTGGTAGGCTGAATTATGCTGAACAGAAGTCTGTATTGTTTATGCTTGTATTAAAGGAATACTTGATTTATATTGTAAAAGACAACAACGGCATGGTAACTTGTGTTTGCTTGTGCTGTGGATGACTTTGCAGGGTTTTGTTTGTTTATTTTAGCACCAACACTGGACTTTAGTTGAAGATTTCAATTGAATGTCCTATTGTACCAGTTTTTGGTTTGAGAAATGAGAGAACCACTTCTAATTTGATCTCTTTTACTATACATGTAGGAGAGGAAGTGGTCTGTATTTACCTGTATCAAATAGTGCTATGGAGAGCTCAGACTTGTATTCTCTTACTGAACCAAATGAGCTGCATAGTCTTCCTGTAGGGTTTAATTTAGCCATATAGTTTCCCTGAAGCTAGGATTTTGTACTGAGATTGAAACCAGCCAACTTTGACATGATGGAAGACATTAGGTAGGTGGTTGCCCAAAGAGACTGTAGGTTCTCCATCCTTGTTGATATTAAGAACGTGACTGGAGAAGCCACTGAGAAACAGGAGCTTGCTGGACCTGCCTTGAAGATATTGCTCTAAATGAAATCCAGAGGTCACTTCCAACATCAGGTTTTCTTTGACTTGGTGTTCTTTCAAATGTTATTTGAGGTTTGCTCCAGCAAATTGTAGAAAATGATCTACTACTTACATTCTGTGTAAAACTGAGAATCATCCTAAATTGCAATGAGTAATCAACCTTCCAATCTCTGCTGCGTGTCAAACGTAGTAAGTCAACAAACCAGTGTATCGTATTATTCATCACAGTAATGAGAGCAAAGAGAAAAATGACGCTAATTAGTACTCTGTGCAGAGGAGCTCATTATTAGACCTCACTTTGTCAGAACCCAAGGCCATAGGGCAGTAGAAAGAGATATGTTAAGTTGCGTGACAGTAGAGAACCAGTTTCATGGTAAGGAAAAGGCAAAACAGAAGTGTCATCAGTCAGAAAGCATGCTGCATCGCTTACCTGAGGAGCACAACTCTCATTTGTCATTCAGAAATGGCTATTGATAGTTTAATGGGAAGTAAATGAACTAGAAGTCTGGGTTGCAAGGTTTCAAAATGTCTCAAACTCCAGGGGGCTGTGGGTGGCTTTGTCAGTGGAACTTGAAGCACAAGGTGTTGTGCACTGGAGAAGACAGCCTCTGTTGTCGCTGCCTTAAATTAGTACCCCAGACCTACATATCCTCTTATTCTGGGATCTCAGCCTCTTTTCTTTCTCTCCCTTTCTTATACTTATAGCACACCCCCCAAATTCTGTAGCAGTGTGGCTTGTCTTGTCTCTGCTGCTGTGTCTCCACCCAGAAGTGGTGGTTCTCCAGTATTTCTGCGATGAACAGGCTAGGGTACTGCTGCCTGCGACAACAGCCTCCGGACGTGCTTAGCTGAGCTGCCGGAGGAGTTACACCACTGCTTGCAGTGGCATTGCCATGCAGGTATGAGTGAGTCAGGAAGAGGGAACTACTTCCCATTTGGATATGGATATGCGTGGTTTGCAACCCAAGCCCTGTCTCTCTCTTTCCCAACTCCTGTATTCTGCAAAGTTTGGTGGAGGTTGTTGTGACACAAAAAAGTTCAGATGGTATTTTATATAATTACTGTTTCTTCTTGGTTTAAATGTCTAGAGCATAAGAACAAGCAAACAATGCACGTTTGTGCAAGCACAAAACAAAAATTGTATGTTATTTTTGTTTCTAGTTTATCTGGACAGGGTTTGACTGTGCGATCTAGCAAAACCTTTAATTATCAACAAAAGCAAAATACTCCAGGAAATCTGAGGCCAGTGCTGTTTATTCCTCTAAATGTGTATAACTCATCTTGCTATCAGTTATCCTGTATTAATTTCTCATTTTAGTTTAGCCTATGTAACTGCAAATATTTTATTTGGGAAAATGAGAACTTGATATGAAGACACTGATGTGCCAGTTTCTGGAGTAATTCTTGGCGGAGTGTCTGTGTGGGGATATATAAATATATATATAAATATATATATTTTTTTAAGTAGTGTGAAACTCTAAAATGATAAAAATAATAGAATGACCTTCATTTGGTAGTTCTTGATTCCAGTACTCGTTGTGCAAGAATTTCATGTGTGGTTTTTTTTCACTCTGAGGAGACCTGGAAGGGTTCAGGGGCAAAGTCCCACTTAGTGATGTGATTCTAAAAGAATTTGGGAATCCGTTAAGCATTTAACTAGGATTGAGTTAATAGATTAAGATACTAAATTTCCTAACAAGCATTATGAAGAAACCTTAGGCAGGAGAACTGTTACCAAAATGCCTGACTTACCTAGCTTATATACTTAACAAATCTATTTCTAGATATGAATTATTTCCCATGTCAAATATATATAGTGAATCAAACCACGATGTTTTTATACATTTATGTAACTGATTACCAAATGTAAAAAGTTAACCAAATACGGCAGGTTATAATAAACACTGAAAATAAAAGCATTCCCCCGACCTTGCAGAACCTGTTACGATGTGTTTGGCATGACTCAGTAATGCCCGTTCTTGCTGAACAAGCATCTTACTGGAGCTAAGTGCTTGTTCCTCATGAAAATGCCATGAGGTAATTCAACATGATCATTGCATTGCAGGGCAAGAATAACGAGACAACTGGGCTTATTTTAGAGTTGTGCTACGCATTAGTATTGTGTGAGGCAAGTGAAGAAGTAAGTCCAAAAATTGTGACAAATGGCAGGACCGAATACTTCTGACTGTTCATTTTGTTCATCAGTCTTTTAAAAGTATCCCCTTTAAAGTATCTGAATTGTTTCAATTTTAGCACATAATAAATACATACATGATACAATAACCTTGAAGTTTGTAGTAGGTTTATTGCCTATTGTCTCCACTCATAATTTCCTTCCTCACCTCCTGCAGTATCAAGCCTTGCCTGTGCTTTCCATGAGCTGCAGTTCAACCCTTTTCCACTCCTAAACGAGAACTGGAATATAGATAGTCCTCTCATTATTCTCGTAGATTCTCTTAAGACGTGGACAGTTGTAATTTCAGTGATGTTTTCTATGGGAATGATCTCTTGGCTATTGTATTCTTTCTTATTTTGTTTCTTTCCAGTTATCCTTGTTCTGTATTAACTAGCAAATAACCTGCAGTAGTAATCATGACAGGAAATTCAACATTAATTCAAGAACTGGCATATACTGGCAGAACATTTGTGAGAATTGCCATTTTATTTTAGGAAATGTTACTTAGAGTTAGCATTAACAGATCAGCTATTTTTAAGAACGCACTAAACATTTAACATATTTGTAGTTTTAGTGCTTGCATGTAGTATCTTCAGGCTGAATTTCATCAAGCCCATGGAGTTTACTCTGTATGTTTTTGTTCACTGGAGTAGCTGTCTGCAGTGGTGTGAATGCTACATGTGAACTTTGTGACCCAAACTTGGTTGTTTTTTTTTTTGTTTTTTTTTTCTGTATTTTGAGAAATACATGGATCCAAAACCTTTTTTCAACAGGTGAGCACAGTTGGCAACAAGTATAGCTATTGATGCAAAAGGTGATAAACCATTCTCTCAGTTAATTGTAGTGATCTGATCTTTTTTGTTTTCTGTTCAGGTGCCCAGTCCAGCTTGGGCAAAATCTTTAGAGAGTTTAACTAGAAATGCATCTTTATTGTGCAAGTGAGAACTACAGTGTAAAGACTTTTTTCCTAAATGTGACCAAATTCCTTCACAAAATTCTTGTCAAAAAATTCTTGAACCACAACGAGCTTCCTTCCATAAGAACATAAATATGTATTTCTGTTTACAGAAGCCATGTCCTGTCAAAGATTGTCTATCAAAGCATAGTGAGATCAGGGGACATTTTTTTCTTCAATAAAAAAAAAAAAAATAAGGAAAGAGTTGGTGTTTTTGTTTGTGTGTGTGTGTTTGTGTGTGTGTTTTACACATGAAGATAACAATTATATCATCTACTTTCCTTCTTTTTTTCTTTATTTTTTTTCCTGTCCCTTGCCTCAAATACCAAACTGGGAGATGGTTTTATCTATGATTTTCCTAAAGGGCCAGGACAAAAGAGACTTCCTGACTTGGATCCTTTAATGGAGTATGGTAACTGTTCTTAGTAGTATGTAATAATAGCAGAGGTGTCTACAATATGCAGTATCTATCCATAAGTATCTGTCTGTGTACGATATCATGTACACCTTTATCACAGCACGTTTCTCTGTGAAGTTGTTGGCAGTTCTTCAAGGGAGATGGAGCAAGCTCTGTAACCGAAGATGAGGCAGACAGAGGAAGCATTAGCAGCGATGCTTCAGAATAATAATTCTACAGTTCAGTAAGCCTCTTACTGAACTATTCAGTAGCAGAAAATAAAGCTGTGGAACCTACATTAAAGAATCAGAAATGAACCAGTAATTATATGAGATTATTGAGTTAAAACTCTTAACATTCTGTGCAGGGTGGTGTAGCTGAGAAAGACGAAACCACGTTTGTCTTAAAAATAAAGTATCTCTAATAATATAGCATTTTGTATTTTTTTTTTTAATAATTCACACTGTGCCATACAAAATCTTAGTACTTTGCACCATTGTAGTGATATGATCAAGGAATGGAAAGATTATTTTTTTTTAATTTGGCTTAGACCAAATCTCAGCATAACTGTGATAAGTGCATTACTTCCTATGTTGTTCACTGCTCATGTATTATAGAAATATCTAGAAGAAAAAAAGAAAAAAGATTAATGCTTTTGTAAATCAGTCTATAAATGTTAATATAAAATAAAAAAATTTATTTATCCCTCAACAAAGTGTGTTTTTTTCCAAAATAATGCATATTTATTGAAATATGCTTTGCAGTTCTGGATGTGGGAGGGATATGACAGCGTGATATCCTGCCTGGCTTTCTATTCTGCGTGTCAGAATGCTGACGTGTTGGAGGAAATGGCAGGAGTTAGAGTACCATCTAGGTACCAGGCAGCAGCAGCTCCTGGGACTTCCTTCAGATGTTGTATTACAGCTTCTGTAGAGAAAGAAGACAATGCTGTGCAATGATCCCAGTTTCTGCCCAGCTGAGAACGGTATCGGTGTTTCTCTTTGGGTATGAAAGATCGCTTATTTATAACAAGGTTCAGTCACATTGTGGACCTTACTAGTAAAAATGGCTTCTCCCTTTTGCTTTATTAGCTCTACCTAAAATACACTGCGCAGTGAGATGCACAAGAAAGGGAACTTGACTGCTACAATAACTTGAAACTTATTTTTTTCAGAACTTCACCAGTTATGCTGATAAACACTGTGTTTAGAACAGTATGATATTACATTTTTTAGCACAGTTTTTAATTTAGGCTGTCTTGTTTAGCACAATGAATGAAAATATGTAAAAGAATGCAGCTTGTCTGACTTTCTCCAGGTTAAGTGGGGAAAAAACAGTGGAACAGTGTGTGAAATTAATTTAAAATGAAAATAAAAAAATTAAGTTATCTTACTTGTTATTTGTTTGCTTGCAGTGTTCTGGGGAGAAAAATCATATTTGATAACTTTTAATATTTTAATTACTACAGTAACAGTCTGTTAAATAAAATCTGTTTTTTTCAGATGGCAAAAATCTGTGAATTTGTGGATTGTTTCTCAGGATCATAGATGCAAATTGACTAAAGTTCTTATTTTTAATGTTCTATAAAAATGACCTTTTGAGTGTCCTATCTGAACTATAAGGAAAACAGGGTTGTGATGTGGGTCCCACTGGTGTGTGTGAAAGTTGATTAAACCTTGTTTTGATAGTACAGACTGGCTAAGGTCATCCTTTTTGTTCCTCTCTCTGTTTGCTTAAGTAGTTTGCGGTTCATTAATAATTTGCTAGAAACATTGAAAATAGGTGACTCAGCTAGCTTGTTGTCATTAATCTAATTTTCTCAATTCATTTATAACGTATTGAGCATATTGGTAGGCAGCAAGCAAGTAGTGAATAAAGTTTCAGAGTGGTAGCAGTGGTTTTTGAACTTTGCTCTATTGTTTTTCTCTCCAAACAGTCATTCAGCAACACGTGTATCAAACATAGACTGGGCAATGTTGTAGGTGTGTATTAAATACATGAATGTGTCGATGTTTGAGCCGAAGAAATGGACTGCATTTTAAGGTGTGGGTGTCAGAACTAAGTGGAATTTGTGTGAATGCTGTGGTAGAGTGAAGAGAGTTTTACATGTAGGCAAGGGTTTATTTTAAAAGTCACAGCTTAAATCGGAAAACTTACTGAAATCAAACCACAAATGTTGGTATGGGATGCAAAAGAATAGAAAGTACTCTTCCATGAAAGTATATATCCAGAAATAAAAACATTTTTGCAACTCACAGAAACTTAGGTTTCATTTTTGTAAATTTCATTTGTAGCACAGTGTAATGAGTTTACTTCCTTTAAATCACGTTTTCAGCCAATTTCTGTATTTATGGATACTGACTCTAAGATGTGAATAATCTGTTTACCAGTTTGTTTGCACACATATAGGTATTTTTCCTCTATAATGAGGGCAGACTTCACTGCAGCACCATGCCGTTTAATGCGATTCTTCAGCTGTTGCTTCATAACCTAATTCTGCAGTCTCTGAACCAAGCTGCTCAATGACTTCTTTCCATGTCATGATAAAACACCAGAGAAGGCAATGTACTTCCCTCCCTGTGTCTCAGGGTGTATTTAGGTGCAGGCCTTGGCCTTCCCCCAGCTTTGGAGTGTGTCAGAGAGCCTGTGTGTGAACGCACTGTGAGGAGCAGCTGTGTCACACACTGGGGTGTAGTTTTCCAGTCACCTGTGTTCTGCTCTGAGGTGAGAGCTTGGTCTTCAACCGAGGAGCTGTAATGCCTTAAGTCAATGTGTCTGCACACAGGAGGCTGAGGCAGGTCTTTTTCAGCTCCTAAACCACCATGGAACAAGGGGAACAGCCATTTCTGTGAACTGACTTCTTGCTCGGTATGGTGAGGCCTGCCCAGCCTTGTCCTTGAGGAGTCTGCTCCCTGCATCTTTTCAGGCAGGCACCTGAGTTACTGGGGGCAGGTGGCAGGTGGCTGAAGAGAAAGGATGTGTGGGCTGGAATGAGCCTTCTGGGTGCAAGAGATGGGCACTGACATCTTGTGAGGGGACGAAGAAGCGCCGGGTGATGCTGGTTACCGGCCCAGCCATGCTGCCTGTGCTTGCAGCATGGATAGAGTCTGCATGAGGCAGAAGGACTCACGGGGCACATCAGGGTGTGCAGAGCCTAAGCTCTTGCCAGGAAGGTTGCCTGTCAGGAACAGTTCTGTGAACATCTCTAGGTAATGTATACAGTAAGTATAGCCTGCCTTTTTTTGTCAAACAAAGCAGCTTAACTGCGTAAAAAATGGTGTGTGCTGCTCCCAAGGCCAGCATCCTCACTTTCTCTAGTAATACAAACACTAAGGGCAGCATGAAACCTGAATCTGTTGGTCTTTTTCCCCCCTCAGAATCCTGGACCAAGCAGTGTGTGTGCACAGCCTCAGCTGTGGTGATTACAGCGTATGGCTGCCTGACTCGTGTCGTTCATTGCTGTTGCCATGGCTGTAAAAGCTACCTTCTGAAATATTTATAGGAATATTTTCCTACAGAATTGAACTGAAGCGATGGTGTTAACGAGTGTTTGGGGTCTTTGTATGCAATGTGAGATGTGTTTAAAGGCAGTGTTTTCAAAAATAGCGTCCTTGGAAATCTGGAAATCGTTCTGGTTCAGGAGAAATGTTCCTTAATGCTTAGAAAGCTGCTGCTGTTCTCTACTCATGGAACAGAAACACATGTGTTTCAGAAGACAGTGCCTCTACAAACTGATATCACTTCTGTAGTCATAAGAATCTAAGGAAAATCCTGGTTGTTTGTGTTTGTTTGTTGTTTTTTTTTTATTATTATTATTAGAAAATGTGAAATAGTCCTTGTCTTTCAATACATAACAATATCAGGAGAAACACATCTGTTAACAGAAGATACATTTTATTTATAATGCCTATCATAAATCAAGTTGTGCATATATAACTATATCTACATAGAATCATAGAATGGTTTGGGTTGGAAGGGACCTTAAAGATCACCCAGTTCCAGCCCCCCTGCCATGGGCAGGGACACCTCCCACCAGCCCAGGTTGCCCAAAGACCCATCCCAGCTGGCCTTGAGCACCTCCAGGGATGGAGCATCCACAGCTCCTCTGAGCAGCCTGTGCCAGAGCCTCACCACCCTCTGAGTGAAGAATTTTGTATAAGATAATTAGTTTGCTAGAAGAAAAATAAATGTTTTCTGTCATTTTTTTTAATTAAGGTTTTTATAATTGTATCATCTTCCTGGATGATGAGTTTAAAAATAGGTAAGCCTCCACTTATGCAGTGTTCACATGATAATGATGGTTGTTTGCCAGCCACTCTCAGCTTTTATTTCCAGTACAAATAATATCGATCAGGCAGGGGGGTTGTTTTCACTAGGGTGAAAACTTCAGAAGATCTCTTTGGCTCTGATAAAACATCAAAGTGATTTAATGTTTGAATCATAAAAATTACTTATTCTTTCAAGTTCATTAATTTTTATTGATTTTACTACAAGTTATTTTAATTTGCAATATCTTTCCAGTAAATGTTCCTGTGCTTTGTGTTGCTTTCTCAAATCCACTATGCATATTTCTGTCATTTGTCTTTGATTCAAAAAGTGAAAAACAGAAAATTTATAGCTCTTACAGTTGCGGTCTTTGTGCATGTCTGGGTATGTTTGCAAACAGTAAGTAAGTAAGTGATTAGGCATTCCTGCTTCTCTTTGTAGAGCGCTCACTTGGCTATGATCGATACTCTTATGATGGCATACACTGTAGAGATGGTCAGCGTTGAGAAAGTAATTGCATGCACTCAGCAGTATTCATCCTTCTTCCAAGCTACAGATCTACCTTATGACATTGAGGATGCTGTCATGTTTTGGATAAACAAGGTATGTATATGGGAAAAGCAAGCTGTGATTTTCTTCGTAGCCCATGTAATTCAATTAGAGGTGGATAGGGAGATGTAGGTACATAGGTCTGTCAAAACTGCATCTGATGCAGATTGTGGCTTCATCTGCTGCGTGTGGATAGTAAAAAGCAAAGTTTGCAGAAATCGGTTAAACGCGGTATGTGAACAAGATGAATGACAAGTTCAAATAAAAAACAGTAATACTACCTATGACATTGACACGTTGACTATCGTGTTGATATTCTGTGATGGTTGGTTGAGGGTCTCTTGTTGGCCCTGTTAAGAGTTGACTTCATATTGTGTAATTTATCATGCAAGGTGTGTTCTGTTTATATTTGAATGCATTTTGCTTGAAGTGATCTACCTTCACCACGTAATCTAATCAAATGACAGCAACACACTCTTAATCAAATGTGATGAAGCATAATAAGGGAGGTAGTTTGAACAATGTAAAGCTAACAGCAAGTGACCTAAAATGCAGTTGAAACATTGACATTTGCTGGTTATGCTTCAGGGTTATAGAGTCAGAAATAAGTGTTCAATCTTTTCATTTAACTTGGTGGTGATTTACAGACCTTTAGAAAACTTGCAATTTCTACAGTTTGTTAGACCACTGAACAAGCTGTTTTGTCTCCAGGTAAATGAACATTTGAAAGACATAATGGAACAGGAGCAAAAACTAAAAGAGCATCACAGTGCAGAATCTGCAGGAGGTCAAAAGGTAGGTGTAAGAGTTAAAATGCTTTAAACAAGAATAAATTTATTTGTAAACAAAAACTACTTGCGTATGGTATGTATAGGCAGACATACATTTGCAGATATTGAACTTTTAACTGTTTGTTAAAGAAAGCTTTTAGTTTTCATAGAATATGGTGGGTTGGAAGGGGCTCACAAGGATCATTGAGGTTCATCTCCTTTTCAGTTGTTTTGTTATTAGTTTAATGATTTCCATGAAATGGTTATTTTAAATGTAACAATGGTAGATTTGCACTTCCTGTTCCTGTTGCTCTTTTTGACAAATAAATCTTCAGTATCAGGGAAACATCAGTTATATTAGTCTTAAGGAATTTTATTAAGTTAATGAATTCAAACTGCAGTTGGAACTAAGATGAAAAAGAAAAGCATATTTTTATTCATGTTTTTTTTAGTGTTTACCCTTGTGAGTTAGACGCATCTCAGAAGAGATAAATCTGTATGTGGCATCATGGGAAGCATTGCTCTGATCCATGATACCGGTTGATTACAAGTTTTATTATATAAACGATAAAATTGTTTGATACCCTTTCCTAACAAGTTTTTGTTTGGTTTGGTTTGGTTTTGTGGAGCTCAGTTAATTAAATAGCATTACATCCATTGAAATGTAGAAGGCTTGCATATGGTTCCAAAATACATAGAATTGCTTGTTTCAGAAGGAGATTATTTACCCTATTGTGATATAATTATTACTGGGGAATTGGTAGTCAATTAGATCACCCGTTGGTATTATCCCTGCACTTGAAAGCAGAACAGATTTCCTATCTGCTTAAAGATTGTAATCCTAGTTCCCTTCCTGGTCCTGTTTTTCTGTGAGCAGCTAGCTCCCTTTTAGTGCTTCTCCGAAGGAGTTGAGGGTTACCTGGCTAGATTAGAAGTCTGGCTTCAAAAAGCATAGATGCAATGAATGTTCTTGCACTTGTGGTTTCTTTTTAAACATAAGGAATGATGAAGGCTGATTAGTAGGTATGTGACTCAGCAAAAGAAAGCAGTATTCCTTACAGTTGTAGTGAGACCCTGATGCATGTGTTACTGTGTTCAGTAATGGCATAGAAGTTTTGAGAATACTAAATGCTTGACAGGTTCATTTCTCAAGTTAAAATAAAACAAACTGGGGGTGTGAAGCAAGTTAGATCCTCTGTCTTCTAGTGATTATTTTTTTCCTTGAAGATAATAGTAGGAAGTTTTATGTATTGCTTAGGTCATATTTGAAAGATTAGAATAATTTTTAAAATCTAAAGCACATGAGAGTCTTATTGTGGCAAAGAGTGGCATATGAAATAAAACATTATCAAAGCAATGACACAAAATTATCTGTATTTGTTAATAATAAATCAGTGTTGATTTTCACTTATTACTGTTTCCATTTTGTTAAGAATATTAAGATTAAATTTTTAGTTTATAATGTCATTGTTTTTTCAACTGTTGGAAGATATGTATAGGCTATAACTCTATCCCATAAATAAACCCAATAGAAGAAAAAAATGCCTGAAGATGGTGCATGTATTTGTGGAGTTTTTCTTCTGAATTGTGAATATCTAAATCAAACACAGCCCTATTCTGTTGGCCAACGTATGAATGTATTTCCAAAATAGTAAAATCAGGCTACAGTTGCCGTATCATGGAAAAATGTGTAATTAAGGCCTTCTGGACACTGATTTTTAGATAGTGTTATCCCAGGTGCATGTTAGGTTGTTAGACTCAGTGTGAGGTTCAGCAGCATAGATTACATTGTCATGTGAAGCATTCCCTTCTAGGGGTTTGTATTAGGAGATTGCATTATCTGTATTATTTTATGTGTTATCTAAAAGACTTAGTGTGGGCAAAACCTCAGGTTGACCCCTGGATGTCTTATCTGCCAGTAAGAGTTTTTTGTAGACTACAATTTAAAAAAAAAATAAAAATAAAAAAAGGAATAAGTTCTTGGGAAAATGAGTCAACGTATCATTTGTACCATAAGGTTTCAGTGAATGCAATGACAAGTGGAATCTGCCTTTAGAAAGTAAGTCTAGCATCTGGAATATTTGGTAAGCTCTATTTTAAAGTACTTAAGGATATTGAATCACTGAACTTTTTAATTTTTCATGCAGGTAGATGGTAGTTTGTTTTCAACTTAGGTTATTTTATTCCAGGTTTTCTTTGAGAAACACTGATCTGTTCAACTGATGGCTAATTTATTAGGAAATCTCAGCCATTTTTTTGTATCTCACAGTATTTATAGAATTTCCACCTATTTTTGCTAAAGTAAAGGGGCGGCTGCCATTGCATTAGTTTCTAAAATGTGGTGAGGTTTTGAACCCAAGATAAATTTAAATGAAGAATGTCTCATCTGCAGATTTAGAGGGAAGGCCAAATAACCGTGGGAAGAATAGGTTGTTCTAGTGGTTAGAGAAAATTTTTCTTTAGTTTTAATTTCTGGCCGAGAAGCAACAAACTTAGGTATCTGAAAGCTAAAACGGAGTTAATAAGTAGCCTTCTGATTTCTTTTCTAATTTCTACTGTGATAAATTGCTAAATTTATCAGTTGTAAAAATAGATTGACCGTAATGCCTTATCTTGTCACAAATCTGCTGTAAGCCTTTCACAATCAATAGTATATCTAGTATATAGTGTGTATTTATATAAAAAAGTGTCATATACATAAGTAATACAACTGGTAAGATATAGCTGTTACCTATTTCTTGGTAGATAAAAACAGTGTTAACAGATTATGAGATTGCTTTTGTTTTCCTTCACTTTCTTCTGCTGCTAGCTTCCTGTAGAAGATAAGAGAGGAAGGAGTATGTATGATTTTTAGCTCCAGGTAGTCCTCTGTGGATCTTGATCTGCCGGTGGTTGTGGTAATCTCATCTTTTTCTGGTAGAGTCTCTGCATCTTCTTTCAGAATTAGGATTTCAAGTTTTGTAGTAGCTTTGGTTTTCAGGCTTCTGTTGAATAATATGTAGTGAATGTACAGTTGCATTGGTTAAACTAATTTTCATTGTAATCAAAGCTTTCTGCAAAAACACCTTCTATTTGTCCCTGCTTTTGTGTTAGAGACTGACTTGGTCTTAATTACAAGTTTTGAGCCAAATCAGCGCAAATCCCATGTGAAAAACAAATTTAAGTGTATTCAATCCAAGACCTGAATTCTTCAAACATTTTTGTAATTAGTTTAAACAATGCAACTTTTTGTGTGAAGGTAAAACTCTAACACTATAGTTCCACGATTTAATGTGTCATAAATCCACACTGCTAGTAAAAGCTAACTGGTCAAGAAGAGTTTGCAGCAAGGTCAGCCTCCTGATCTGGTTAATGCACAGCTGCATGAATACTAACTATGGTGCAAAGACCAGAAACAAGTACTTGATGAAAGGCATGACTGCCATTTTTAAATCATGTTTTAAGCATGAATCATGTTTAAAACTTCTCTTAAGAATAAACAACAGCAATATTACTATAAGATAGTAGGTGAAGACACAAGGGACTGTTTTTATTTTTGCCTTATTTAAATATATATATACGTGTGTGTGTATTGGGAGAGGTCAGTCAGATCAATCTTTTCAGATTTTTTGTAGTGAGTGACTAATTTTTAATAATTTCCAGTATAATAAGTTGATATAAAGGGCGAGTTCAGCAGCCATTGAATTCCCACTGCGTTGCCCAAGAGATTTCAGCTTTTCTTTTTCCCCTTAAATACCTTTACAAAGTACATGTTTATACATCTTGTAGTGTCTCCAAATTAAAAATTGATAATATTCAGTCTTTCAGCCTCTTGAAGCATATTCATCATCTTAACCATAATTACAGCTAAATAGATAACTAAAACCTAGCAATCTGATACATGTTTCCGTTTGTACCGTTATGGAGAACTAAGCTCTGGAATTGAAACAGCTGTGTGAAATAAATAATTTAAAAATTAATTTTTTTTTTTATTTTTTTTTTTCCAGCCTGTCATTGAATAGATGTTGGTAAAACTTTGAGTGCAGACTGGACCAATAGTGGGAAGTCTGAACTATGCTTTGCCTTTCTAAATCAAGTAATATCATTCATATCAACGTTAAGTAAAATGATAGGCAGAACAGATCTTATCTTAGTTCCTTTACATAAAACCTGTCTTTGCTTTACTTCCCAATTGCAGCTAAAATAGATATTTTTTAAAAATTTAAGTACTTTTCCATCAATTGTCTGGATTTCAGTTTGTTGAAGACAAACTGAACCCTCTAGGAAGTGGTTACTTGAGTGTGATTGGAATATCTAGACCCATACATTAACATGCATCTCTTGGTTCATTTCTTCTAAGTGGCTCTGAGATTCTCCACGGTGACAGCTGAATGGAATAGAGGGGAAGAATGCTGAGAATAGTCATGTTAGGAGTGTGCACATTTCCTATGCAATAACTTTTTATATAAAGCTCTTTTTATCACTACTGTTGAAGTTCCTTTTTTTATGAAGTGCAGTATTCTACAGAACCTTGATATTTTATGTAGTTGTTAGCAGTTGGAGTTTTAAAACTACTTTTTCACTATTTCCAGGGAATATTTCTCTATACATAAAAATATTTTTGGTTCCTACACTACAATAACATAGAGTGGGTTTCTGTGTGTACTTTTAATGTTGGTACATGTTCTCTTTTTTTCCTGAGCAGTAGAAATATTACTCTAGGCTAGTCTGCATAGTTAACAGAAAAATCCACCAACTTCGGTATGCTTCATCTTAAGCTTTTAGGTCAAATTTAATACCTGTAAAACTTTCTTGATAATTTGTACTTTTTGATGGCGTATCAGTTTAAAATTGCATATACCAGTTGTGACCACTTCTGTGCTAGTAGCCCAAATTCCATCTACATTTCAGATCATTGCACATCATGCAGCTGATGCTAATGTGATTTGCCATTGCAAAACTGTAACTGCCTGCACCTCTTGTTGTTATGAAAACTTATATGACTGTTTAAAAATACTCTTAAACATTATAAACAACTGTATGGCTTTGAAGTAACTAATGCAAACTTCACTGCAATTGGTTGTAATGTACTACGGTGTGTTTATACCTTTTTTTCATTGCTTTAGCTTCCCTGCTTCCCCATCTATGCTATTGGAGTTCATTTTGATACTTGTGATATCATGGCTTCAAGTCTCAAATGAATTCTTTAGTCAGATTGCATATTCAGAGTATAATTAGATGTGTGAAAGCGCTTAATAAAACTGCATTGATATAACAATCTTATCTGTTCATGTGGGAAAATTATAACGTTGATCTACAAAGATTGCAGATACTTATTTCTCCAGTATTATTTCTGCTAATGAGCTCAATACACAAAGGTTAGAGTGCACTAATGTTTACCATTAAATTACAACTCAATGTTTTACAAAACTGAGAATGTTAAAGAAAATTGCTTTGTAAAAGTAATTTATGAAATCTGATAAATTGTTCCTTTTTTTTTTTTTTTCCTTTGCTTTCTGCTTTTATGCTTTTTTTCCTACTGCTTCCTCTGAAGTCTCCTACCAAATGGTTTTGGAAACTGGTTCCTGTAAGTTTGCCCAACTGCTTCACTTTGATCAACTAGCTTATTTTGGGAATGGCATTGTCCATGTCATGCTGGTCTAGTTATTCATTTCATTTATCTCTACAAGATAATTTTGTAAGAAATTGCTCTGCAAAGGTGTGCATAATTCAAAACCCTGTTCTGCAAGGTAATCTGTGCAAAGTAGATGTAAGATATGTTGTTGGATAAGGAATTACTTTTTAAGCGGTAAAGTTCTCTATGGTTTTGTATAAGATGGTACTACCTCTTACTAATTCATATATTTTCTTTTTTTTTTTTTTTGCAAAACACTTTCCCATAAAGTTCCAGTAAAGATAAGCTATTTGGTATTGACCATTTTAAAAAGAGCCTTGCAGAAAATATTTCTGATCATTCATACTATGTAGAATCTCAGATTTTCTTTTATTCTAACAACATTCAATCATTACAGCATTTGTCTAGAATCCCCTAACTTTTCAGCTGACTTCAGGTAGGTCTCTCCCCAAAGAAAGTAACCCAAACCAATCCACTGCTAGTTAGACAATAATTTAATTTAAAAAGTAACTGTTCAGGTTACTTTAATAATATTAAAGTTTTAATATAAAGTTAATATTTGTTTTCTCTCTGTTTTTCCCTTGGGATTTTCATTACTGTTCATCAAATGTAAGGGGCTATTACTTATTCTACAACAGGTTTTTCAATATGTATAATATCTTATCATGGACAGACACCCATGCTTTGGCAGGGAATGAAATAGTCAGCTGTTTAGGTATATGCAGAATGGCATATTTCTGGTCTGAATTCCAATGAACTGATCCCGATCCATCTTTGATCTAAGTATTACCAAATAACTGACCTAGCAGTACCTCAAGTCTTTGTTGTCCTAACTAGTAAAAGATTGTTCATACATTGCAAGGAGAATTTAAAAAGTAACAAGATAGTTGCATGTAGACAGCAACAGAAATTACCTGGTATCTGGATTTAAAAAAATAAAAATAAAACAAAATAGTACTCTTTTCAGTAGACTAATCAGTATTCTAAGCTCATAACAGTCGATGCTATTCATGCAATTTCTCTGTAATGCTGTGTATTACAGTTGTGACATTTACACGCACAAAGACTCTGCTCTTCACAGTATAGAACTTGAATTTTGTTTTGGAATTAAGATAGCACAATTAAGTGGAGGGTATAATGCAAAAAATAAAAATAAATCAACAGCTGCCCGTGGCCTTCACTTACACTACAGAAAATTAAGCACATTTTTGGTTTTTGTTCCATTGATACAACAAAGGGGCTACTTCAGCGCAATCTCAGAATGTTTTTGTTCTATTTTTGCCTACAGTGTTAGTTTACTAATCATTCATTCATTGCACAGAATTTGTATTCAAATATAAAGTACTCTACTGGAAACTATAACCTAAATTTGCCTGCCAGTTGTCTGTAAACAACCTGAGGTAGAGGTATTTTATTTACTTTGAACTCGTTAGTTTAGAAGGGATACAGCAGAAACCCTGGTGCCTACTGACAGTATAGTAGGAAGGCAGTGGCTCAGATGTTCTAACACTTCCACCATTCTTCTCATCTCCTCACTATGCATAGTGCAAGTGGTCTACAGTGAGATAAACCAGAGCACATAGGCAGCTGAAAAGAGGAGTTAATTTATAATATGTTACCTACTATACGGTAAATGGATCAGAGTGTTCATTATTAATAACCTCAGAATACACATGAGCACTTCTGACAGGGTAGCTGATGGGCTTTCAGTTCATTTTTAGCTGACTTTGTTTATATGGCAGTGTCTAAACTATACTTAGATTTGTTCAGTGGAATTAGCTCAAAGATACTAATTTAGGCTGGTTTCTGTAGAATCTCAGGAATAAGATGCCCGTGTGAGCGCTTGTATTTAAAAGAGCACTATAAGATTATAATAAATGCAGAGGTTTGTGTCTTGCATTATTGCATCCATATTTATTAGCAAACATTGCACCTGATTAGAAGACTTTATTGAAATGGAAGTTTATTAAAAATGCAGTGCAATTACCAGTGTCTTTTATTTTTCAGTATAATTTCTTTTATCTTTTCAACCAAATTGAAACATGATGCCTATTATACCTTAATGAACCTAGTATATCAGGTTCTATTAGTTTCTTTTTCCTGAAGTAATGTGCTTGGCCTACTGTCTGCAATGAATTAAGTCCTCTTTCTAGGTCCAATTTAATGATTTGACACAGTTTCCAGAATTTGTAGGCACTGTTCATCAGGCTCTTTGAGGCATCATTAAAATGACAGACTTTGACAGAATTTACTGCACAAGGTGATTGTATTATCAATTTAAAAACATTTTCAAATATTCCATTAAAAAGGTACTAGAAGAATATATAAAATATACAGGACTAGGTGGACAATAATGTTAGAGTCTATCTGTATCCCATATTTTTGGTTATTATTTCATAATTAAGTCATAAAGCTGTAAAGCACTTAATTCCAGTCATTGGGGAGTGGGGAGTACAGGGACATATTAACGTGGTATTTGAAACTTAGAGGGTTTTCATAGCAGCAGGTCAGTGTATTTCCAAACAATGAAAAAGAAGAACCTTTCAGTGCGAGCAAAATTGGCCTGTTTCATTCGAAATAGTAGGAAATATCATTAACATGAGAAAAACAGTATTAATAATGCATGAAACACTACCATGGTTTTGTTTGGTGTTAGTGAATCTTTACCATAGCATGCAAAATACGTGACAAAAATACCAGTCCATTTCAAGTATGAAATAAAGACTAAATCCGGTTTATTTTAAATATTACTTGGTTAAAGTGATAGTTCTCAGGGCCAAACACAAGCCCTTTGTTTTCCTAGAACTGATGTCTGCTATTGTCAGGCTAGATTTGTGCTTCTTGGGTCAGTTAGAGGACATTGACATACACTACAAATAATCCCATGTGATCCTCCACAGAAATGCAGTGACAGTAAGTATAGCCTTCAGGGTTGGTTAGTCTGTGGTTCCCTGGGTTGCCTTTTTTTTTTTTTCCCCCAGTACAGCTAGTTAAAACAGTTCCCACTCCACCCATAAAACCTCCAGCCCTGCCCTACTCAGTTGCTACAGAAGCAAAAGAGAAGAGATGTTTTACGTGGATCAACTCTTCCCGCACAGCCCCATCAGTAACTGCTCCAGCACGACTGAAAGGTCGAGGGTAGGAGATAGGAACTTTCAGCTTCAGCTTTGCAAGGAAGAATTACATCCACTAAGACTTCTCAGAATCCCCACAGGGCGACTGCCAGTTTAATGTATTTGAATGAAAGTAGTGTAAAATTTACTCTGAAACGTTCTTGGCATCATAAGTAGTTCTGTGGTATGAATGGAAAAGTAATCCTTCAGGACCATTGTAAAAAAGTCTAACTAAATATTAACACATTAAAATCTTCTGCCTCCATTTGTTTTGAAGTCATGAAACAAAACTAAGAATGATAAATAACTTTTTTTCAAGTTAGCCCTAAGCCCTTTGCCCCCTTCTGCTCAAAAAAGAAAACCAGAAAAATTCATTCACTTCAGGTAAATGCTCTCTTAGTATTCTGAGCTACTGATCTCTTTATATAGTGAGTTATTTTTAAAATTGTTTCCTTTTTATACCTGGACCACTGCCTGGCCATCACACTTGACCATTAATGTTTCTCTATGTTTACCACTGCTTAGAGTCATACTTGCTAGTAATAAAAATGTAGTTGAACAGATGCAAATTTCCTTGTTACTCAATTTGCCATTGAGTCAGATACATGATTGAGATTTTGGGAAAGATTCTTAGGTGTTTTAATTTAATGGTCATTTGAATTGGCAGTAAACTGAAGTTACAGCAGCTAAGGGTCTGTCTGTGTTTACATAGAGAGAATTTCTGATTGTATAGTGATGTGTTGGATGTTAAAGAAGTTGTATGATACTTAATTTAGCGTGCTATACAGGGATCATCAAAGTTCAGTAGTTTTAAAAGAAAGCCTCAATTTTAGCATGTAGGCACCTTTCCTCTTAGGTGTTATTTCTGTCATTCAAAATGAGGTATAAAGTGAATAGCTCGAGGAAATTTGACACTGAGAATTTTATTTATTGAATACTGCTTTTTCACTAACTGAGCATAAAACTTACAATACAAACCTGTTTCTTCATATGTTTCAGAGCCTTTGTCTCTCTTAATCTCTTCATTCTATATTGTAGGCTCGCTACAGGAAGGAGCAAACGTTGCTCAAGCAGCTGCCCTGCATTCCATTGGTGGAAAATCTGCTGAAAGATGGTACAGATGGTTGTGCTTTAGCAGCCCTGATCCACTTCTACTGTCCAGATATCGTTAAACTGGAGGGTATGTCTAACGCGTCTCAGCTTGTAAACATGTGTCTGCATAAGCTGAAATGTCTGTATTTGATATATATGTCAAGGAAGGTAATAAAATACTACACAGAAGAGGCATAATTTGAGTGTGGCAGTGACAAGTTCAGTATTTACTTGGTAGTTATTAAATAGAAAGAACCAAGGTATCCTTCCATCTTGTATTTACTTTTATGTTATCACACTAATATAATTGTACTACACTATATTATTGCAGATCTGACTGTGGCAACACATTTTGCTGTCATGTTATGAAACTTGCAACCATCTGGAAAACTCTGGTTCTTGAAGCTGCAAAAGTGCTTTCATGTGAATCTGAGCAGTTACAGTTATAAAACATGGAAGGGTCACTTCTGTCTTTCAGGTAGACAAGCTCTGCATAGCTGCATTGTGTGGCAAGTAGTTGTTCTCTGTTCAGGGCTTCTTTGATAGCTACCTATAATATTGATAAACAGGAATATAGTGTAGAACCTAGTGGTGGTGTGCTGTTCTGGAACAGCAGTTGTCTGAGGATGAGCAGCTTCATCTTCTTTTGCTCTGCAGCCTGGTTAAACTCATATCTTCCTCTTGGCAATTGAGAGCCTCGTGTAGCTGTAAAATGTCTTGGCAGCTAACACCCGTCATTTTCTGCCTATGTTCTGTCCATGATACCTTTGATGTCGTGGGAACACTTGTACATAAGCATCCTGAGAAATCCAGGAATTATGAGCCAAGGGTATAAAGCTTGAAAAGGTACTGGAATATGGAATTCATATACACATCTGCTTTATAGGGAGCTTCCAGCACAGTAGGCGTTGAAGATGAAAGAGAATGAGATGCATGCATTCTCCATTCTTCTTTGGCCTGTGAATTTTGAAAAATACAACTTTCAATTTACATAAATGTTGCAGCCAAATATATACAATTGTATATGGTTACAGAAAAGTTAATACCTGGGTTGTGTTGAAATTGGGTAACACCTCGTTCCTTCTTACTGCCTGACTGAAAATATGGACTGTCTGAAGGACATTGTATACCACTGCAGGATGACATATGTATTTATCAGCAGATTCCTCCAGCCTCTGACTTCGAGCACAGTGAAACACAACAAGGCACTTGTCATCTTTGAACTTAGCTTTAATGTCTGTTGAGTGTCCTTCCCTAAAGACATACAAACATGCATGTCATTGTCTCGGAAGTAAATTCAAAGATACTCTAAGCAAATAGAAGCACCGTAAAAGACTTTGCACATCTTCCCTGTATTTAAATACTGTTTTTGATGCATGTTACATTTCGCTGAGATTCTGTTCTGCGTTGAAACTGAGAAAAGCAGGTAGCAAATGCATATGCAAAAATACTTTAAAATGCTTTAACAACAAAGAAAGAAAGAAAAAAAGGAACCAGACTACAGAGCTCTAAAATAGGTGTTTTCTTCTCATAATGTCTTTATTTAACTTCCAAATCTGGGTTTCCTTCTAGGAATGTAAGACTATAAAGGGCTTCATGTGTCAGTCAGACAAGAAATTGGCTATTGTTCAAAATTATATAATCCTTTGCAAGACGTTATCATGCTCTATGATAAAACCGCCTAGCTCTTGAAAATCTGTACTCTTATTCAGACTGTTGTAGAGCTCCACCTTTTACATAATTTTAAATCATATTCTTCTTTCCTACCTAAATGGGCTTGGAGCCTGTCTACGTGCATCTGTTGTTCTTCCAGCAGTGTCCTTTGCCTTGAATATCTTGTCCTAATCTGACATCTACCCCTCTGATATGTTTTGTTTCATTTTGTCTTTTTGCCCAGGCTACTGAATCAAGCCTTTTCCATTTCCCCTTGTGATGTGGATTTCCATTCTTGTCATTATCCTTAATAGTTATTTTCTGTAACCAGTCTAGTTTTGGTTCATCTTTCTTGAATATGGAAGGTCATAATTGTACACAGGAATCCTGACTGACACCTTAGTACTGCCTTTTACAATGCTTCCCTGTCACTACTAGATATAAATTTTCTGATACATGTTTGCATCCTGTTTGCTTCTTTCATAGCTACTTGATGCTGAAAGCTCATAAGCTATCTCTGCATTGGCCAAAACACAGTGCCTTCCTACTCTGTATGGCTTTCAGCTACTGAATCACATTAGAATGTTATTAGGTTAAAATGCATGAGTTTGAATTTGCATTACTAAACTTAATCCTATTTTGGTCACTTTAGTCAAATGTTTTTTCTATCAGTATTATACCCGGGATTGGTTGGGGTGATAAAAAAATTCTGAATCCCTCAGGATGGGAATCCTTATCCTGTTAGCATCAAAGTTCCCTTCCAAAGCAACCTTGTATCCTACATGCTTTAAAACTGTTAAGTGGAGCTCTGTCATACACTGTTGCTTTGGAAATAAAAACTAATGCATGCTCTCCAAGGACATCTCCTTTCTTTTATTTTCTTCATTCCTCTTTTTTACAAGGGCTGTCTTTTTTTCTATTTAGTCTCCTAAGAAGCTGTAATAAAAAGAGAGCAGGAGGTTAGCTGGGTATAAATAATATTCAGAGCAGACTGTATAACCACAGTAGTCTATCTACTGCTTTGTCTTTAAATAGCACTTTGAAACATGGAGCGGTAATTCATGTATCATGTTATCTGAAAACTCATTTCAAGCATCCAAATCCACAAACAGAAATATATAAGACTAAACTGATGCTGCATTCACAGTTAATAACATTAAAGTATGCTCCCTATGCAAAGAGAACTTAGTGAGAAAGCATGCACTCATATAGAGAAAATCTAAATTTAAAAAAGGTTAGAAAATATCTAAAGCTACAAAACTGTCTTAAGATTAAATATAACATTGTTATTTCTTACAGTTCTGAAATAGAAAAATAAGTCTCCTGACATACAAAATAAAAACCAAGTTTGCATTTATCCAGAAGATGGTCTAGAATCCATCGAAAGAAAATTACTTTTTGCAGATCTGTCACTATATCTAATCTTGGCTTCTTTTTTTTTTTTTTTTAGATATTTGTTTGAAAGAGACGATGTCTTTGGCTGACAGCTTGTATAATCTGCAGTTGATTCAAGAATTTTGTCAGGAATATCTTAATCAGTGTTGCCATTTCAGTCTTGAGGATATGCTCTATGCAGCTTCTTCAATAAAGGTAACAAAAATTGAAAAATGTAAGCAGTGTCCACAGGACTGTTTGGTTTTGTTTTGTTTTGTTTCTAGTGGTATATAGAGCCTTTTAATCTATTGCTATATGACTGACTGAAAAAGCATGTTGCATCTTTTTGTGGTACAGCATGCAACAGATTTCAGCAGGATGTTAAAACACTTTCTGCATTAGTTGTAACTTCTAAGACTTTCACAAAAACACAAATTTTTTAATAGTTGTTTATGGAATTATTGTTTACCATCACTATTCATTTCTATGTACTCTGTAATTTTATGTTTTTTAATCTTAGACTTTTTACTTTTGTAAACATGCTATATTTATATGCAGTTTTGGTTGGGGTTTTTATTGTGTTTTTCAGTTTTTGCTCTCCTGAGTTAATTTTGTTGAATAATCTGTTGTTTTTATGCCTGGAATACAAGCAGGGATGCAAGTCCCACACACAGATGTTTGAACAAGCAATTAAGCATTTTTAGTCATTCTAAGATTATTCTCTTTTTAGAAAGTTAAAAAAAAAAAAAAAAAAAAGTATTCTGTTTGGTTATCCTATAATTTTTAAGCTGTGTGGGAAGTCAGAATAATTGAATTATACCTTGTCTAATTGTAAATTTAATTCTTCATTATTGTGTTTCTCTAAGACTTTTCTATGTAAAACACTGTTCATTTGCTTAAGATTCTTATTGGCCTGCCTTTAGGGAATGAAATCTTATTTTTAGGGAGTCAGCATATCCATTGCAGATGGTACGTAATTGGTTTCTTAATATCTGGGTCATTTCACTGCTTTTTATGATCTTTGTAGCAACCTCACAAGCTGAGTCACAGAGGCCAAAGCCTGAATACAGCTTTGTTGTCTCCTGTAGGGTTGAACCTAATCCTTTGCAAATAAGTAATGAGCTGCCAGGATGAGTAAGGGCAGTAGGTCCAGGCCCTGTAAAGTCTAGACTACTTAGCCGTTGCTGTTCTATTTCGTGTATGCAAAGCTGTCTACTGGCTGTTTTCATTGAGCTTTTGGTGTCTTGAAATTTCATGTACAGTAATCTACATACTTGAAAAAGTGTGTTGTATTGCAGTCTCTCTTGTCTGTATTTCCAACGTATGGTCCTACAAATATTTTGGAAGAGTAGGTGTCCTTTACTGG
This sequence comes from Anas platyrhynchos, assembly GCF_047663525.1. NCBI lineage: Eukaryota > Metazoa > Chordata > Aves > Anseriformes > Anatidae > Anas > Anas platyrhynchos. The sequence continues at coordinate 13,176,102 of NC_092594.1, read as the reverse complement.
ATTTTGATTATTTCTTTTTGCTTGCCGATATCTGGAATAAATGGAATTCATTTGTCTTCAGTTTCATCCATAAAAACTAATAATGCCGTTGCTTTATAGTACTGGTTTGAATTATTTCACAAGCCACTATGAAGCATCAATTAAAAAAAAAATGTCGATATCTCAGTGCATCAGACTTAACATTGATAGAATGCTACAAACTCAGTAACTTTGCTGCTTCTGAACAGTGTTTTAGAGTGGCTTTAGAGTTCTTCCAAAGATTTGGAGTATTTCTAGAACTAGAAGGCCCTTTTGTGATCATGTTTTTACAAGTTGCCGTGGTGTGGATGCTTATTTAGATGTAAATGCTACAGAGTAGGGCTGCCAAGTTTTTCCTTTAAACCTTGGCATAGAAACTTTGGCTAGTGCTATAAACTCTGTTTTTCCTGTGTTAAGAAGTAGTTTGCTTTCAAAATAAATTCACAGTTAAAGGAGCTCTTTTTAAGCTTTCCAGTGCATCTGATTAGAGTAGGTTTTAATAAATGAGTATATTCCCCTGATGAATGTTATTGTCACTTGGAAAAACTTGTATTGCAAACAGATATTTTAAATATTATGCATTGAATTATACTTTTCTGCAAAAAGTATTTAATTTCAAGGTTTAGCAGCATGCTTTTTCTAGCAGCATGCTTTCAGGTGTCTGTTAATCAGCAAAAAATTCTCTGTATTTTCAGGGTGACTCATACTGCACAGTAGGTGGCACTATGTTTTAGTTTAAAAGTCTGTTACACTCTCATATTGATGACAGAAACAAGAGAACCAAACTGCTAAGTTACTGGAAAAAGTTTCAAGAAAACATAAAAATAAAGCTGAGTTTTTGCAATGATGCTGCTGGTCCTAGAAATTATGCTAGATATCCTAACTTCATGCTTGTCCCAAAAGAAGGGAGCAGAGCCTCCCTCTCTTTAAAGTGGTCAAGCACAAAGAGCTCACCTTACATTCTTCACTGGGTACACTGCACTGTGGCTTTGTGCTGAATCAGGGTAGGTTGTGGATAGCATATGGTAAGGAAATCTGGTGCAGGTCTTGACCTGATTGTGCCCACTTGTATCTTCCCTATCAAAAAGTACAGAAGCCAAGTTGGATTAATATCAAACTTCAGTTAACAAGCATACAGAACATTTGGTATAGGCTCTCAGCTTTTACAGCAGATGAAACTTTTTATTCTTTTTTAACATGGAGGAAAAATAGGCTTTGTCGGGGTTTCTAGACAACTTTAATGTGTCATAATCAAATGAAGCCAGAAAGTAAGTTTTGTTGCTCCTCGCTTGCCCATTTCCTCTCCACTAAGAAAAATACATTTGTGAAATTCATCATAAATGTCTACAAGGGCAGGGCTACTCATACATTCCGTGGATGCTTGAGGCACTGCTAAGGGGCCATGCTGGTTCTTGTTTGTTTTCCTTTGAGACAGGGAAATACAAGTAGAGAGAGATGACAAAAATAATCACAGTAATTTCTGAATCCTTCCTGCCCATTTAACAAAAGGAAAGAATTAAAAGTCTTGGATTTCTGGTTTTGTGCATTGCTTTTTTTGCCCTGATCATCCCTCTTCCCTTCTGTAAGCAATTTTATCCCACAAGCACTTTTTATTTTTTTTTCTTTACTTGTATGTAGGAGATGACGTAGCTCTGAAATCTTAAGCGACCTGTGTGTTGATACACGTGTTCTGCCAATCCAGAGAACAAGTTTGTAGAACTAGAACTTGAATGAGAGGAGTGCCTTTACAGGGAGCTTAAACTGCCCTGCTGGACAGTAAAGGCTTCTTTGTTGCTTTGGCCCTGAAATTAATTAGCACTGCAGTGTGATAGGGTGTAGAATCAGGGCATTAAGTAAAGGTCTTATGGTGCACGTACAATGAATGTTGTAAGGGTCCTGTGAGGTTTCTGAATAGAAAGAAAAATGACATCTCACTTGTTCTCCTTGTAATGTGAGATATCCGTTGGAAGTACTTCTAAAAGAGGAAGAACCCATCTTTGGCTGTATTTGTTTATCTTCTTGATGTGTGAGATAGTTCTCTGCCAGTTTGTTCTCGGAGGTCCATAGGGCCCTGACCCAAGAACTGGTTCACTATCAAAGAGGGGACTGAGAGAGAGCTTAAATCTTCTGATGTTTACCACGGTTTGAGAGCTCCCATAGGAACTTGGCATTGAATCAGTTGACACAGTTATTGCCTGTTGTAAGTGTTCCTACATCTAAGCCTTCAAAGACGTGGTTGGGTTTTGTTTGTTTGCTGTAAATAGTGATCCTAAACTTGTGCTACACGTATTGTTGTGCATTCACTTTTCCTTGGTAGAGGATTGAGTCAGGGTGAGAGATCGTGATGTTAGAAGACCTTCTATTAATTAAACTGCTATTATTAAGAGAACAAATCCATTATTAATAGGAGATAGCTATTCACACAGCACATTGATTTGCTCACACAGTTCACACCAGCTCAGTTATTCTTACTGGATTGGAGTACCACCTGGGAGCCTGCCCAGTGGCCTCCCGAAGCAGGGGTCTTACTGGCCCACTGGTGGCTTTTATGAAGGTGTCCAAAAAATCTCTCAAGAGGCTCCTTCTCTTGTTATTGTGTGTGCGTGTTCATGTAGTCTCTGCAGACAGCAGCTCCTGCTTCCTTGGTTAGGGTTATACAACCCTAATGGCTGATGTTGTATGCTGGTGGCCTTGGCCAGCCAGCTCCTGCTCTTCTGAGTGTTTGGGTTCGTGTGGGTTTGACAGGGCCACAAGTCTCTGCAGCCCCTCAGTTCTGGGGAGGCTTTCACGTGCTGCTGCTCATCACACACACCACCTCTCTTCGGCTGCTTTTTTCTGGTAACCAGAGTCCTCTCACCCAAACCCATGCAGAAGAGGGCACTTCAGGAGAACAAAAGCTTTCTGAATGTGAAGTGAAACAATCCTGAGCCATTGCTGCCATTCCTCTGAGAAGCAGGTTCCTCTGACCTAAATGTGGGCCAGAGTCTCAGCTGTTTGGCATTGCAAACAAGCACAGGGAATAGGTGCCTTATTTTGCACTTAGCTACGAAGTTAGAGCAGCATCAACACCTGCACTGTCACCCGGTAAGCCAGATGGAGAGAGCCTGGTTCCAGAGCCTACAATAAACGTACCTATTGCGTGTGAGCAGTTCTGAGTACGTGCACTCGCCCACGTGAAGTGGAAGGCGACTTTGCTAACCATATAAGCAGGAGCTGTAAACGAGCCCCATCTCCTCTGAGATACCCGTATACATCACAGAGATTAATCGTAGAAATTAAGGGCCAGGCTTTGTCCACTAGCAGAGCCTTCCCTCCCTGGCAAACCAGTGCAGATGAGGCTGTGGCCGCCAGGGTCAGGCCTGTGGCTCCTGTGGGAGCTGGCAGAGCAGCTGCGGGGCTGGGGGCGGCTGGGCCGGGTGGTGGGGGGCTGCCCCGGGACTGGCTTCCCATCTGGAGGCTTTAAAAGGATTGCGGATCGGGGATGAAAAGGAAGATGCAGCTGGTGAACAGGTTTTTGTTTTTTTTAAAGAGATTTCCCTCACAAGAGGGACCTTTGGTTCCTCACTTATTATTTAAAGGGTAGCAGCAGGGCTTTATTTCACTGATGCTAATTGGCGCGTTGTTCTGCTTCTCTGTTATGTTCTGAAATAAGTCATTCTGGCATCTTCAACTTGTGGCATTCGTTAACCTGTGACGGGAATAGGACAAACTTGCAGCTCATGGATCCTACACAGAACAGTAATCAGGACCTGTACAGTGTTTGAAACACTCCAGTTTTCCTCAGTCTTGATGCATCTACATTGACACTTCGTAATATGCAAACTATGGATTTGCATTTGAGGTAGCTTGCTTTCCTGGCCTGCAGAGCAGACAGCTTAATGTGCATCACGACATGAATTTTACAGTATATTTTTATGTTCATTTTGAGAAAATTCCTAAATGCATCTGTGGCTGCTTTTCCGTTCAAATCCAGTGGATTCTAGTCTGTCTGTAGGTGATTTGTATCCTTAGAATATATGAACTTGTAGTTGTTCCCCAAGTGTGCAGATCTAAAGCCTATGAATGTTACAAGTGAAGTGATTTATTTGTGTGGCAAGATTGGATGTACTATTTTTGTTTTCTGTATTTTCCATTTCTTGTATTTGGAATAGGGATATTAAAGGGAAGAACTTATCTTTTCCATTTATGTTTTTATAAAACAAGCTAGCTTATGTCTTCCTTTGATACAAAAGCAAGTAACGACTTTAGATTTTATATTCAAAATAAGGGAGGTTTTTTTCAAAATATTCCAAAATCTATTAAACGGTAGAATTTTTGTTGTACAACCAGAAGATACAATAGGTAAAATTTAACCAGTAGTATACCTTATTACATGCAATTTTAATGAACAATCTGCAAATAAGGTAGAAATATGAATCTGAAAAAAAAAATCAGGACGTTTAGCAATTAAAGGCAGCTATGAAGCTCCATGTCTGCCATCTGCTGTTCAGTATTATTCAGCCAGTCTGAACTGTTCAGAGCTTAGTGGTGGTGTGTTTAACTGTTAAAGTCCTGTTATGCTTCTGAGTATTTCTGTGTATACATGCCTGTGATAATCATGTGACAAACTATTAGAACACTGGTTGGCATAATCAAACTGAAATCTGGAAATACCATCCTTTCCAACCCTTGGTAGCAGGATTACTACACACACATCATTTTTCCCCAAAAAAAATAAGTTACTGATCATCTGTTTTCCCCTTTGATAATTATTAACATTTCTTTATGACTATCAATGACTTGAGAGTAAATGCAGTTTCCATCATGATGTTTCACTATGAAACATCTAAAGTAGCCTGAATTCTAAATTAGCTGTGCAGCCCAGAGTTTTATATTTTCTTCAATAAATACCAATTTTGTTTTCTGAAAAAGGATCTTTACTCTGTAGTTCAGGACTGCACAGAAAATATTTTCAGAAGGAATATCTTAGTCCTTCATGAAATAGTCACACTATTAAATGTGGCATCTCAACATAAAAATAAGAAATTGGAGTACTGAAATCCAAGACTATTTTAGATTGGAACAAAGCTACAATTAGAATATTTTATAATTATTTTCATAGTAAAAATATTTCATGTTAAATATGTAAAACTTGTAGGGGAGGGAAGAGTGGGAGTATTAATAGCTGGCATTGAAATTGTAATATTAAAGATTAAACTTTGTCTCAGAAGTGAATTTGATTTTTTTTCTATATGTGTATTCTTTCCTAATGAAACATGTCATACTGAAACGCTATGCTTAGCATTTTGTTTGAATGGAAACGACTTTGCTGTGAATCTTCCCTCATTCAGCTTCTGTTGTGCTGAGTAAGCAGATACGGGGTTTTCCTAGCCTATTTGTAGCTTGTGTATAACAACTGGCAACATCTGACTGATCCCTACACCATATGCTGAAGTATAAATGTACACTACATATATCAGTATTAATGATGTGAAAAAAGTGACTGAGGGCACTCGTAAGCACTGCTAGGTAGATATTATTGCATTTTATTGCAGGAAGACTTTTTTTTTTTTTTTTTTAATAACAAAGCGGTTTAAATGTGGTTTCCCAATTTAAAGCATAGAGATTGGTATTGTTCAGATTTTCAGCCTCTGTAGCACTGGTGGCACGAGTGTGTGCCTGCTGGAGCCCTCAGGCTCCTCTGTATTATAGACAATATACTCTTGCACCAGAAACTGCTATTACTGCTTCTGCCTATTTTTCCTCTGTGATTTTTTTTTTGTTGCAGTTTGTATCACCAGCTGTTTCTTCCTTTTCATTTATTTTTTCCTCTGTTAAACCTTACAGCTCTAGTACTTCTGTACTACTTCATGTACACATGCCTGACACAGCCTCAAAATTCCATGGCTAATCTGTTTGACAGGCGTCCTCTTCCACCCATCCTGTACCTCTCTACCCTGCCTGCAAGACATCAGGCCCATGTGTATGCCCATTATGAAACATTTTGACCCAAACGGTTATGATCTGGTCAAGTTACAGGTAGTTGTACTACAGATCACTCTGACTGATCTTGTTTTCTACAGAAGTAACAGAGATGAGAATGTAAACTGTGTGAAATAGAGGCATATTACGCTATTTGTTTGTAGTTCAGGTTTATGTTTTAACATACATTTCTCTTATTACCATTTCCATAGAGCAACTACATGGTGTTCATGGCAGAACTGTTCTGGTGGTTTGAAGTGGTGAAGCCATCATTTGTACAACCTCGTGTTGTTGTGCATCCCCAAGGTAATTGTAAAGGATTGGTTTTAATATGTATGTTTTTAATATGTATGTGTTCAGATTACCATAGTGTTCACAAATACAGTGAGTATTTTAGTTAACGGGATTTGGCAGTGTACCACCCCCTTAAAGAAGGAGCTATGTACTCTGTCCTGTGTTAATCTTCATCTTATCTTATAAATCATAATTAGATTTTGTTGTTTATTACCAAAGCCTTATTTAAATTATTGTGGTATAATCACTTGCAAATTTTCCTGACCAAAACAAGCCTAGAATCCATTTACGTCCATGCAGGGATTACAAACATAATGAGCCAAGAACATAATTTAGCCTGAAAACTTGTACTGCTGAGGAAAAGGTACCAAGAGAAAGGGACAAAAATCTAGGGAAAGCAGACAAATAGTTAACTGCAGGCTTGCATTTTGCACCTGGGTGCAAAGGCACAGGCTTCTTTCAGTAAATTCCTAAATAAAAAAATGCATCTCTCAAGCAGATCTTGAGATCTGTTAGTAAGTATAAAGTAATGGTTATTTAAACATTCATATAGTAGTAGTACGATTGTGTGGCCAAACACTAGGAAGAAAATCCCATTGTGTAGCTTTAACACCTTTTTTTTTCACTTATATACTTTATGACACACAAAAATATGATTTAAATTCTTAAAATGTTGCTAACTAATTTAGGATGTGACCAAAATGTTGTTTCCTAGCTGGAAAGTTAAGTCTAAGGGCTTGGGGGAAGAAAAACTTTTATGGAAAACAATTTCTTTCAGAATAAGTATATTTATTTTTGATTTTAAAAAAAAAGATGGTTTTACTTTTAATTTTGTCTCTTACCATTTTTTTAATTATTTCTTCCTTTTGCCTTACCTAGTCTTTTTTTTTTTTTCATTCTCTATTGTCTTAATCAGTGTCAATATGGGAACTTTGTAGAAAGTAGAGCTGAAGGGAAGTGACTTCATTTTTAATCCAAATAATGGAATCTCTGAAAATGTTTTAAATCTTTGGAAATAGTACAGGTTATTTCAAACAGCTTTTCTGCTGTGGATTTTTAACTGAATACTAAACTATGATAACTTGAGCTTTGTTCTTCCTGGCAGCTGGAAAAGAGACAGCTTCTGCTCACAGTATGAATGCTAACAGAAGAAATTATGTGGATGGCCCATGTGGTTCTGACTTCGTAGCCAGGTAATGCTGGAGAAGCAGTAGTACTCTTTCATGGTCTTTCAGTCTTCCTTTTGATGGGATAAAGGAAAACTTTCAGTGATCTGGTCGGAACATAGTGAATGCATTATATTTATCATTTGAGGACAAAGGTTCATGGATTGTGTCTGAACAGACACAAGAATAAAATTAGGAATTAATTTGAATATTCAGCAAATTTCTTTCTTGCCAACCCAGCTTATCCTGTTCAGCCTTTTGTGGTATTTAGGAATCTGTACTGACTGTGAATTAGGGAATTATATTTCATACAATCATAAAATGCTTTGATCCTGAATCTTTTTACTGTGTGTATCTGAAGTGTTTCACATGTAGTCAATGAAGTTATTTTAATGTAAATTGAGCATATACGCCAGGAGAAAATGTAGTTTTGGATATACCTTTTGAAAGAGAGGTTCCCAAACCCATTCACACCTTGCAAAGCCCCTGCAAGCAGTCCAGTTAAGAACTTTGCACTTCATTTTTTCCTTTGTTTGTCCTACAGAATTCATCCCTGTTCTGACAAATTCTGTCAGTAACAAAGTATCATTTTCATTGAAATAAATCCACATTTTATCCAAATGTGTACATTTTGTCTGCAGATGATTTTGGCTTCTAAGATGAAGAGGACTTATTGAAAATTCTAAGATAAACATCTGAATTCAATTCCTAAACACACCAGTCCCATTCCAAATTTAACTATCAAGTCTGTAAGTTGCCACCAGTGTGGTTTGTAATATTCCTTGTTTCCCGAGGCACATACAGAGATACAATAAAAATCATTGTGAGCTTTGTATGGTTGGTGGAAAGCATGTTGTACTAGCTCATCACAACCCTTGTTTAGTTTCTCTGCAAGTGATGGGTATGGTTTGGTGTTGGAGGATTATGAGAGCAATCCATAAGTAGGAGAAGGAGCTATATCTTCCTTCATTGACCAGTGTATTTTATACAACTTGGTGATACTTCACAGCATCGTATGACAGAGAAGGGACCTAAGAAGTTACTTCAGATGCTAGAAATGTAAAACACACAGGCTGCAGTTCCCCATCAGCCGAGACTGCAGGATGGCTTGGTCCTGGCCTTCTTCCTTGTCCCAACTGCACGGTCCTGTCTGATGCAGCTTTTGGTGTTGTTATTTTAGTACACTGACAGGAGAAAAAAAAAATCAGAAAAAGTGAATGTTTTCTGCTGGCTGAGCTACTGACATGACTCAGAGCAGACTCCAGCGGAGAGCCAGCTCCAGCGCAGAGGAGGAGTGGGTCTGAGGCAGTGAGCAGTTACAGTGTCTGAGGTTGCCATGGAGCCACAGTCATGGTGCCAAAATCAGTCTTTTTGTGAGGGAAAATGAAGCGTATAGATTTTCTTTGTGGCAGAACATATTTTGAAAGGCTGCTGGATGAAATTTTGAATGCATACTTTTCTTTTAAGATAACTATAAACATTACTTCTATGATTTAATAGTTTTTGCAGAAATCTTAAATGCCATTTAAAGCAGATAACTTATTTAGCTAATGTGTAGTTTTTTTAAACACCAAAAGAACAGGAATTTACAAGAAACTATTTTGAATAATTATAATATATAATTATAGAAAATGCTTCTGTACAATGTAAACTAACAATATTTTTCTTAAATTGACATGAATATTCTTCCCACAAATATTCTTCAGAAACATTTCTAAGCATACTGTATGTAAACTATAAAAGCTCTAAACAAATATTTTGAAATTAATGATTTGAAAAAGAGAGTTTGGGAGTGTGCTTTTAAAATTCAGTGAACAAGATTCAGAACATGAAAGAACTTAATTCAGCTTGTTTTGAAGTTTGGTTTCTTTACAAGCATTTTACATTCAAAAGCATGTGTCTTTATGTATATGGCTTTGTTGTCCTGGTCCTGAGAAGTGCCTGGATCACAAATCACTGAATTATGAAAGCCTATTCTGGATTAGAACAACTGGTCTATTACAGACCTTCTCTGTGAACAAGAACAACAAAAAAATCTGTTTTAACTAGAAACAGAGAAAATCTTTGTAATTAGTGTTTTAGTAGTGAATATATTTGTTCTATTTATTAAGTCATGTCTGTCGCAAAATCTCCATTATCCACTCCTAGTGCATATTGCAGTTCAGACACAGTTTGACAATTGCAGGCTAAGCAACTGAAAAGAGAGATGTGTGACAAGTGAGTGTTACTTGCTGCAGTCACTCAATTTTTATTTTGTCGCTAAAATCAAAACTAAAAATGAGAACCTTCTAACAATGACATTTATTTGAAGTACATCGGGAGACACATATGCTAACGCTGCTCTGTGGCCATTCGTGTAGTAGAAATACCTTTTTGACTTTTTGTGTTTTTGCATTGCATCTAGTTAAAGGTAATAACATAGTATGCTCCTTCTAATTAATAAGGTAATGCTTCAAGAGGAGAACTACACCTTACTTTCTCCCTTGTCTTAAAAAAGAAATCTCCTTTGACCCAGGACAAGAAGTCTGGCTGCCCTTTTGTAACATGGCTTTTGATGTATTCCTACTAAGTTAATGTCTCTTGCTTTATAGGTTAGAAAGTCCAACTTACACACCACCTCACCAACTGCATACACCCCAGCAGCCTTATTCATCTGTCCCAGGTAATAATTTACAAGTGTGTAGAAAGGGTAATGTGGCAAGGTGTCATCTTCTGAGTATGTTGCTATGTTGTTTATATTTCTTCAAACCTTGTTTAAGCAGAAGTTACTGGGAGAGATTGACATGAAAGGCTTGTGAATGAGTTCTGTGATCCACAAAACGTACAAATGGGAAGCTTGTGTTTGTACCTCTTGTACATGTTGTAATTTTTTTTTAATTTGAATTCTGTTTTCATTATGTGGAACGTGGGTTGCAACAATTATCTGTAGTATATTTGGTAGTACTTGTAGTATATTTTAATCAATAGTAAATTCTCTGAGGGATATAGTATATATACAGGATGAAATTAATTAACTCAATTGTTCTATTCTTAATATAAAAGCTTTTTTTTTTTTTGCCATTGCAATGCTCTAAGTAGTGAAATAAACTGATTTGTTAAAGCAGCAGAATATAATGTTAAAATGATTTTTCATGGCAGTTACCTTGGATTCTATTTTAATTTCACTTAGGAGTCATCAGAAGGTCCACGTCAATGTCTTATGTAGATGGATATGTGGGGACATGGCCAAAAGAAAAAAGGCAAGTAGTCCTATCATAAGAGCTGCTTAAAAAATGATAATGTATTGGTCATAAACAGTAGTAAACTCTCCATTGTAGTTTGAATTTCCAAAATCTTGTAACAACTTGCAGAAGTAGAAAAACAAAGGGAAAACTGCATCATGGATTCAGAACTAAGTAATAGGAAAAAAGCTTCAGAAATAAACTATCAGTCTTTTACATTGAGATGCGGTATTCTTGATGAGGTATTCTTGCATTAAATGTTTGAATTATTGGCATTAAATATTTTTACACTTACCTATTGCAATTAACCAAATGAGGTAAGAGTCACGTTGCTAAAGAGCTCACTAGTATCAAAAATTGTATTACAGTATGTAAGAATAATCAGGCTGGATGTTTTGTTTTTTTCAGTTAGACCCATCATAAACTCTTCATGTGTAGGATGTAAACTAAAGTTCAAATGGTAAGAGTTAGAGTGAGGGATTATTCAGCAAATCTAAATTGTCTTTTTATACTTTTCTTATCTAGCATGGTAATTCCTGTATTCCTAAAGTGCCCAGAACTTATCCCAAACTACTAAAAAGCATTGTTTGGCTCTGAAGAAAACACACACAATAAAATAGAATATAACATTTTAATTACTTTATTTTCATATTAACCTAGTCAAAATACAATACGTAACAGTCCGTTTAATACTACAGTCTTAAAAGTAATTGAAAACCCAAATGTGAATATATTGCTATTACTAATCATGAGCTGGTCAGTTATTTCCTTTATTTTTATCTCAATTAGGTCATCATTGCATGGAGTTTCATTTGACATTTCTTTTGACAAAGAAAAAAGCATTCCAGTATCTACTCCAAACAGAGGTATTACTAGATCTGTGAGCAATGAAGGCCTTACAGTAAACACCAACCGTGTGCCCAAGCATATTAGAAAAAATCTGTCCTTCAAACCTGTAAATGGAGAAGAGGAAAATCAAGATATTGAAGAGGAAAAGGATGTGATAACTCATAAAGACACAAAGGCCAATCAGTCTCTTACCATAAATCAAAGAAATGCCAATGAGAGCCATCACTACAGGTTTCCAAATGGAGCTTTGCAAAACAGAGCAGTTCTGGATGATTTTGGCAATCAGATTGAGACACCAACCATTGAAGAGGCTTTGCAGATAATTCATGACACTGAAAAATCTCCCAGAGTTATCCCACCAGACCAAATTACAAATGGATTCTTTCTTCACAATCAGGAAATGAGCATCTTGAATTCAAACATTAAACCAAATCAGTCTACTCCTGATATCATCACAGACACAAAAGGTGCTCTAAGTCCTGTGACTGACAATACGGAAGTAGATACTGGAATACATGTTCCTTCAGAAGATATCCCAGAGACTATGGATGAGGATTCTTCTTTGAGAGATTACACTGTAAGCATGGACTCTGACATGGAAGAACCATCCAAGTTTCTTCAGGATTATGACATACGAGCTGGCAATCACAGAGATCAGTTAAGTCCCTGTCCCAGCTCAGTAAGTACCAAATCACAGGCAGGCAGCAGTGCTTCTTCGAGTTCAGGAGTTAAAATGACTAGCTTTGCAGAGCAGAAATTCAGGAAGTTGAATCATACGGATAGTAGAAGCAGTGGAAGCAGTTCTCAGAAAACCACACCAGAAGGTTCTGAGCTGAACATTCCTCATGTGGTTGCTTGGACTCACATTCCTGAGGAGGCACCTGTTCCCCAAGGAAGAGACACTACACAGTTGCTAGCTTCAGAAATGGTGCATCTCAGGATGAAGCTGGAGGAAAAGAGGCGAGCAATAGAAGCACAGAAGAAGAAAGTTGAAGCTGCGTTCACTAAGCAGCGGCAGAAAATGGGAAGAACAGCATTTCTTAATGTTGTGAAAAAGAAAGGTGACGGAGTATCACCTCTCCGAGAAGAAGCAGCAGGAGCTGAAGATGAGAAGGTATTCACTGACAGTAATCGGTTGAAAGAAAGAGAAACTCTAAAACCGGATGAGCAAACTAGTAAAACTTCAGATGTAATAAAGGAAAACCCTGAAAATTCTCACAACAAATGGTCAAAGTCTCCTGCTACTCCTATGGATGCTGAAAAACAGTGGAATTTGGCAAGCCCCTCAGAAGAAAATTTTAATGAAGGAGATATCTTAGAATATACAAAGTCTATTGAAAAACTGAATTCTTCCTTACACTTCCTACAACAAGAAATGCAACGGCTATCCCTTCAACAGGAGATGCTGATGCAGATGAGAGAGCAACAGGCTTGGGTTATTTCTCCTCCTCAGCCGTCTCCTCAGAAGCAAATTCGGGAGTTTAAGTCCTCATCAAGGCAACTGGGAGCTCCGTCTCCCATTGCACCTTTCTCACAGGAATCTCCTCGTTCTACACATCAGTCTCCACAGTCATCCAACAGGAAGAATGCCTCTTTTCACATTAAAATGCAAAGGACTCCTAGGCCAAATGAATTGAAAATAACACCTCTCAATCGTACATTGACTGCCCCACGGTCCGTGGATAGTCTTCCCCGTTTGAGAAGATTTTCTCCAAGTCAGGTTCCCATTCAGACGAGATCATTTGTTTGTTTTGGAGATGATGGAGAACATATAGGTGAACCGCAGGTAAGGGGAAATCTTTTGAAGGAAGTCAAACCTACGGAAGAGGTAGCAAAAGAAGAAGGACCAAAAGCACTGAAAAAGAGTGAACAGAAGTTGGAGGAAAAGGAGATCAAACCTCTTGAATCTAATGTTTCTGAAGTATTATCTCAACCCATCACAGAAACTGTCTGTCTCACCCCAAATGAAGATCAACTAAGCCACCCAGTTTTACCAACAGCCGCTCCCAAAACAGCTAGCTTAATTGAAGTTTCCCTATCAGATTTGAAGCCACCAGAAAAAAATGAAGTACCTGTTGAGAAATATGAAGGTGAGAGTGATAGAGAACAATTTGAAGATGACCAGAAAGTGTGTTGTGGATTCTTTTTTAAGGTAAGAGCTGCTACTCAGCTTCCTTTGAAAGGCACCTTCTTAATTCAGATACAGCGTTTCAGTGATGACTTTCCATTGAAGTCAAAGGAGATAGTTTTGCAGTCCTAAATGTGCACATGTACCTCTCGCACCTGATGACTCGTAAGAGTGGTCAGATTCTAGCACACTACAATTCTGAGTGTGCTAGAGTACTCCTTTCCTTCCATAGTCATGGAAGAGTGCTTGGGGTTTTGGGGGAGAAAGATGCATGCTGAATGTAGATTGCTTTTTAACATAAGACCTTAATTAAATATGCTCACTTTTCACTCTCACTTCCCAATTCCACACCCAAGTGTAACTGAAAGCTTGTAAAGTACGTGTACATCCTGGGTTTTTCAACATGGGGAATGTCTCGGAGTTGCACTTCAGAGAGCATTTTTTCCCTCGACTGTCTAGCTGAGGGAGAATAGTCTTTTGAGACTCCCTTTTGAAGTTGGCATTTGGAACACTCCCTGTTGTCTTATTAAAGAGTTATATTCAGGCAGGCTTATAACTATAATGTACATTATTAAGAGAGAGGTCTAGACACTGGAAGCTATCAAGATTTAGAATTTCCTTCTTGGAGTACCCCAAAATCTTGCAACAATCTTTGCTCTGCTTGTCTGGGACCATTGCTTTGTTCTAAGAAAACACCTGAATTGATCAGCCAAAATTACCTTTATATGATGCATATTTATTGCTTTTTGTGATAAATTGTCTTCCTCTCCATAAACAGAATCTTCCAAAGCTGAATCCAGTTTTTGCAGTGTGGAATCTGATTCTAAAGTAGAATATTTCACCTGGAAGTTCTTCCATGTGTCCAATATGTTTATATATATATCATGGTTTATATATCATATATTTATATATATATGAGATATATATATATATATATGTATATAAACGTATATATCATATATGTATATAAACGTCTATATCATATGTTTATATATATATCATATATATATACATCATGGTTGACTTGGGAAGTAAAAATTCCTTTATGGAAACTTTTTAGTAGTCCTAAGAAAAATCTCTTGAAATAAAATCAGTTGAGAAATGTAGAGATTTTAATAAATCATGTCCTTTTCCTTCCAATACTGTTTCTGCTAGGATGATCAAAAGGCAGAAAATGATATGGCAATGAAACGAGCAGCATTATTGGAGAAGCGTTTGAGAAGGGAAAGAGAGACACTGCTTCGAAAGCAGCAGCTGGAAGCAGAACTAGAACATAAGAAAGAAGAGACAAGGTAAAACTAACTATATGTCCTGTTTCAACTGACCAGTAACCCTGAACAAAAACATGGCATAGCAGAAAGTGCTACTTCCTTGTTAAATAATTGCATCTTAATATGCAAGAATATTTAATCCTAGAGCCAGATGTGCTGAGGAGCCCAGCTTGAAGACACGTGCCAGCTGGTCCCATGAAATCAGCAGGTGGCATCAGTCCGTAGCTTAGATTCAACATGAACCCTGCTTCCCTGATTGAAGCTGCTCAGACTGTTACCATGCCTTGCACTTTATATTCTGAGGGAGAGCTTATCACTTTGGGCTTCAGCCTGCACAAGTGCACAATGGCAAGTTCCTCTTGCGGATGTCCAAGAGTATTAAAGTTCTGAAAATTTAATGCCAGTATTTTCCTCGCTGGCAATGTGCTAGCTATAACTGTTACCCTTTAACGTTCTGACTGTTGGATGTATTTTATGGGGATTTTTTTAGACGAAAAACAGAAGAAGAACGTCAGAAGAAGGAGGATGAACGAGCACGGCGAGAATTCATTAAGCAGGAATATATGAGAAGGAAACAGCTAAAGCTTATGGAAGAGATGGATACTGTCATAAAACCACGTTCCCTGTCAATCAAGCAGAAAAAGCCCCGTCCAAAATCTATTCATAGGGATCACATTGAATCACCTAAGACACCAGTCAAAGGTCCACCAGGTAACCGATGTTCATGTGGAAGAAGAGTCTGTTCATGCTAAAACACCAGCCTGGGTTTTGGTACTAACAAGCACATGCATTTATTAGTGCCTTGTGCCAAACTGAAGTTGCACGTGACAAAACCAGAAAACAAAATTTGCCAATAGAAATGAAAAGATGAATGTCACTTACCTGTTATGCATGCATGCATATATCAACAAACAAAAAGGTTAACTGTATTGACCCCATGGAAGCACCAACGTATGTGACAAGTTTCATACATACCCATGTATAATTCCCAGTCACTAATCTCTTCTTACACCTGTAGAGCTAAGAATGAATAACACTTGGCAGAAAAGAGATCAGTAAATAAAATGGTCATTATAAGGTAAGAGTACTTGAGCTCCTGCTTAATACGGACAGAATTAAAATAAACTTAATGTTTTCATTCTATTTTACTCAGCTACTGCATGTGTTGTTATGAACCTAGCAGCACTAATTGTATGGAAAACTATAACATCCTTTTAGATACCAAATGACTGCAGTAATAACTAAAAGAAGTGTTGCCAATTTACAAAAAAAATAACCAGAGTGCTCAGTGATCCTTTTTATTATAGCATCATATAGCTGCATTTTCTCTAGCTGCTTCCCTCCATCTTCCAGTATAATTTATTCTCTTAACATCTTCCAAGAGTCCATCCCTAAGCTTTAAATTAAGTCTCCTAAGCTCTTTTATGAGAGCTTTTTAACTTTGATTTGCATAGAGCCCATGTACCCATGTCCACGCCTCATGTTAATGCTTAGTCACAGACTATCCCAGATGGCTGCAAGTGGCTGGGTGTCCAGAAGTGTTCAGATAAAGCATGCCACATATGCATGTAGGTATATCATGTATGGGAGTAAGAGTCACGTGTATAAAAGCACTTAGAAACTTTCTTACGCTGGTGTTGGGTATAATGAACAGACTCTACTACTTGCATAGGTTTATAAGCTTTAACTTTGTTTTTATCCAGGTTCACAGCTTTATCGTGTTTTTTCAGTATCTAGTCTTTCATTGGCGTCGCTGAATACAGGGGACAATGAGAGTGTGCAGTCAGGCAAGAGAACACCAAGGTAAAGCTAAAATAAGCATTTTATTTAATAAAATTTGATAATCACCTACATAAAATTAGCATTAATTTTAAAGAGGTGATGTCTATATTTTTCCTACTCCAAGAGCAGGCATGTTTTTCTGATATGAAATATTGATTGATTCCTCTGTTGAGTATTAGGGAACCAAGCCATGATAATTTGTTTTACAAATTTTACCAAGTAAACCAGTTGGGTGGCTATAAATGAGATCAAAATAAAATGCTATTCACACAGCCTCTTTAATTCACCTGTTTATACTTAAGTCTCAGCTTGTGGTTATTTTATTAAACCTGTACACTACATGCAGCTATACAGCTTCTTTTCTTCCTTAACAGGACAACTTCAGTTCTGTTATTTCCCCTTAACAGTAGTACAAGTATTAAGCGTTAACTGTAATTTCAGGCTTTTCTGAACACAAGAATTTATCTTGTATTAGAAATCACCTGAAAATGAACTGAGATAAAAATTAAAACATTCTTAAGTACAAAATCTATATTATAGTTCAAACAAATAAAAATACTATTGCTGTATAATTATTTAATTTTATTCAAATAAATACTATTCTTTAATAGAAAAGAAATGGAAGAAAGGCAAACTAGCAAAAGGGGTTTAATCACGAGTATTGCCATGTTACTTTATCATGTCATGTTTTCATGGCCAGTGTATATGCCCCATCAAATCCAACATGCCTGCAGCTGTTTCCAATTGACCTTTCCATTTCCCTGATATCTTGAGAACTGATTTTCAGGTTATTACATAAAAAAACATTAATGCAGTGATCCAAGTACCCTAGCATCTCTCGGCATCTCTTAAAAATGATCAGCTTTATTTAAAAGGGGGGCTTCTTACAGCCATATTATCTGTTGGAAGAGGCTTGATGTCGCTTACATGGACAGACTTGACAGGAGATGACCCCTATCTCTGTAGATTTAGTTGTGCTATGCTCTACTACAGCTATAATGAACAATATCTGGCTTTAGATTCATTTCAGGGGTTGGGATTTCTTTAAATGTAATTCAGAACAAATTGCTGAGTAGGAAAGTGTTAGAAAAATTTTCGCTATCTTTCCAGAGCCATACTATAACCTCCTCTTCAAATCAGAATCGTCTTTCAGTGATGACACAGAGTGAATTTCAGTGATACGTTTAAAGGTCTCCTTCATGCATCACTCAGAATAGTTTATACAGAACACTAACACAGTTATCCATGAATTTCTTCTGTTAATATTATGCATTTAAGTCTACCACATATGATTCAAATTATTGTGTTCTACATTAATACACTCTGCTTTCTTTTCATGTTAAAAGGCTTCTTTTCTGAAAACTGTAGTGTTTTAAATAAATTTTAAAATTAATGTTCAGGTCGGAGTCAGTGGAAGGATTCTTATCTCCGAGTCGTTGTGGTAGTCGTAATGGAGAAAAAGATTGGGAGAATGCATCTACAACTTCTTCAGTTGCCTCTGCTACAGAATACACAGGTTGGTGGCAACAATATTTAGAAAAGTACCTGGCTATTAGTAGTTCTATGCATGAAAATATTTCAGTTATCTGTGTTTGGAATTTTTAAACTTATTTTAGGATCCTTCCATAGAAATGTAACTTTAACCTATCTAAAACAGGCAGTAATAATGCAAGATAAAAACTTTAAATCCAAAATAAAAGTACTGACTCAGTAGCATTTGTGATAATCAGAATAATCTGCAGTTAGGCTCAGAACAGCAAATGGACCCACCAGTTACTCTGTGCATTTTAGTAGTCTCTCTAGAAAGGCAAGAAAAGTCGAAATTTAAGTTCAATTCAGAATAGAGTTAGGGGGCAGAAAACAAACTGGAATGGGAAAATCTGCCTAATAATGTGGATTTAAATATTCTGCACCTTTTATTTTGTTGTTTACAAAAACTTAACAGTCTGACTTGTAATCCTTTGTTATATTATGAATTAAATAATAATGGTATCTCTGTCTCTTTTCTCATGATATCACAAAGACCTTGCATCATCGTGATTTTAAGGCTGTGTTTTTGCTCACCTCATGTCAATTTGTATGGTAAAGAGGATAATAACATCAGGTATATTAGATAAACTTTTAGGGAGATCAGGTTTGAATGATGGACCTGCATAGCTTTATCTGTGCTGGCAAACGATTATTAATAACAAAAGAATGTCATTTTACTTGCTTGTGAAATTTGTGATCTCTAGTCTTATTCATAGATTTGTATTTTTATGCATGCAAAATATGAAGGGATTTCAATTAATTATTTGTTGGCTTATTGATTAACTTAGCTGATTTGTCATTCCTCCTTCACAGGACCAAAGCTGTTCAAAGAACCCAGTGCTAAATCCAATAAATATATAATTCAGAATGCCTTGGCACATTGCTGCTTGGCTGGAAAAGTAAATGAAGGTCAAAAGAAAAAGATACTGGAGGTAAGGGTATTTTTCCCTTAAAATCATAAACACACTAGTCAAACCACAGTTAAGGTACTAGAAAAACATTCGAGCATAAATACAAATATCAAAAGGAATCTTCTGAGGTTATGTCAGCTCTTACTAAAAGGTTTGAGTAATTTGTGTGACTTGTTTCCTTTGTGGACAGCAAGATTCTCTCTAAGTACTGTAAAAACAATAGCTATTGCCTTGTACATGCAGCATGGGAGTCTGAATTAATTGACATGTTAATAATAGCTACTGTCTGTTTAGTGTGGGAACTTCAATATGATTTGTTTGCAAACTTTGTTTCCCTAACGTGAAAAATATTTGTTTTATACGTATGGATCCTCAGACTGAGACCTTTAGAACTAAAGATACTTTTTTGGAAATAACAAGTGAAATATTAATACAGATTCTTGTAGTTGGAGTAACTCAGAGCATAATAACCCCCAGAAACCTCAGGAAAGATCAGCTGTAAAGTGGTTACGCTTAACTCTAGAATGCAGCGTACATCTTGGCTAAAACTGTATGTGTTCAGAGCACATCCCATAGAAGTTGTATTGGGTGGAGGAGGGATCTGAAAAAGAACCTTTGCTTAATACATACCAACTAACTTTATAGTTTGAGTAAACTTGAGTGGATATAGGGATGAGTGAAACCCATTTCAGCACTGGACGGTCTTTTAGGCCCATCCAGACATGTTTAAATTTTCCTGTTCGTAAACTTGAAGGTATTAGACTTGCTTACTGAAATGGCTCTAAGAATCTTTATTTGGTCTACAAAAAATGTTGGGATGTCTGTTCTTTAGGGACAACAAGACAAGTGCAGCTGAAATTGTCTAAACAAATAGGATTTCATTTGATAAATACCTACCTTATCAAAATTCAGGTGGTTGAAGCTTAGCAAATCGTAATGCATTAAAATAAGGTATTTTAATAGAAAGACGGAAGTTTCAGCTCTGATAGATTAGAAATTCAAAATGCCAGTCTGACAATTTTGAATGTTTTCTAACTACAATGCAAATTTAATGTTGTGAATCTTTCTCTTTCTTTCTTTTAAAGGAAATGGAGAAATCTGATGCCAATAATTTCTTAATCTTGTTCCGGGATTCAGGCTGCCAATTCAGATCTCTGTACACGTACTGCCCCGACACTGAAGAAATTAATAAATTAACAGGGATAGGTCCCAAATCTATCACAAAGAAAATGATAGAGGGACTGTATAAATACAACTCTGACAGGAAGCAGTTTAGCCACATACCTGCTAAAACTTTGTCTGCCAGTGTTGATGCAATTACCATTCACAGCCATTTGTGGCAAACCAAGAGACCAGTAACTCCTAAGAAACTTCTACCCACCAAGGCATAGTAGATGGGAAAATCTTGCTCCAGACAATTATGATAAACTTGCACTTCATCTTTACTGCCTATAGGAAATAGATTTCTAGTTGCCAACAAGACTCTTAGAACTTAAAACTGGACACCAAGTTCTATTATCATGTCCAACTGGAATGTAAACACAGTGTTTAGGAGTGCAGAAGATATCACTTCAGTGAGTACTTATGAGTGACTATGGAAATGTCTGACTTGTGTGGAGATTTGTATGTGCTAATACAACATATGGAGTATATTTGCTCTGTATTTTGATTAGATACACTGAAGCACTGAATGTTCATATTTAGTGAATCAAACTACATTTTTTTACATCTGTTGCCTTATATGTTTGTATTTGTGCTTGTCTCAAAATATTTTTTCTTTCTCTAAAGAAACACTTAATATCCTCAATACCATTGACCTTTGCATATTGACTCTTACAGTAAAGACTCAAATGATAAGTTA
The DNA here is from genome assembly GCF_047663525.1 of Anas platyrhynchos. Classification (NCBI taxonomy): domain Eukaryota; kingdom Metazoa; phylum Chordata; class Aves; order Anseriformes; family Anatidae; genus Anas; species Anas platyrhynchos. The sequence goes on along the minus strand of NC_092594.1, from coordinate 13,155,110 downwards.
ATGACATGTCACTGAAGAACATAAGAATGGGTCTGTTTTGCAAAATCCTATTGTGTGCTGCAACAAAATTAATTCATTCTCCTAAGTATTTATAATTCCGTTTCAATTAAATAATACTGATTTGCTTATAGACTAAACAGTAAGGGGAAAATCTTTGAATTGCATAAAGAAATATTTCCTCCAGGTGAACTATTTAGCAAGTCAGGGTGTAGTTGGATGAAGTAATTATTCCTGTTTTAATAAGTTACCATCTGAGATGTAATGACTATGTGCGCGCTCACAATCCCATTAAAATGCAAAACAAAAAGATTTGGCAGGCCTCTAAAACAGTTGAAGCAAATATGCATTATTCTACATTGTTGGAGATAGTGAGCACATAGTCAGCTACTGCTCCTCCATGGGAGGAATAGAAACGTGTGAAACACTCAGAACTAGATCCCTGATTTTTGCCTGACAGAACACTAAAAATATTCAGAAGAATCACAGAATACACTAAGTCACAGATCTTTTGGAAGCACTGCATCTAATTCCCGCTGATTTGAAGATCTAGGCCACTGTCCATTCTTCCTGCCTGCAGATCAGATTTAAAACAATTTTTCAGGGAATAGACATCCAATAAGAATTTTTGGTGTCCTAGTAAATTGTTTTCTCAATATGCTCTAACAAATGATGTCTTGTGACACCTAGCAATTCTAAATATGTATGGCAAAAAAGACTAAGTGACATTTCAATAAATTTATAATACAACCAGTTACAAAAACAAACTTTAAGCATATTTCAGTATTATTTACAAAGGGCTGCATTTTATTTCAAAACAGTGTTTGATTATTTTATAAATAACTATTCCGTTTCAGTGTTTGTTTCTCTTAATTTGCTTTTAACATAGCACTGTTCTGAAAAGAAAAAAAAAAAAAAGCTACAAACTTGAAGCCTCCCCTAAATCTGTGGCTATTTTGATAACGTACACCAGAGGATTTGTTGGGGGAAAAATCTCATTCTCAGGAAAAGACTTGAATGATTTGTGATTCTGTTCTGTTTCAGTGTTGTGACAACTACATTAACATAAGACAGTATTGTGCTATAAGTATGTAGTCCATTCTGTTTCACGGGGAGACTAAAACTAAGTTCATATTTCTCTCATTAAACTGCTTTGAGAGAAACAACGCCTCACTACTATGATGTACTCATTTACTTATATAAGAGATGCACCTGAATGAGATACCATTAAACAGTTTAGAACAGTACTTTTTTAAATTATTATAAAGCCTTAGGCATCAATGCATCTGGGTTATAAACATTTTCTCAAAAATGCTGTCAGTTTTACTGTAATTTATGTTCTTATATTTATGTATATTTGTTAAATCTGTAAAAGAAAAAAAGAAAAAACACTTTAAAATACATGTTTAATATGTATGTGGCTCAAAACTATTTGTGGTTAGCTGATTCCTACTGTTTGCATGTATATCACCAGGATATGTAACTCTTATATTTCAAGTGTATACATATTGTGTATATAGGATATAAATAATATTAAAAAGGGGGGAAGAGGGTTTGCACATTCTGCCTGTTAGACAGTTCCTACAAGTACCATTGTAGGAACACCATGAATAACTCTATGAAATTGTCTGTAATATACAGTGATTCAAGAAACAAGGAGGTTGGAATTAACTCTTACACGTGGCGAATTACTTCAAAAGAAGTTTTAGAATGGGAGGCTTTTTATTTCTAAAATCTGTCCTATGGTTTAACTGAAGATTTGCAACACCATAAAGACACACGCATCAGTCTAATCAAAGTGAGCTTACATACATGACAGAGAAATTATGTGAGACATTTTAAATATGTCTGAATGTACTGCAAAATTTACATTTGTCAACAGGTTAAAGATTTGTGCAATGTCTAAAAGCAGAATGTGAATAATGCAGCTGAAGAGTCTGTTGCTCGAAGTATAAAGTTTTACTTAATACGGGAAAAGTAAAGCTATATACGCTTTTCCTTTTTAAGCCTGCAAATTTTCTAATTACAGTGGATCTATGGTTGGGATCATGTTTAAAAAATAAAAATAAAAAATAAAAAAATAAAGGAAGCTTTCCATAAAGGCCAGTATTTATCACTGACCTTTTCAGAACACACTGGTGCTTTCATCAGGGGTATTATTATCGTTGCTATGACTGAATTGCCAAACTATCATCTTAGTTTTTGGAGCAAAATTTCATATTCTAACAGTCATAATAGCTACTGAAATCTTTTTTTTTTTTTTTTTTTAATTTTAGTATGACTGTTAGTTTTTATTATTTGGCTGTTTAAAGCCAAATTCAGCTATTTAATTATGATTTAATGGGCACTGTTGAAAAAAATGTACAGTGTATTGTGTGCTTACTTGTCTACTCTATGGAGCATAGCTTCCATATTTTTTCAGATGCTGTGCTGTAAAATATTGTCATTGCTACTTATGTGGTACAGTGTAGTTTTTCCTTTCATTTAAATAAAAGCATGGCACCAAAAGTCAACTTTTTTGTTCTCTTGCTTACATCTAAACATAAATTGAAACTATAACAAGTTCACATTCGTGGTTAAATTTTTTTCTTACTGTATTTCAGCAATGTAGAAATTTTAGGATATAGCAAAATTTTGATTTCTCATTTTGTTTGTATTGCTGTCTTTCACATGTATTCCAGCTCTCTGATGTTACCAGACTGAGGCTGTTAAAGAATTAGGCTTCTCATTACATTCTTGAGGACAACAAAGAGTTTTCCTGTTCTTTTTAAAAGTGAGTTTCACAATTGTAAGTCAGCTGATAAACTCCTGTACTCTGGGGTGTTGAAAAAAAAAACATAGAAACTTGATGGTCAGCATAATAGGATGGCTTCAGAAGGTAAGGTTTTCAAGATTATCGAGCCTTATCTTCACACAGACAGCTAATAAAGAATATGACATTTTGTGAAATAAATTGTGCACAAGTTGTGCAATCTTGAACAGCAATAGTATGCAAAAAAAGAAATTTTATTTTCCAGATATGTGAATTAGAAAGTTTTTCCATTCCAAATATTGCCTGTTTTGTTCTTGTGGTGTTGTGCTGGATTGCAGAGCAAGGGCTTCTGTTGAAAAGGGACATGACATGGCTGCAGTGTCAACAGGCAGGCTGAATTGTTAGCCTAACAGGCAGATAATGAATCTGTAAATTTCAGAGGTACTCAAAAGGGCAGCTTCGATAATACAGGAAATCTGATAGCAGGGCTTTTAGTAGTGAATTGGAAACTAATGTGGATGAAAATGAATAGCCTTCCTTCCACCCTTACCCCCTCCAACTGGTTATTTTTCAGCCAGCTCAATCAGTTCCCGTATAGCATCAAAACAGGCTCACACAAGCAAAGAATTCTGTTGGAAAACAAATGGCAATTGCACCCAGTAAAGCTATTTTTTAGTGGTGGGTCCAGTTCAAAATTTTCAGCTAAAACCAGCCTTTGTACAGAGAGGCTCTGGAACAGACTTTTTCTTTACCCGTTGACAAGTAACACCATACTTGACAAACTTCTGATCACGCCCTAGTTAATTTGACTGAGCCGTGTGTCTGAATTTGTACAGCATTTGGGAATCAAAACATATGTACACTGCTGTGGGATTCAGTGCAGATTTCTGGTACCAACAACTGCAGAATAATCATTTCAGTTACACTTAGAAACTAAGCTTTCAGATCAAGCACAACACAAAGGCGATGTACAAAATAGGTTTTTTTTCTTCCCAATCCAGCTATACTGATCAGGCATAGATCAGTATATTTAAAAAAAAAAAAAAAAAAAAAAAAAAAAAAAAAGCTTTTCAAGAGCAAAACCTTTAACTACTTAAGTCTTTTCAAATAGGAAGTTACCATTTTTGTGATACTGTTACTACTTTGATGAACCAAACAAAGAGTTGGAAGAATTAGAGCTATAGAGATCTACCTTTATGGCTACAGCCCCTTATGCTGGCTTTTTCATTTACCATTCTAAGTTCTTCAAACCTGAAAATTCTACTTAAATATATATCTTATTCCAGATTTGGATGCCAGAAAAAAATCAGTATTTTTATATGCGTGGCAACTTTGTTCATTTATAAGCAACTGGTTGTAAAAGGCAAACTATACCATCATTCAGAAAAAAGGTACGAAGTGTGTCTGTGTATGCATATGTACAAATGCGCGTATACTTTCAGATTTAGATGTTTACATACAGATATAAAACACACTTTATTTAGACAACCACAGCAAGGTTAGATATGGTAATAAAGTTACTCTAGCTTATTCCTTCTAGAAAGCAGCTACTTTGTTTTATTCAGAATGACTGGTCTACATATGAGGAGGGAAGCAATATACAATACATACATTTAAGACCTCAATAGGCAAAGCCTTTGGAAGATGGAGTTCTTACCACTAAGAACTATCATTTCCTGAATTCAAGGACAACACTAATGGACTCAAGACAGAATTGCCTCTGATCAGAAAAGATAAAAACTAGGATTTCAAGAAAGGATGGTAGAACAGAGGTAAGCATTCCACTGGGAAAAATAAAATATATATATATATATATAATATATATATTTAAAAGTTTCTTCAGCCTCTTATTCAGCATTATTAAACAACTGGATGTATAAAACTGTAGGGTTAGTGGATAATTCATTATCCATTGACAGATTTATTAAGCACGATACTGAAAATATTTTTTTTCGTGTAAAATATATGTACTTTTACGTCACTGTTAATCTGTTAATGGAGTTTTGCACAAAGACAAAGCTAATATAAAGCTTTCCATCAAGGCGGCTCTGCCTTATCCTTTCTACATCATCGCTGATCTAAATATCTGCATTACAAGACCTGGCAAGGCCCCACAAGCCTGCAATTATTTAAATGACTTGAAGCCAGATTATCCTTTAGCTTGGTATTTTTCTTGTTTAAGCTACCTGAAACTCAAGTTGTGATGCTGACATAAGCGCCTAATTCTCCCACAGGTTATGCAAGAGCATTTTAACTTGTTTGCTGCATTGTCACCTCAAAGTTTTGGGAAACCTCTCTTGAAATGAGTGAAGACTGTTTCCAGAAGAAATGTTTTCAACAAATTTATTTTTTTTTTTTTGCAACTTTTTACAAGATAATGCAAACATATTATAAAAAGTAAAGACCTGAATGGGCCTGTTATAATCACTAAAAATCAAGGGCCCATTTTAATGATGACAACACAAAGATGCTTTACACGAACTGCTGGACTCCACTGGCAGATCTTGTGTAAGGTTAGCACTGGAGAGTAGTTATAAGAATGTATCCGACCGTGCTAACATTGTCTGTGGCCACCTGCAACATCTGCAAAATAGTTGCTTTTTTTTTTTTTTTTATTTTTTCTGAATTGGTTCCAGAACAGACTGCAGTGCTCTGCCTTGTCACTAGGCAATGGAGAGCTCCTCCTCTACTAATCCTGATTTTCAGGCTCCCTGAAGCCCACACCCAACAGCTTTGCTATTCATGGGAGTTACCTTCTCTGCAATAACCACTTGGGAGTTCAAAGCAAGCTGAGGCCATCCCAAAGACATCTTTCTATGCCAGAGCAAAAAGTTCTTAGTGACCAGAGAACAGGGGCTTCTCTCTCCTTTACTGATAGGATGCTTCTATGGCTCCTCTCCAGATATTTAAGAGTAAAATTATTGCCCTCCCAAGCTGGCACATCAACTGTTCTTCATCCCTCTTCCTGAAGGCACACTTGTTTCTTGAAATCTCTTTCCAGACTATAGGAATTTAGTACATTCCTGTGAAAGGCCCTATATTATGAGCAGGAGGGACAAAAACAAAAAACAAAAAACAAAAAACAAAAAACAAAAAAAAAAAAAAAAAAAAAACTCTTCTTTTTGGGTCTATAACTTGGAAAAAGCCTCACCTCTTTCTTCCATTCCATAACTCCAGAGGTGAAGTCACAGGCTTGATCTCAGGGCCTCCACTGAACACAAAATTATTACAAAAAGATTGGTAAACCACTGTAACACCGCTGTAAAATCAATATTAAATTTAAAAACAGATGTGCTCAGCCCTAGCTTTGTTAAACAAAGTTTAAAGGAGACTCATCCAAATGTATGTTCAGCAAAGCTATACATACAGCTTTGTTTGGACAACCAAATTATCTTGTATCACTTGTATGGGGAAGCAGTTTCATTTCTATAATTAATTTGTCTATTAATCCATGCCTCCAGATGTAACTAAGCAACAAGTGAGAGTTTCATTAGCAGGAGGAAGGATTCAGTGTTTTACTGGAGAACCGAGCTTCCTGGGCGCGATGCTGGGACTTGGGTGGTGCAGAAGGAGCCAGCAGGTGCCTCAGCCCCGCTTCTCCATTGCAGTCACTGCTGCGCAGCCAGGTGGCACCTTGCCGGGGCTGCTCCTCACCAGACGGACTGCAGGACAGCTCAGTGCAGCTCTGTGCATTCCTTTCCAGAGAGAGAGGAGGACGGTGTGAGGGGATTTCCCTGCTGCCCTTTGGCTGATTCTCAGCAAAACAGTTTGTGAGCAGAACCAGCTCACTGCTGAACATCTGCTACTTCATATTTTTAACCATCGTTGTGAGAGAGAATCCAGTTCAGCTTCTTGTCAACCCCTGACAACCTGACACGTGTATACACGAAAGTTATTTAAAATATATGTGTATATATGTAGATATATCAGGTCTTTGCTACTTCTGCAGTCCCACATGTTCTCTGTCAGGAAATGGTCAGTCTCCATTTTGATGGGGCCTGCCGATGCACTGCTGTATCCACGCCGTGTGTTGTCCACGTACAGCACTGGCACCTCAGCGTGACTTTTGTATTTCACCTCACAGCTCTATGTGAACACAGAGAGAGCTTATTGACTGTTCCCCTTGATCTTCCTTAGACGCTACCCTCTCCTGACAATTACAAACAGGCATTACATTTAGCTGAATATGAAGTTAAAGGGGGAAGACGGGGCAGGTGCGAGGTGCTTGTGCTTTGCTGACCCCGCACCTGGCGCGGGGCTCCCTCAGCGGCTCCCTCAGCCCCGTCAGGCAGCGCCGGCAGCGGGCCCGCCCCGCCGCCCCCGCCGGGCCGCCCCTTCCCGGTCCCCGCCCGCTCCGCCCCGGCTCGGGGAGGGGCCTGGTGGCCGGGCAGCAGCGTCGGGCCGGGCGGCAGCCGCAGCGCCGAGCGGCAGCGAGACCCCGGCCGGCAGCGGCACCGCCAGCGGCAGCGGCACCGAGCCGAGCCGAGCCCCGCCGCGCCCCGCCGCCATCTTCTCGTCCCGGCAGCGGCCGTCGCCGCGCGGGGCCCCGCGGGTGAGCGCCGCAGAGCGGGGCCAGAGGGGCCGGGTGGGGCTGGGCAGGGCCGCCCGCAGGGGCTGTCGCCTCCCCCGCCGAGGGAAGGGACGGGAAGGGAGGGGAGGGGAGGGGAGGGCAGCGCAGCCCCGCACCGCACCGCCGAGCCCACAGCGGCGTCTGGGGCGGTGGCGGCGCCGCCGTCTCTTTGTTGTGGCATCCGCGGGGCGGCTTGGCCGGGCTGGCGGCGTGTGTCGGGCCCGGGGAGGCTCCGTGAGGCGGCTTTGCCCTGCCCGGCCCTGCCCTGCCCTGTGGGGGCGGCGGGGACCCGGCCGCTGTGTCACGGGCAGGGCTGGTGCCGGGAGCGGCGGAGGGGAAGCCGCCTGGGGGCTGTGTCAAGGCGCGGCAGCGGGCGCTGCCTCGTTCCGTGCCTGCCTTCCTCATGCAGCCCCCGTGCTGCCATCTGTTTGCTCTCGCCTTTGTGGTGTGCGGGGTGCTCGGTGTGTGTGAGCTGGCTGGGAGGCAGCGCCCGCGGTGAGGCAGGCGCCCCCAAAGCAGGGTGAGCTGGGTGGGGGCCGCCCTGAGCTGTGTGGTGCTTCCCCTGCAGCAGCCAGGGCACGGGGTCAGCCCCAGAGGACCCCTGGCTATTGAAAACGAAGAGAGTGGAGCTGTGCAAAGTGGCGAAGGGCTTCGTGTCCTCAGTGCAGCTCATCTGGAGGTACAAATCCTGGAGTGGCGTGGGCTAAAATGGTTGTGATTGAGTTGCGCTCGCTGCTGTGGAAACCAGCTGGAAAAAAGCGTTGGCCCACAGACCTTTCTTTCGATTGTAGAGTAACTGGAAGATGACTGAGGGCACTTCAGGAGCGGAGCCGCTGGGTACTGCCCAGGCCCCAATTCCCCCGTGGTGGGACCGCGGAGCAGCCGCTGGGCAGGCCGCAGGGTCGGATGTAAGTTCCTGCGGGGGGATGAAGGGGTGAGAGCGCTCTGCAGAGCTGTCCGCTGCCTGAATACGTAGCACTTCAATTTCTGATGCCAAATAGCTCGTGGAGATGCTGAGGTTTTGTATTATGCACTACAGCTGTCACTGAAGTCGGCTAAGCAAGACTTTTCATGAGGTGTTGCTTCACGTTCGAAACGCAGGGCTGGTCTCTGTCAGTGTGACAGCTAGGATCCGAACTGTAATCTCCAACCACCCAGAAATACAAGGGAGAAGTTCTGAAATGCCTTGCCTATTTTTGTGAATGCATAGTGTATACTCTTAGCAAGTGGTCTGCTTTGGGCAATTAAGGCATTGGAATAACAATTATTTTAGAATTTTGCAATTCATTTCTATTTCAGAATATTAAACCTTACTGTTACTTTCTGTCATGTGATTACATATGTATTTTCAATTTCTTCTAGAAAACGTACCTTAAAGACTACCTAAAAGTCACAGTTTATAAGCATTTTCCCAAAATACTGTGTTTGCAGGCCTACTTAATCATAGGAAAATAGTTCTTTTAAAAAATTATAGCACCGTGAGAGGATTCTTGCTGTTGGTTTGTTCTTAGAACGTAAGTAAAAGAACTGAACAAGAATGGAATTTCTCCCTACAAAATATACAAATAGATAGATGATGTTCCAAAGAGCCTGTTCAAAGGACATCTTGTCCACTGAAGCTAGAGGAAAGGTGTGTCAGGTTAGTGGCAGGAAAGATTTTTGTTGTTGTTGGTTTTTGTTTTTTTTTGTGTGTGTGCTGTAGGTTAATTTAGGAGGAAAACGTGCTGAAGTACAGAACTAGGGGACAGGAGTGTGGAAAAGTTCTGTTCTACAAAGGTTGGGTAAGAAAAAATGGTTGTAGCAAAAACCCCGTCAGTAGAAGGCACCTGAAATTTTAAGCTTTAATACACATTTATCTTCATTTATATCTCAAGCTAGTGCTGCGCTTCACTTGTTCTTGAGTATTAGTGCTTGAGCTGATCGGATTGTGACGCTACGTGCCATATGGGCTGGCAGAAAGCAATGCAGTGGGGTGGACTGGGATGCAGCTTGAGCTCTTATATTGCGTTTCCCTGCTGTTCGTTTTATTTATTTATTTATTAACACACACACACCCCACCGAATGTCAGAATAACTGATTTATTTCATAGTGTCATGTGTAAACCTATGTATATTTATGATCTCATCATGGTGTTACAGTGCTGCTTACTATTTTGACAGCATAATGCAGAGAAGCCTGGACTCATCAGTCTAAAAAAAACTCAATTAAGTGGAAATCTTTTATAGTAGGTTTACCGTTTTCTAGCTGTATGTCAATAGGAGTGTTCCTCTGACATCAAATGCGTGCTAGGTATTTTCAACATATGTCTAATTTATGAGCTTATTAGTATATTTCAAATCTATTTATTTCATTTTTCTTAGCAGGACCCCAAAAGTGTCATTACTTAGACCTATAAAACAGAGGGTGCTGATCATCCATTATCCGATTTATATGGATGATATAAATAAAGCAAAAGAACATAAGTTTTAGAACTTGGCAAAAGGATCTACATGCAGGACAAACCAGTCCTGTTAAAACTCTAATGGAAAATGGAAGCTAACTACTTCTTGCAAATGTTAAATTTTACTTAATGTAGTTGTACTCTTAAGCAAAGTACTGAGTGTTACGCTCGCTTTTCCATCAACAGCCTATATGAATAATTCAAGGTCATCTTGAAGCTGTGTAGGGTGGCTTCCTATTCAGATTTGAGTTCAATGGATATAGTTGAAGAGAGAGCTGGACTTGTTCCTTTCTTCAAAGGGAATATTAGTGCGAATTATTCTAGTAGTTTTTTTATGGCGACTCTCCATGCAGCTTTGCCTAAGTTTTACTTTGTTGTTTGGCAAGGAAGCTCATGTAAGTTACATGAAAACTACCAACACAATAAAGTATAATAAAAGTGAAATGCAAACTCACTAGGTGGGGAATTAAGATGTTAATGCTAAACTGCTGGCTAGATTTGTGTTGATTTCTTCCCCAGTCTGTAAGAATGGAGTTGATTCTTTTTCTCTGGGAACAAAAATCCCTGTGCGGTTGCCAAAAAGGGGAAATGGAAACAGTGCTAAAACATAAGGAAAAAGCATCTTTCTACATGTGCTGGCTTTAGGTTTGTGTGTTGTCTGTTTTCTTTCCTGCAGAAAAGCATGCTGCATGCCAGATGTTCCTTTTTTTTCTTTTGACTTTACTAGGCAGGAGCGGGCACGTGGTCTCTGGGTGAGTCTTCCATGAGACCTGTCAAAACGCTTGGTGATTGGAGTCTTCTGTGACTAAAATAAGAATTAAACACAGACATTTTAAAAAAGAAGTTAGGCCATTTCATCTGGCACAACTAGGTCTCTGTTGTTCCAAAATAAACTGTGCTGCTATAATCAAATGCTTTCCTAGTCAAAAGTTCATGCAAAAACCTCCTTGGAAAAAGGCTGGCATATAACTGTGAGGAAGATGGAAAAAAAATCCTATTAATGCCTCACTTTCTGTGTCTCTTATAGTTCAGTAGCCCTGGTTTGTGAGGAACAGTGAGAGGTTTCACTGGAGTGTTTCTCTTCCCTTTGTCTCTGTTAATTAATGAATTACCATGTAATACTTGGAGTCTCCTATTTGAATTATTCAAACTTTCACAGAAGTAAGTAGTTGGATGAAGGAATTCAGCAGTGTTTTTATCTTGACTTTTGACTTAAAAGGGGGAGCAATTAGGGTAACTCCAACTCCTTACTGCGGACATTTTGCTCTGTGTGCTAATCTCCCTTTTTTCATTTTCCTCTCACTTTCATTCTACTTTCCTTGTTTCTGGGGATAATGCTTCCTGCTGGGGGGTTCATCACAGATACCAGCTTCTCTTCTTTTGTGCGCTCTCATAATCGATTTAAGTCGCTTGGATGCTTTGCTTCTGCCACGGAGCGCAGCTGTGCTGGTCCCTGTCAGCGTTAGGGCCCTGTGCCTGCAGGCCAAACCCGCCGGCCTTCAGTGTATGCCCAGCTCAGCGCAAAGTGTCTGGGATGCGGGGCAGAAAGCAGGGGAGCGTTTTCCTTTTTGCAGGAACCTGGATGTCAGCTGAGCCCTGCTGGGTGGGAAGCCGTGCATACCCAGGTAGCCACCAGGCTGCTGGGTCTTTTGGAAGAAGCCAAGCACCCAGGGACAGGGGAGTGAATGGGCCTTGTTAAATGGGCCTGGGATGGCTTGGGTTTGCAGGTTTAGATTCTTCATAAAGCATGCAGACAGAGGTAGATGTCCTTACAAAGAAAGAATAGAAAGCTTTAGCTTTAGCATCATTGCCATTTACAACTTCAAAAAAGGGGGTGAAGAAACTGCCTTTTGGTGGGCTTTGCTTTTTGGATATATTAGAAGCATTTAAGTTTACATGTGAGATATCTAGATAGTGACATAACTGGCTTGATTCATGGTTTTTGAGCTTGTTTTCTGACATGCAGATAGTCCAATAAAATTTTACATACTGTATACTCACTAACAGCAATACTTCCATACTGTGGTAGGATTGAAGCTTCTGTAGATCTGTTTCTCTGGGCCTACATGCAAAGCACAGAAATACAAAGATGCAGTGTTAATCTTAACTGTGGCTTCATAATCAACCTCTTAAATAAACAAGATTAGGAAATTGGATTTTATTTTTGTAATGCTACGATGTTCTGCCCTTTAAGACTAGACAGAAAAAAATGGTAGCCATGATTTGTTAAACAAGCATAAAATAAGATACTGAGCATGGCTAAAATTCTCTCTTCTCTTTCCTTTTAGGCTGCCATCATGACGGCTGAAGAAACAGTGAACGTTAAAGAAGCTGAAATAATCAAACTAATTCTAGACTTTCTGAACTCCAGGAAACTTCATATCAGTATGCTGGCACTTGAGAAAGAAAGTGGGGTCATTAATGGCCTGTTTTCAGATGACATGCTTTTTTTAAGGTAGGACTTCTTTCTCCAGTGCTTAAATACCACGTACATGAAAGCATGTTGGGCTATGATTCCGTGGGCAGCCCCATGCCACTAAATAGGAGGTATCATCTTATTCTGCTTCTTCCTGGTTCCAATTGTGTGGTCCAGCCCTGTTGAGTTCCAGCTCTGAAGGTAATGAAGTAACTTCAGTCACTTGAAGTAACTGACTAAGCATCAACATAGGCTTTAGAGTTACATTTGAGGTTTTAGTGTTACATTTTTCTGTTTTGTTTTTTTTTTGTTCCCTCGTGTGTTCATTCATTTTGACCTTGGTTATTTTTCTGGCATGCTAGTGAATTAAAGTAGGAAGGGGTCTTAACAAGGGCCAGTGTCAGCACAGGTTAAGTCAGAAAAAGTACACGAGCAGACGTAAACAGGAGAACAAGATCTTCTGTTAACAGCAGCGATCTGTTGTTTCCTGCTTACCATGTCACATGAACTGAGCATGTAGTTTATTGACTTCTAATATAAATAGAATATTTTCAGTGTTCTAGCCCTATGCTCTGGGATGAGTATAGATGTTTCCAGAGCTTTTCCCCTTAAAAATATCTGTATTTTGAAACAATACCTAGGTTTCTCTTAAAGTTAGCAATATGAAAGGGGTGCCTGAGGTCATCAAGGCATGAAAGTTTGTGTGATTTACCATAAATGATATCACCCTCCTAAATTATGAAAAGTAGTTATTGTAAATGGTAGGTTGTAGGTCTTCAGCATTGCAGTCTTCCTTTTCATGCCGAAGGTATTTAAAAAACTTTTCTGGAAGCATAAGAAAACAATTTATTCAACTGTTCTTATCTTGTTTGGTTGTAAAAACATTTTTAACATTTTTTCTCATGTGGCTTTCCTTTTGATAAAATTACACATATTGGAATAAAATGAAAGCAGAATTAGAGAAAGATTGCAATTATTAATACTTTGTGTTTCATTCTTAGTTCAGTATACATCTAATGAGAAATGCAGCCTTTCCTTCTAGAACTGGACATTTTACAGAGAACACTGTGCATTATGAAGAAGTGAAGGAACAAAATTAATCTACCTGTGCAGTCTAACACACTGGTCTTGGAGTTGAAGTTCTTTTGCTGACGTAGTTAGTTCCAAGCTGTTCCTTTTACATTCCTAATACTGGAGGCCTGCCCCTCTTGGTATAAAATAGGTCCAGCAGTATTTATACAATTAAAACTTTAGGTCCATTTTCATTCTTCAGGATGTCTTAATCGAATAAATGTATTTCATTTATACTTTTCAAGCAAGAATTTAAAAAATAATCAATTATCTTATACAAAATACTGAGAAAGGACTTGGATTTTGCACTTACTGCATATGTCAACTTAACATCTGTACAAAGCATTAGTTTTTCCAGACAGGTTGATCACCTGTTGTATGCTTAAATATTCATTTGTCATCTAAATATACAACTCGTGATATTAAATGAGCTGATTGCTTAGAAGAAAGCTGTACTTGTCCAGTGAAATTAAAGCAGTATTTTTTTCTTTTACTAGGCAGTTGATTCTTGACGGTCAGTGGGATGAGGTTCTTCAATTTATTCAGCCTCTTGAATGTATGGAAAAATTCGACAAGAAAAGGTAAAATAGAATGTATGTTAGAGTTCAGGTTTTTGTGATTTTTTTTTTAAACTTAAACTGTGAAAAATATATGCAAAATATGTGCAAAATATGTGTAATGAGTTTTCATTTCCTGCATACTTTTGGAATACGGTACTACATGTACTATTATTTTTACAGTCGGCTGAGCTATCACATTTCTGTTTAAGAAGGGAGTATGCTTCCTATACTTATTTTACTTGTGACCCTTCAATTATTTTTACTGTGCTGTTTCTGAAAGCAATAATAGAAAAAAAATCTGCTAAAATGTTTAGGTTACCAATTTGTTGAACTTTGATCAGAGTTATTTGTCACTGCAATTTCTATGCCTACCTCAAAAAGTAGCTGTAAAATACCCTGCTCATCTCTAAGAGAATATTGACCTATTTGATCGAGATGTGTGGTGTTTCACTGCATTTCACTTCTTACCTGCAGATTTCGTTACATTATAATGAAGCAGAAGTTCTTGGAAGCCTTATGTGTAAACAATGCAATGTCAGCAGAGGATGAGCCTCAGCATGTAAGATTTCTCTGTTTTGTTTTGTTTTTGTTGGCAAAAAGCTTATTGAGATATTGTAATTAAAAGCAAACTGAAAACTCCCACACTTAATACACAAATTCTACCTATTACCAAATGGTTTCATAGATTAAAAAAAAAAAAAAAAAAAAATAGATGTCCTTTGGAAACGAATGTGATTGCCAGGTCTCAAATAGAATTTCATATGCAAGGGTTGCTTGAAATTTAGCAGTATAGATCAGTGACCACATGTCATCTTTGTGGTCCTGATCTTTGAAGTTTACTTTAGGCCATTATGCTAAAGTACAATGCTTCTTTTCAGGAGTACTCTGAAGCAAGCTTGAGAATCAGGGATATTTATTGTCAGAGTCAGGTCCAAACGAAAGATTCTAGTTTCAATTAATCTTAAACATAATTTCTGTAGCTTTTAGAGAGAAAGGACATTGTTGTTTTTTTTGAAAGGAACAGATGTGGTCACAAAGGACTGATTTAGTTAAATGTGCAAACAGCAGTAGCTGTGAACCTAGGTTCTTAGTATAGAAAGGGACATGAATGGCAACTCACACTGACAGAAAAGGCACGCAGGTTGTGAAGGTTATTAGTGTATCATTTCTGTTGATAACACAGAATAATAAATTTCTAACATAAATTATTAAATTAAAGGATTATAGTAATTTTAGAATGACTGATTTTCTTATCCAAACTGGATTAACTTTAATTATCTGTCCCTTTACATATATATTAAACTTCAGCGCCTTGACAGTATAGAGAAAGCTTAAAGTCAGTCTTTATTGTTGCAAAGGAAATGCATGCTTATCCACTAAGCAGTCTATCTTTTCACGATTATTAGATAACAGCACAGGGAAAAATAAGTCAGATGTATGTTTATTTTTGTGCTGAATGTTAACAAATGTGTTGACATATTGTGGATAAAAGGTTGGTGTATCGAGAATGTGCTAGGGAACGTGGATAGGATTTTTTCAATACATATTTAAAATCTTTGTAACTAAAAATACTAAGTTACGTGTACTTAGCATGTTTTTTGGCTTTTAGCTTCAACAAGCTTTCTACTAAAGCCGTGTATTCATTTGGAGGTCTTATCTTCAGAGATTAACTTCTTGAACTTTGTTTTGTTTTGTTTTTTTACATTTTTATGATTGGAGAACAGAAAACCTTGATATAAAACACAACCTACAGTTGCTACTCACTGAAAACTAGAGAAATATGCAGCTTTTCACATGCACACAAAAGAAAAAAGAAATTCATTTGGCCCTGTGAGTGGAATTAACCTTCTGTGCTACAATAAAATTGAAGCTATTTAGCTGCTGGCTTAAAATGTTAAACCTGTAAAACATGCAGTGACATGAAAGTTCCGTAGACCTGTAGGCAATGAGACTGGGAGTGGGGCTGGGAGGGATTTCAGAAAGCCAAAACATCCAGGAATTTGACTCTGTAACTGTACTTGCACCAGCAATTTCGGTCTCTATATTATGTGCTATTTTCCTTAACTATAGACAGTAATAGTAATAGAGGAATGGTAGTGGAGAAATTCCACTACTTTTTGTTCTTCTTCAACTAACTGTGAAAACTGTGGAAACATATGTGCTACCAACTACTGTTCACCTCAATATTTCTGTAGCTGGAATTCACAATGCGAGAGGCTGTGCAGTGCCTACATGCATTGGAAGAATACTGTCCCTCTAAGGAAGACTACAGTAAACTCTGCTTGCTGCTCACGTTGCCTCGCTTGACCAACCATGCAGAATTCAAAGACTGGAATCCCAGCACAGCCCGGGTGCACTGCTTTGAAGAAGCTTGTGTAATGGTGGCAGAGTTTATTCCTGCTGATAGGAAACTGAGTGAAGCTGGTTTCAAAGCAAGTAACAATCGTTTATTCCAGCTTGTAATGAAGGGATTGCTTTATGAATGTTGTGTGGAATTCTGTCAGAGTAAAGCAACGGGAGAAGAAATTACAGAAAGTGAAGTATTGCTGGGCATCGATCTCTTATGCGGTAATGGGTGTGATGACTTGGACCTTAGCTTATTGTCATGGCTGCAGAATCTGCCAGCTACTGTTTTTTCCTGTGCTTTTGAACAAAAGATGCTTAATATTCATGTTGATAAACTCCTCAAGCCTACAAAAGCTGCATATGCTGATCTTTTGACACCTCTTATCAGCAAGCTTTCTCCATATCCATCATCCCCAATGAGACGGCCTCAGTCTGCTGATGCTTACATGACCCGTTCCCTAAACCCTGCCTTAGATGGGCTGTCATGTGGATTAACAAATCATGATAAGAGAGTCACAGACCTTGGGACCAAAACTTCTCCAATGTCGCACTCCTTTGCTAATTTCCATTACCCAGGAGTACAGAATCTCAGCCGAAGTCTCATGCTTGAGAATACTGAGTGTCACAGTATTTTTGAAGAGTCACCTGAGCGGTAAGTGCAACTGTAGCTTTATTTTTTACCTTGGCTCACATTACATTACTAGATTCTTACACATGTTGTATTTTTGAACATAATTGTAACTTTGAAATAATTGTTTAACTTTTGTAAGTAAAACTGTAACTGGAGTTCATTTTTTACACTTTTATGATTAAAAGTAGATTTTCATATTTGGGTCATGAGCCTTCTGGTTTTAAGCTGGACTTTCTTAAAGTTTAGATGTACAGAAACTTGAAATCCTGATGGACTTGATATTTTTTTCATATTGGACTTAGAGGTATTTAACATTTATTGCTATCATAACTTAAAACAACTTTGTTTAATGCGGTGTAGACTGCAAAGTTGACTTCTTTATTAAGAAATAACACATGAAATCTTTGCCTTTCTACTTTACCCTTTTGAGAGAAAAGTCTTGGTAACAAGGAGAAATAGTACTTGTCAGTTGAACACTTAAGTTTTTGCTTGGCCTTTATTTTGATCAGTAATTCTGTTCCTTTTTAAAAGTTTTGTATAAATGCAGTAACTTACTGCAATCTTCTGAAGACCATTTGTATAGGCATTTGAATGTGATACGATATTAAATGAATTTGATAGATCTTAACTTTTTCTTTTTTTCAATGAATCTCTTGAAGTTCAGAATGACCCTAGATAGCTTTCAAGACAGCATTATATTTTTCAGGAAAAATCCAATTCTGGATTGTGTATCCAACTGAAGTGGCAGTATTTGTGAGGGTACAAGCTGGAAAGCTAAGTTTTCTCGGTATCTAGCCCCTCCATCGTTTTGGATATGGAAGAAATATGGTATTATATTTATAAATTGTATTTGGCAAGTAGTTACTTGTCTTTTAGTCAGTTAAGTAACTTTTGTTAGCACACAGAGATAACGAAGAGTTCAGAATAACCTTAAAGAGCTTTGCTCCAAGTCACTGAGTAAATAGGACTTTGTAAGCTGACAAAGCTGGAGTTGGGAATCCAAGTATTCTAATGTGTTATGTGCACTTACTGCTTGCTAAAGCATTTTGGAAGGTGTTCCATGGGAAATATTTTATTATATAAGGATGGCCAATTTCATACAAACTTTTTCCTAAATAACACTTTCAAGAATGTTCAATCTGATGAATGTTAAGCATAGCTTACCAATTTAGATTGGTAGCAGTAGGTTAGTATTAATCTATCTATTGATCGATTGGTAGATTAGTATTAAAACTTAATACCTGCTAGAAAGCACTAGTCACATGGTTAGTTTAAAGGTATGTAACTAAAGTGTAAGGATAGAAAATAGAGGGCTTTGATATCGCATGATGCTAAGGTATTTAGGAAAATGTTGGCACATCACAGTGCCTCTCTACTTTTTTGGTTTGTTAGTTTTTGTTGTTGTTTGGGTGTGGCTTCTTTTTAGTGCAATCAATTTTTTCTGAAGCAGTATCTTCAGTTTTATGACTTAAGTAGGTTGCACACTTTGTTATCAGTTTTTACTCTAGAATATTACCTGTCTTACCAGGGGATTTTCTACTCACAATTTTTCTCATTTATGCTTTTTTATGCTTCTATGCTTTTCTTCTTCTCCATGTTGCGACAAGAAGTGATACTCCCGTGGAGCCACAGCATCCCATCAGCAGCGAGACTTTGTGCCAGAGTTCTGTTCCAGAAAATGAGCCAGTTAATGGAGCACAGAGTCAGGGATCTGCCAAACAAGAGAAAAATGAGGTAGTGGTTGTTTATTTAAAAATAATGAGGCCCTTTGAGCTATGTTCTGATACATTCATAATTATTTGTTTTTTGTGTTGAGAACTCCATGTATGACAATGGATTGTTTTAAATCTTGTTTTCACATTAACAAGTGAAAACACAATGTTACATCTCTGACAAATTTCTTTTTTTCCATTATATGAAGTTCTGCCATCACTTCAGTCTACAAGGCACCTGATGAGTGCATTCTTGCATCAGTGTTGCTAAACTATTGCCTGTGTCTTAAAACAAAGACTTCAGTACTCAACACCAGCAACATTGAATTAACCATGGTTAAGAGTCCTAGTGTTTTAGTCATGAATCTGGCACGTAGTCTGCGATTTTGGTGTTAATAGCAAGTTTCACAGGCCACCTAATGTCTAGAATACAGTGGTAAAAATCAAATAATTCCCTAGTAAATGTATCTTTGCCATTCAGAATTCAATAGCATAACCTTTTTCGAAAATAAATAAATAAAAATTATTCTTTTGAAGGCCCTGTGCCTTGGCTTTCTTTTTTTCCTTAACAGCAATGTGGAAAAAGGAAAGTAGCAGTTTAGTAGAAAGCAATGAGAATAGTTACCTATTCTATTCCCTTTCCACAGTTTTAAATATCTGCCTCTTATTTCAGTAAGGATGAATTATGTCATCTGAATATTTGCGCTAAATGTTTGAGTGCTGAAATAACATCAACTCTGCAGTTTGTTTGGTTTGCAGACTCCAGTTTGATTTTCTTAAGTAAACTCCTGTCTTGGCTTGTGACATCTATATGGCACTGAAAACCAGTCCAGTCTTGACGGGGTTATTCTCTTGTAGACTCTGGGTGCTTGAGTGAGGCAATGGGGCTATGGGAGGATTACCAGAGTCCTTCAAACACAAGGACTGGACTGCATAACTTTGCCACTGCAACAGAATTGTGTATGTGGATTGGGAATAAGGGCGAGAGGAAAGAGCTTTAACTAGAACTATGACAGAGCAGACTTGAAATGGCAGAAAACCAGGGGGAAGATTTCTGGGAGAGAATGAAGACAATAGATGCTATACTGTAGGTGAATATGTTGGCCAGACTATTGTACACATGTATAAAAGAATGTAACACCAGTCCAATTGCTTCTTGTTTTCTATGTCTTAGTGGTATATGTGAGAAAGAAATTCTGTTATGTATATTTTCATTATTTCTTATTTTTGTATTGCTCCTGGAAAGATTGATTTATACGGCAGGATTTATACAAAAGAACATCTGGGCAACACATTTTAGGTTTAGGTGTTGGATCATTATTATATCTTTATATAATTTATCTTATATATATTGTTATTGTGTTATTACTCAGACTAAACAATCCAAGCATCAGATCCAATTGCAACAAACAAGTGTCATTCATGCAAAGAAATATTGGCCAGAATATACCTGTTCCTTAAAAGGATAACCCAGTGACCAGGAAATAGCTTACGTATTTGAAATATTGAGAATGCTTGTTAAACTTCTGAAGACAATTGCCCAATTTTGATCTTTGGAAACCCAATGTGGTAAATGTTTTACAAGTGCTGCAGCGATAGAAAACTACTAGATGACAAAGATGTCATTTCTCTTTAAGCAAGAAACGTTTTTTTCTTATACTGCTTTTTTTTTCCTTTTAGTTGGTAAAAACGGTGTTTGATTAGTTTTCTTGGGAAAACACATGGCACAGTTGTTGATACTTCTGGCCTTGGACCGAAGTTCTTTCGTTTTCCTGTGTGTTCCATTTTTAATTTTCAGCTTGTTCTCATCTGGTTTTGATGGTAGTATTTGGGACTGGTGACAGAGGGAGACAGTGAGGATCAGAGAGTGCAGATGGCAGAGAGTCCTGAGGAGTTGGCAGTGGGTGACACCAAAGATAGTACATAAATAGGAAGAGATCATGGAAAAGGAAGCGCTAATTTGTTTTGTCCAGAAGTGCTGCATCTTATTTTGATGTTGATAAATGGCAGATTGATAGCAGGGAGGTGTCAACACAGCAGAAAATACAAAAGTTACACTGGAAATATTACTTGGAAATTGGAAAGTAGCTTATGTTGCTTTCCGACTTCTATTTTTTTCCTTTTATTTTCAGCTTTGGTTTACTTATTTGTTCTGATATTAATTACTACTTTGGGAGTTTTATGGGCAAAAGCAGTCTTGTCCTGAATAAGGCACAAAGGCAGAACTACTTCAACAGTACAGAAAGACAGGGATTTCCTTCTTTAGTACGTAAATTATATCTGCTTTTAGGGGAAAACGAAAGCATTGCTCTTCAGAGGACGATTTGATGGCTTTGTGATGCATGTGGTGAAGTAGTGAACCGGAGTGTAAGTATTTAGGTTAACTACTGCAACTAACTATTTAATTCTCATTAATAATTCTCACTTCTTTCAAGCTTCGTGATTCAACAGAGCAGTTTCAAGAATATTACAGACAAAGACTACGTTACCAGCAGCACTTAGAACAAAAGGAGCAGCAACGTCAGTTGTACCAGCAAATGTTGTTGGAAGGAGGTGTAAACCAAGAAGATGGAGCTGACCAGCAACAGAATCTTACTGAGCAGTTTCTTAACAGGTTGGGGACATCTGTTAACTTCCTTCTTCACCCACCCCTATGCCTTGTCAAGGTCTCATAATAACCTGGTTTGGTCTCCTCCCCCCTTTTTTTTTTTTTTTTAATATTAGATCTATCCAGAAGCTAGGAGAATTAAATATAGGTATGGACAGTCTTGGAAATGATGTGCAAACACTTAGCCAGCAATGTAATGGGAGCAGAGGGAATGCAGCTACTAACCCAGCAAGTAACTTTACATCACCACCTTCAGATGCTTCTCAGAGGCTAACGGCTGATGGCCAAAACATTAACACAAGCACTCCTCGAAAACGTGGATCAGCTAATCAAATACCCTTTCCTGAAGAGTCGCCTGTGCAGGGGAACCAAACGTAAGTTATCTGAAACTGCTTAGGACTGGAAATCCCCCTATTTTAGGAGGGAAGAGCCGTTTGTATTTGTTTTGTTATCACGTTAATTTGTTGTTGATTTGGGGGTATATAGTTAATGACTGTTGTTACCTAGGTATTTTTATATTGATGATAAAAATCAATGTTTTAAGATGCAAGAAATAGTGGTTATTTGTGGTTTATGTTGTGTACTTATTTTTAATTTCTTCTTATTCCACCTTATTTGTATAGTTCTTGTTTATTTTGTATTTCTACTAAGCTTTTGAAAGCTTTTTTTGGTGGTTGTTTTTTTTCCCCTTATGAAATATTAGTTAAAAAGAATGAGAGGCAGGACAGAGTGGCAACTGGATTTCTGCCCTTAATCATAGAATGGCTCAGGTTGGAAGGGACTTTAAAGATCATCTAACTCCAACCGCCCGTCAGAGGCAGGGATGCCAGCCACTAGATCAGGTTGGCCAAGGCCACATCCAGCCTTAGGTAAAGGTACCACTGATGTGAAAGAAATAACCATTCTTCCAAGTGTGTGTATGTTATGGAATGAAAACAAAAATCTTGTTTTTTTCTTCTAACTTTCTTTGACTCATTCAATACTTGGAGTACCTGCAAAAAATGGCAACATCTTGCAAAAACGGTAGTTTAATGATAAAGAATCAGACATGCGTAACACTAGTCCACCTAAGTTAGTTCTCAGTACGAGTTAATGTAACTTCAGTCCAAAAATATTTATAAACAAATCTATTCCTCCTGTTGTTTATTTTTTTTTGTTTTTGTTATGAATTCAAATTCTTCACCAAATCAAAACAGTGCATCAGAACATGCTGTCACTCAGCCACCATTGGACGACTCTTCAGGGAGCTTAAGTAGGACAAGAGGTGATGAGGTGAGTTTCCTTACTGTCATTTGCGGTATGTTTTCACAAGATTCAGTGTTTTATCCTGAGTATGCAGCATGCTCTCAGTGTTAACAGAAGTTTACACTGAATTTTGGCTGATGTAGTACTTTGAGAATCACAGAACTGTTGATTGGAAGGGACCTCTGGAGATTGAATCCAAACCAACTACTCAAGATCCAACTAGAGCAGGTTGCTCAGGGCCTGTTCCAGTTGGGTTTTGAGCATCTCCAGGGATGGAGACTCCCCAGCCTCTGTGGGCAGCCTGCATCCGTGTTTGACCACCTGACCACCCTTTTTTTTTTATTGTATTTAAAACAACAGAAATGTTTAAATTGAACCTCCTGCATTTCAATTTCTGTCTATTGCCTCTTGCCCTTCAGTGGATACCACAGCAGAGAGTCTTGCTCTGTCTTTATAAATACTGGACAGGAGGAGTATTCACTGATGAAATCTGCCCCACCAGCCCCCTTCAAGCCTCTCTCTCTCTCAAGGGCAAACAGTCCTAGCTTTTTTAGCTTCTCCATGTGTAACAGAGATTCCATCCAGTCCCTTAGTTGTTTCAGTGGAGCCCAGCACTGGAGGCAGTATTCTAGATGTGAGGTGTTAAAATGTGGCAAAAAGAACACTGAGCGGTAACTCAATTGTTTTTTAATCTATTGTACCTTATATTCACTGTAAATAATAAAGCTGCTCCTGATTACAGCTTCCATTTGACTGTCCTTGCATTTGTCTCTTCCGAGTCTGTACCTAAAAACTACTGCAGAGTTAACTCGTTGGTCCAGTAACATGATTTGCTGATTGAATCAGCAAATAGCTATCCAATTAATACTACTTCTGTTGGTGAAACAATTAGGATACACAGGAATTACATAAACTGCTTATCAGTAATTAAGTACTTATTTCCTCTGCTTTTTAGGTAGCCCCAAAGCTGTAATCTCTCCTCCTTACGAAGGAAGCTACTTTGTATAGAAATTGAACCTAATGATTTCTGTCCTGCTTCCTGGGGATGTAGGGCAACAGAGTCAATACTTTCAAATTCGAAGTTGTGGGTGCTGACAACTTGCTCAGTAGCATTGCAAGAATACTTACTGTACTAACTGCTGTTGCTATAATTAGCAGCAGTGTAATAGGTGATTACTTTGTGTTCTCCAGGTTAAAATTAAGATCATTTGACTCAACTCAGTATGGCCAAACTCTAGGGAAATAACTTTGCAATGAGGACATTCCAAAGTTTCTGTATCATACAAATGAAACCAAAACATTAGAAAGATGGTGATGAAGCCTTCTGGAGGACAATGTAATAAAGTTTTGCATAAGTTGAATTATAAAATTATTTTAAGTGTTAACTGCATGGTGGAAAAGTTCTTATGCTTAGTATTATATCTGTTTTATAAATCATTTGACCTGGACTGTTTTCATTAAAAATGTACCTTTGCTCTCCTTACAATTTACACCCAGATCAAATACGTTCACACAAATAAATCATAATATCAGGCTTCTGAGATGGGCTGTTAAGAAGGAGAGTTGTTGGTAGCCTGGAGGGAAACTGAGAAATGTTCATCTAATGTCAGCTTCAGAGGGAGTTGAGGTAAAGAACTTCTTGAAGAGTGCAATTCCATGACCAGGAATAGACATTGTTTTACAAATCCCTCAGTTTAGTCTGGTGCTACTGCTTTTTAATACTTATAATAGTTATAAATTATTCTAAAAAAAAAAAATAAGTCAAATACACTTAAATGTCTAGTTTGATATTGTAGAGCCTAATCTGACTGTGATCATTCTACACAGGATGACAAATCAAAAAAACAGTTCATTTGCATTAATACTCTAGAAGACACACAAGCTGTCAGAGCTGTAGCCTTTCATCCCAGTGGGAGTTTATATGCTGTTGGCTCCAACTCTAAAACTTTGAGAGTGTGTGCCTACCCAGAAGTAATTGACCCAAGGTAAGAAAGCTTGTATAGTTCTGTATTTTCCTGAGTCATAGCACTTTTCCCCTGTAGCTACTGAAATCTGTATGTTTCATACCTTTATTTTGTTGTCATAAATAGTGCAATGTTTTCTTTCAAAACCAGAACTGACAAGCAAAAATAAAAAGAATCTACTGAAGAATTTGTGTATTTGTGGACTAGTTTTTGTTCTCTTCTGTTATGTGCTAGATGCTTTGCTGCAGTACTACAGCTTTACCATATAAGTGTTTTTTTTGCCCTTGTGGTTGGGCCTCTGTTTACTCTGATCGCTTCTGCTTTCAGTACTTTGGTTGTAAAAGTGGGAGAAGAAAGCATGTGTCAGCCTAAGCAAGAACAAAGGTGGGTTTAATGAGATGGAGTGTTTAGCAGAAGGACAGATTCGACAGAGGAGAAATCAACAAATCCAGCTGTTACAGAAAAGTTACAGACTATGTCTGAGTCTCTTGTTATTTTAAAGACTGTTTTCCTGATACTTAAGCTCCTTGAAAAGAAAAGGGTCCTTTGTGATTTACTGGCTACCTAGTCTTTTCTGTTAGTTTTTCTTTTTTCTCGTTTCCCCCTCAAAACCCTTATTTTTAATAGAGGGATATGTGTGTGCCTCTTTTTTCACCTGGAAGAAAATACTGCCATCTCAATAGTCATCATGTCTCTACTGTAGATACGTTATTTTCTTGGACCAGAGGGGAAAAACATGTCTAAAACTTAACTTGAGGGAGCTACAAGTATGCACAGTGACTTTATCTGGGAGACCTTTCAGTTTAGAATTTGTGGTCAGGCTTCTAAAGTGTTCAATAAGTAATCCAATTTATTTTTTTCCCCACCAGAATATAATCAGTAAAGTAGCCTTTGAAGTTTAAGTCTGAAATATTTATTGGCAGTATATGAAACAACAAAAAAAGCTGTTGATTTTTCTGATACTCAGTGCAACCTGGCTTGCTGGGCTTGAAGCCCAGATAACCTCTCCTTGATCGGTAAAAAGTGCAAAACTCTCTCAGTAGGACAGACGCTTTTTTATCGACTAATTACAGTCTCCTCTCACACACCTTACTTCTCTAACTATTGGGAAACATTCAGTTGACTCTGTAGCCTTTGTCTCTTGTTTAGAAAAATCTTACCAATTTAGGAGCCTGGGGATAAGGATTCATTCATTCATATGTAGCTACAATTTCTGTATTTTTATCAGCCCTCTATAGATGAAGGGATCCTGTAAGTTCTTTTACATGCCTAATCACAAACACAATGGAAGACAGGGGGAAAAAGATAAAATGGGATGAAGATCATTTTGTCTTAGATCCCATGCATTTGTTTCAGTGCTAACAGTCTTACCTATGTCATGTTATCCAAAACTAGGAAAAAAAAAAGCAGTATTTTTGTTTTAGAGCACACAACTTTCCTTGCAAATAAAAACACGCTTTTCTGTTTTCTTTTGCAGTGCTTATAATACTCCTAAACAACCTGTGGTTCGCTTCAAAAGAAACAAGCATCATAAAGGATCAATCTACTGTGTAGCATGGAGTCCCTGTGGACAGTTGCTGGCTACTGGTTCTAATGATAAATACGTGAAAGTACTACCTTTTAATGCTGAAACTTGTAATGCAACAGGTAGGTCTCTGTATAGTTTAAAGAATTTATTTTTACTTGTTTATCCACTATTGGGCAAGACCCTTGAAATAAATATGTATTAAAGTTTTGTTATTCTTACTCCAATACTTGAATTAATTTAGCCCCTTTTCCCATTCACTATTCCTGTAGTCTTTGTTCAGCAAATAGCCCCAGAGGTGTTGGTAGTGGGGATTATCGTTTGGGCTTTATTTTAGTTGGGTATTCTGGGCTTGTCTTCATTGCAGGCATTTTTTTCTTGTTTTGGAAGATTCTGTGCTATTGTGTTGTCTTCTTGTAAAGTCTTTTTTTTTTTTTTTTTTTTTTTTTTTTTTAAGACATGGGTAAACAATTGGATATTCTTACCCAATTCTAGTTCTTGATTGTCAGTAGGAATTCAAGTTCTAGTTTTCCTTACCTACCTCTGTCATCTTCTTCCCCATCTTAAAAATCCAGTATTTCTTTCCTGCAAATACTATTTTCTATGCCTGGTCCTTCTAGTCAATTCCCAGAATGTGGCTCTTCTTTATTTTGACCTCAGGGTGACTTGTCCTACGTGACTCAGTGTTCTTAATGATCCTTTCCTCCTGGCAGAGGAAGCCTTCTTAGTTCTGTTACTTCGCCGCAGTTTACAAAAATATATGATTTTACTGTATAATGTTGCCTGGGATTGGCTATAGAGATACATCTTTGGTATGCTTTAGGAACTGTGGGCAGCTCAAGCAACACTCGGTGTAAATAAGATCATTGAAGCTTTTATTTGAACACTCATAACTCAAATGGGATATTCTGCAGAAAGTATGCAGTGTTTATAGTAGGTAGTGTGCCGCCCTTGGCTGAAATACTCTGCGTTATCACTGTAACTGCTTTAAAGATTGTAGCGCTAACTGTGCTAAACAAAGTATGCCTCATCTTGTTTTTTATTTTTTTTATTATTTGTATTTTATTATTATTTTAGGACCAGATTTGGAATTCAGCATGCATGATGGGACAATCAGAGATCTTGCTTTTATGGAAGGCCCAGAAAGTGGTGGTGCTATTTTAATAAGTGCTGGAGCAGGGGACTGTAATATTTACACTACAGATTGTCAGCGAGGACAAGGTCTGCACGCTCTAAGTGGTCACACTGGTATGTTGCTGTTTCTCTTTGGCACTTCTGAAGCCTGTATTAGATTCAAATAATGTTTGTTTTCAAAAGCTTTTATTTGTCTTTTTCTTGCTAGAAAGTCTTTGGTCCTCTCAAAACTGCTCCAGTTGTTTTTGTGTTTGGGGATTTGGAGTATTTTTTGTTTTCTTTCTTTGTGGGTGACTCTGGTTGGGTTTGTTTAAATATCCTGGCTGTTAATTTAATGGGAAGTGCATGCTTCACTCCAGAGAAGGTGCAAAGCTGGCTATTGCCTTATACTGTTGGCATTTTAGACCATGCAGCTTGCAGGTTTTCCATGGGACTGTTTAATTTCTGAATACAGAAACATAATCAGAACTGCAGTATTTAATTATTTGATTAACATTGTTTGATCAAATTAAGAAATCTTCTTGTTCATAGGTCATATTTTAGCACTTTATACGTGGAGTGGTTGGATGATTGCATCTGGATCCCAAGACAAGACTGTAAGATTCTGGGATCTGAGAGTGCCAAGTTGTGTTCGCGTTGTGGGAACGACATTTCATGGAACAGGTAAGATTTGCTATCATGCCTCTGATCATTTTTGCATAAAAACTTATTTTAAGGACATCTAAGTAGTGTAGAGTGAATGTAAGGTGTGGGGTGTTTTTCTTTTATATATATCTTATATATAAATATATATATAAGAATAAAAATATATATATTATATTCTGTGATATATATATTACAGAATGGAGATGCACTTAAGGACATCCTCACCAATTTTCTTTTATGTGTGTTTTTTTCCCTTAAAAATCAATAAATAAAATAACATACTTTCAAAAATTAGCTACTTTTTTGCCTTGTGATTATCAGACATCAAAGCTGAAGCACATCAGAACAAAAGCTGTATGGCTGTTTCAGAGTAAAAAGAAGGCCAGCATTTGGTATTTTTATATAATAGCTTTTCTTTTAAGCAAGAACATACATTTGCATAAATGTACATGAATTCGGGGGGGGTTGTTTTTCTCTTGTAGGAAGTGCTGTAGCTTCAGTAGCTGTAGATCCTAGTGGTCGTCTCCTGGCTACTGGACAAGAGGACTCTAGCTGTATGTTGTATGATATTCGAGGAGGACGAATGGTTCAGAGCTACCACCCTCATGCCAGTGATGTTCGCTCTGTGCGCTTCTCTCCAGGGGCTCACTACTTGCTCACGGGATCATATGATATGAAAATAAAGGTGACAGACTTGCAAGGTAACATACTTCAAAAGATGCAAGGTTAACTTTGGTTTTAATATTAAGGTTGTAAGAATTTCACTCAAAAGATAGGGTTTTAGTTTAAAAGGGGAGAAAAAAAAGAAGCTTGAAGCATTTGAAATGTGTATAAGTGTGATTGTGTTGAGGAGGGTTGGGAGGCTGATAATGGTAAAACTAATACTGTTGCTGGATGAGTTGGCCTTCGCTTTCAGACAGCATTTAGAAAATCGACTCTAAAAAGATTTTTATGCTTACTGTGAAGAGTTGAGATATCTGATATCTTCCCTTTTCCTATGAACTTGTTTTTCCTGGACTGCTAAATTGTATGTGTGTGTGTTGAGAGTTCAACTGTGCTTCACAAGGTGAAGTACATAGTAAATTTTATTAAACAAAAACACACACACACAAAAAAAAGAGCTAAGATGTGAGTTCATGGAGTGACTAATGATTTCTGTTCCTCTGCTGTAGGGGACCTCACGAAGCAGCTTCCTCTTATGGTAGTAGGAGAGCACAAGGACAAAGTTATTCAATGCAGATGGCATACGCAAGATCTTTCCTTCTTGTCTTCGTCTGCAGACAGAACTGTAACCCTGTGGACCTACAATGGCTAGAGTGCAGCTAAAGGCAACCTATGCAGCTAAAGCACAGAGACCTGAGACTACGGAACTGTAAAAACCAAGTAATAATAAATAGGCATTCAGAGAGCAGCAGTTGAGTAGGAAAGTGTCTTATCAAGAGGAAAGGCGCTTGTCACAGATTTTTCTGGTTTCTCGGAGGTCTTGGTGTTTTCAGTATATTCTTTTGCAGTGCTTTCAGTCTTCCATGTGAACTCATGCTGCTGTGACCTATTGTAGTCTTGTTGCCAAAGTCTGAGAAGAACTCCTTTGTTGTCGATGTGCACTCTGAGTAACATGAATGACGTGTTTACAGTTTGGTATTAATTGCATTCCTTGGTCTTTGCCTCAATGAGAATTTTATATAGAACCTTAAGTTGAACAAAACTTCAAGTTAATATCAAACTAGTTCCACATGCACATAAAAGATAAACTACTTCCACTGTTTTTTCAGATTTATTATATTCATCACTTCTCCACGAGAGGTCAAACTTTTTAACATCTCCATGGTTTCAACTTTTTTAGTAATAAACTCTGAACTTTAAAGTTGACTAGGCAGTAACCACATCTTGATTATGGTCCATTGTATAGTGGGGGTCTTTCCTTTCTCTTCATCTAAACAGGGGGAAATGTTGCCGTTTTTACTACATGACATTGTTTTCAAAAAGCTAACATGTTGGAGGGGGGGAAGTAAAATATTGTTGTTTGTTTTTTTTTTTTTTTTTGCTGTAGAAACATACAATATTTTACTTTTTGAATGCAACAGAATACCTCTGTGTATAATGTACTGTAGAGAAGAGTGGATTGGCAGCAGTTGTCACAGTGAGCTTAACGGCTATCAGTTTTCAAAGTAAAAGGGATACCATTAACACTATAATAGAAACCAGCATGGCTTTAAATGCTATGTCTGCATGGTAATTTAAGAATTAAGTCATTTAAATTCCCAGGTCAGAAGCTTATTTGAATTTTATTTCTTGCACTGTTTATGTATGGGAAATTTCAGTTTTATTTCTACAGAACTTTAGATTCTAATGTTTATGTATTGTTATATTTTTCATATTGTACAGTTTCTTTTACTTTTTAATTTTAAACATTAGGTTATTTATTTATTTGAACACTTAAGTTTTGGATTCTCTTACATACTAAATTATATGTGCACTGTAGCAAGCAATTTTAACTATTGTATCAAAGTGGAAAGGTAAATATAGAAGTGTATCTGTGCTATAATCTCAATAAAGACCTCCAACACCTGCAGCTATCTCATTTGTTGTTTTAGACTGTTGTTCTATAATTCCTCCGTGCTGCTCTGATACCTGAACTATCCATCAAGATCTGTTGTATGATTTGAATTATAAAAGGCTTCGGATGTTCGATATGATTTCCAAGTATCTCACTTTGCAGTGTGGTAAGTAATAGTATGGCAGAGGTAAGAGTTTGGTAATTTGATATGTAGAAGTCATGTTTTCCTTAGCATTAGGGCCTTAATCAAACTATTCTATGCCTCGGGCTGTGTGCCTATTTGTGGACATAGCTGACAGGCTGTTATTAAGTAGCACCTCGTGTTAAATGCCACCTTTCCTGCATGGGTGTTACAACAGCGTGTCTTGGCACTGTTATATGTGCTCAGCTTTTGTTGTGAAGCTGAATTGTTAATAGGGCAGAGAGCTCCTGTGTTTATTGCTTGGGTGTTCTGCAGCCAAACAAGAAAGAAAGGGGAATCTTTCTTCCTCTATCTATGCCTGCAACTGCAGATGACACAAAAAAAAAAATAGCAATTTTGGACTAAAACCCTGCATTCGCCAATCAATAAGCATTTCTCCATCCTCTGCCACCCAGCTGCGCCTGCCTCGTGTGGCCGTACTTGGTTTTTAGCCTCTTTATAACCGGGGGGGCCCCGTTTGGCAGCGCAGCCGGCGCCGCTCCCCCCCCTCAGGGGCCGCCGCCATGGCGCGGGCAGCGCCGCCCGGGGCCTGAGGGCCGCGGCCGGGCCTCGGGGCGGGGCCGGGCCCGCGGAGGAGGCGGCACCGGGGCCGCTGGGCCTCGCGAGGGCCGCGCTGAGGCGGAGCGGGGCGGGCCGGGGGCCGGGGGCGCTGCCGGGAGCCGGGCGAGGAGCGCGGCCTGCGGCGGGGGCCGGGACCGGGGCTGGGGCGCGGTGCGGGCGCCATGAGGCGCGGCGGGCCCGCGCTGCTGCCGGCCCTGCTGCTGTGCGCCGCGCTGCTGCCCCGAGCCGCCGCGGCGCCCGACGAGGAGTGGATCGACCCCACCGACATGCTCAACTACGACGCGGCCGCCGGGGCCATGAGGAGGCCCTACAAGGTGCGGGGAGCGGCGGGCGGGGGGGGGGGAGCTGGGGGCTGCGGCAGCCGCGGAGAGATTGCCCCGGGGCTGTGGAGTTTGGCAGGGTTGTGTGACAGAACAGTAGACGCTATTTATAGTACGAGATAAGGCGTATAGCAATATATCATTATTTATAATAGAATTATGCTTGTATCACCTTGTAAAGTTATATCCGCCATGGCGGGCGGCGGCTCTGCAGCCGCTGCGCTGAGTCCGGGGCTCAGCAGCTCCTGGTGGTCTCTGAGGTAAGTGCTGAGGATCTCCAAGGGTTCAGTCGGTAAAAGTTGGAAGATCCGCAGTTAGTGGTCACGTTTGGCTTGGATTACCTGGTTCCCCAGTAATACAGGAATAAAGCCCTCCAACGCCGCGTGAGTTGTGTGAAGTTTTGTAGCGCTGGGCACTGGGATCTGTGGAAGGGGATCAGAGGGGCTGGTACCGCACTGCCCTGAGTCTGGAGACGGTGAGACATGAACAGGTAACTGTGAGGCAGAGAAGTGCACTCAGCTGTCCCGCATCGGGGGCTGTGTGCGTGTATCGTGAGATGCATTATTTGTCTACGGTACATGTGCACACAAGGCCCTGTAAGCCATCAGGTGGTTGTACAGGCACCCCTGATCTTGCCGTCCTTCAGTTTTAAAGTTTGGCTTTGCAGTCTTGAGTGATACTATTTTAATGGTTCAGAAGTTAGTTTTATGGAGCTTAAAAAATGCAGACTACATTATTCATCTCCACAGAGTTCCCCCTCAGCCTGCACCGACCTCAGGTGCAGCTGGTAGTTGTCAGCATTCGTGAAGTTCAGCAGCAAGCTTTGGACTCTTTAACTTCGCTGCCCGACTGCTTCTTCCTTTATCAGAAATATGCAGAGTTCTCCTATTGTCTCCCATGAAAAAAGGGAGAAATATGACTGCTTTGGAATAATCCTTCAAGAATTTACTTTCTGCTCTACAGGGAGATTTTAGTTTTCTGCTGTACAGTGAGAGGTGGTAGGCAGGCTCTGCAGCCGAAACAAAACTTGCTATCGGGTGATGTGTTCTCGTGAGGTCACTTAATTCTGTGACATTGTGCTTCCTTTTGGAGACTTTCTGCAAGGTGCATACCAAATTGTGTAGAAGAAGCACTGCTAAGACTGCAGCTGGGCAATAGCCAGAGAACATGGGGTGTTGTTTCAGAGCGAAGGGGAACAGGAAGGTTAGAGCATGCAACAAGGAACGTGCTTGGTGTTTGCTTCCAGTCGGGCTGTGTGGCCAGCCAGGCTGGGAATTTCATCTGGCTGAAAATGGTGTGTGCTTGCTGAGTCAGTTTTTAGCCAGTTGGATATCTAATCTGGTGCTCTGTGGGCTCATGTGGTCACCAACACTCAGAGGAGGGGAAAGGGCAGGTGGGGGAGGAAAGGGCACGACCTCTCCTTTTGATGGCAGCATGCATTTAGATAAGCATAAAGCAATTGTCACTCTGGGTGGAGCCTAAAACAACAGCAGAGAGGCAGCAGAATATAGCTGAGGGAGTACATGCAGAAAAGGCCAACACTGTTTTTAGCCCCTTTGCTTTTTTTAAAGTGAGCTGACCATAAGAGTGTAACATGGCATATTGACAATTTGTTCTTTTGTAATTTTAGGTAAACTATTATGACTCTGAGGATAAGACAGTGGATACAGTCAACACTGAAAAGTTACCAAGTTGCTTCAGGGAAGTGGATTCCTTGCAACAGAAGGTTTGTGGTGGAGCTTCAGAATGTTTTCTGATCTTTTCTAGTTTGTGCTTTCTGACAGTGCAGAGGCAGCGGATAGCATAGAGCAGGTGAATTGCTGCACGGTTTGAGAGAGATCATGGATTGTATAGGGGGAACTTCTTCATGTAACTTTAGAGGAAAAACTAAAAGTGATTTGACCTTAATTCCAAATTGCTGCTCAGCCTACCAAGGCCTGTTCCCTAAAACATTCTGAGCTGTAACAGAAGTCAGGAGGAGTTGTGTGCTGTTCGGTGCTGACAGTTTAACCATGGTGGTGGCGGTGTTACTCCTTGCTGCCAATAGCCGGGGTACCTGACCTGTTTGAGCTGTTCAGTTCCGTAAGATTTTAAGGGGTGGGCTGTGGGTGTAAGGAGTGCACTTCCCCTGAGCTCAGAAGGATGCAGTCATGCTGTTTAGCTACCGAGACCTGCTTCCCTCATCCGTTTGGAGACCTAGTGTGAAATGTAATTTTAATACTGCTTGACTTAGTATGTTTGGATAGGAACTTAAAAATTAAGGAGATCCAGATCTTAAGTTTTTCTCGTCTTACTGAGGTTGGTATTCAAACCATGCTGTCACCAGAGCTGAAACCCCTCCTATTTGGCCAAAGCCATGGAAAGCAGCAGCAGAATGGAAACTTACACTGTAGCAACTACATATGATTTTTAATTTGGGATTCAATTGTGGGATTATTGCCAAACTAATGTGTTTCCATTAACTGTGGGTGTAATGTGTTTTTGTGGTGGTTTTTTATCTCTTACAAATGAGCTGGTTTGAGCAACAAACGAGTGAAAGCATCTTTACATTGTAGATCGCAGAATGCGAGAAGAGGAATGCCAAATCCCGGGAAAGCCGGAGCTTTTATATTTTTAAGCGATACTTGAATA
The DNA here is from genome assembly GCF_047663525.1 of Anas platyrhynchos. Lineage (NCBI taxonomy): Eukaryota > Metazoa > Chordata > Aves > Anseriformes > Anatidae > Anas > Anas platyrhynchos. The sequence continues at coordinate 13,121,222 of NC_092594.1, read as the reverse complement.
AGATTCTAAATGAGGCTGGAAAACTTGGCCTTGTAAGTATTTGAATATTGCTTTAAAATGAATTCATACTACCGCTTCCTTTGTTTTTCACAGTTAATAAGTATCGATTAATTATTCTCTCATACTTTACAATTCAGTTCCCTTCATTTTAATTTAAAGATGATACAAGAATGTGCAACCAGTATTGCTGTTAGAGTTACCACTGTTTGTTCAGTTGCCACTTTATCTGTAAAGCATCTGAGGGAAGATTGTGAAATCAGAATGTGTATCCAAGTATCGGTTGCTGGGGTGCAGCTACAGTAATACCTCCTCCAGTTCATGTCAATGGCGGTTAAACTGAAGAGAGCCTGATCTCGTTTGTTCATTGTTTTTATGCCTTTGTTTTAGACTTACCACGCTACCCATCTAGGAGTAGTAGCTTCTGGAGTCTGCGTATAAGAATCACCTCGTTACTTTATTGTCTTTGGAAATACTTTCTTTTCTGTTCAGAGGTAGAAGGATAAATTTTTAGCAATTAGCAAAAGTAATATTTTTAAAAAGAACATTATACTTAGCAATGTAAAATTTCTTATTTCCATGCTTAATAGCTTCTATCTGTATTACCTAGGCAAGATCGAGTTCAGTGTCACACACAATGCATTAGTCATTAATAGCTATTAATGAGAAGCAATTATAAAATTTTAATAACACTTCATTGGTTTTAGTTTTTTGCAGTAGAATTGAAAGAGAACAAAACAGTTGAGCTCATGATTTATAGGGGTGAGGTGAATGAACAGAAGGATTGTAGAGCTATAGTGGGCTCCCTACCCCATGTCTTCATTCTGCAGACTACCACAAAAAGGGGCTGGCATAGGACGAGGGTCATTAATCAGGATTTGGCACAGCGATACAGTTTTCCATATACCCATGTATTTCCCAATAGACAACTTCTGACCATCGTTTTGCTTTGCTTTTAACTCAGCCTGAGGAAGACACGGACCGTGTGCATTACGATGCTGAGATCATCCTTACAAAACAGACGCATTTGGAAATCCTCAAGTTTCTCAACGAGGAAACGTGGCAGTCAGGGGCTGTGGATGATGCCCTTAGCGATATTCTGATCAATTTTAAGCACCATGATAGTGAAGCTTGGCATTGGAACTTTGAAGACACTTTTGGAATTGATTTATATAATATGTTTGTGGTAAGAGAAGGAAGGTGATATATTTATTTATTTATTTATTTATTTATTTATTTATTTATTTATTTTTTAATTACTGTTTTCTCCAGTTTTTTTGTGCAAGTCTAGCCAATGATAATACAGTCTTAAATCCACATGAAAATCAGCTCCTTCCATTGTATGTACAGTGAGTCACTCTTGCTTCTTGGCTGCTGAAGGTAGAGGTAATATAGTCAGTTAAAGTAAGAACTAACTTTTTTTTTTTTCTTCATGGTCTGCTTATCTTTTTGTAGAATTGCAATTTTTTATTATTTTTTTTTTGTGGTATGCATTTTTTTTTTGCTTTTATATCTGTGTTGTGTGATTCCTTAGACTAGTTTCTCATCACTTACATTTATAATGCACAAGTTGCTCATTTTACAGATTTGCCTCTTGTTCAGGCTCCTGCAGGAGCTGGAATACTTTTCTATGGAAACAAGTATATATTTGATGTCTTAGATTTTATAGGTTAGAGTTGTGAATTGAGTAGAAAAAAAAGTGTCTAGTGTTGGAGATGAGATTGTGACTGTGTGAAAACGTCATATTCTCTAAATGGAATTAGAAAATGTTGAACTGAGAATAAGCTTGTCTAGTTTTCAGGTAGTTCATAGAAGACAAATAAAAAAGCAAGTGGTCCACATCGTAACTTTGCTCTCAGGAGTCCTCAGATGGAAAAAGGCTGCAGAGTGCTTCCCCGAAGTCCTGCTGCTGGTACTTAAACCGTAACTTGGCCTCTTAACTGCGGCAGTTGGCTGCAGTGGTTCTGTGGTTCATAGCATGCACTTCAACACTGGTGTTGGATTGTATCCATTTTGTAGTTTTAACTTATGATAGGTAATGTGATACATGTCATAAGGAAGAAATAACAAAATATAAGGAAGAAAAGAGCAATGGAAACATAAGGCTGTGATAGGAATGACTGCTAGTAATACCATGATGCTTTTCTGCTTTGTGCTGCAACAGATGTGCTATGAAAACAAGAAGTTTCCTAACTGCTTCTGTGTAAGTGATGCTGGTAAAAATGAAAGCTGACAGTTTTTTCAAATGTCCTGATTGTAAGCTTGGAAAATCCAGATCACAATTCTTTCCTATCTTCTCTTTCAGATGCTCTTGTGCTTAGTGTGCATTGTGATTTTAATAGCTACAGAGCTGTGGACACGTATTCATTTGTTTGTTCAGCTGAAACGTATTGTATTAATAAGTTTTCTCATCAGTTTTGGATGGAACTGGTTTTACTTATATAAAGTAAGTCATTTTGAAACCTAAATGGCTTTTAGGCTTAAAACCTGACAGTAGTGAGGGAGTTCAGGTTATTTAGTTGACTGCAAAATAAAAGAAGGGATGAAAGGCTGTGTTTTGTTCTGCGCAGGTGGCTCTGTGCTGCCCGCTGCCAAGCAGGGTTTGGGGTCTGGGTGCCCTGCACCCGACCTGTGCACGCTGCGGGGATGGGTCTCGGCCCCCGGGGGCTGCAAAGCTCTTGTGGACTGTCCCAAGGGTTGTGCTGCTGGCGGCAGGAAGATCTGTGGTGGGAGCAGTCAGTGCTTTTCAAACTAGTTTTGTCCCTGCAAAGAAACTTCAAACAGGGTTTGGCTCGTGGAATGTTGCTTTTTCAGATGTGCAATGTATCTTAAAAGTTTTTACAGATGATGACATCTCTCTCTTTATTTTTTACAAATATTTCTGATTCTCCTGCAGCTGGCCTTCGCGCAGCACCAAGCAGAAATTGCCAAAATGGAGCAGTTTGATAACGTCTGTGCTGAGAAATTGAACTGGAAGGACAGCCTTTTTGGTAAATATTTGTGTAATTGTTTTGTGATAGTTTTTAAGATCACAAAATACTCAGTAATTGTGCCCCAAATACTCTAATTTCTTCATAAATTGTAAGTACACTGAATGTTCTTGAGCAATAAATGATTATGTGGTTTTACCATTTTTCCATTTCACAAGACTTTCCTTGCTAGGCCTTTGAAGGAGAGACGATGGCAAAAATGTTCTTAGGTCCTGTCCTGGGGTTACTTCTTTTCCTTTAAAACTTGGCCCATGAGTGTTTCACCAGCTCCCCCACCCCCTGTGCCGTTCGGTGCAGGTCATCAAAGATAGAATGGCAGAATCAAAGATTTTTTTCCATCTTTCAGGCATGTGAATACAACAGAGTTTGGAAATTCAATCTTGCAACTCTACTTTCATTATTATACAGAGATGTCTAAATTTTTTGATAGCCATTCTTTGTTATCCAGTGGTATCACAGGTAGATTAAGTATAGCAACTCTTAATGAGTGTCTGTTGTCGTCTTTTCTTGGAACGAAGTGGCTGTGATTGCTTTATGTCAAACTTCGATGGTTTTTGGTATGACTACACTGAATTCAAACTACAGGAACAAACACTGGTGTCATAAATTACTTGAAGTTGTCAGAAGGAGTGAGACTTTCAGGTTAGATCTAAGATGCTCTCTTGAAATGTACCAGGTGCACAAACATTCTTCTGCATACTTGCAGCCTGGCAGGTAAGTGGAAACACGCAACGTTACTTCTGTTTCAGTGCCTATGGACAAAATGTGCCAGATTATAAGTGTTTCCAGAGGCCGTGCTGCTGCTTCTTCTGTGACTTCTAGACTCTAAATTCTTCCAATAGAGAGAACTTTCTTGACTAAACATGGGAAAAACTTAGTTTCTTCTCTTTCCTTCCTTCTCTGCATCCCTGTGACTGAATAAGCTACATTGCCAAGCTAATCTCAGATTGTTAAAAAAAAAAATCTGGGCTTTGAACCATATCTAGAAGATTTCCATTAGAAGTTGAAATGCTACTTTCTGTATTATAACGATGTCATAAAATGCATTTTTTAAAAAGTAGTAAAAATGTGTCTCTGCTTTGATGACAGAATGGCTCAGAAGTAAGTGGACACTTCAGGATGATCCCTGCCAGAAGTACTATGAAACACTACTAGTGAATCCTGTTCTGCTGGTTCCACCAACAAAGGTACATGCCAGACCCAGACAGACTGCGTATATTTGTTTGTCAGCAGCGACAACATCATTTTGGGGTTGTGTTTCTCTAGGCATTGGCTATTACTTTCACCAACTTCGTAACTGAGCCTTTGAAGCACGTGGGACAAGGCATTGGAGAATTCATCAAGGCGCTTATGAAGGAGATACCACTGATCCTGCAGATCCCAGTGCTAATTATAATGGCTCTGGGTGTCCTGGTTTGTATGCGTTTCTTATATTTCAAAGCTCATGTTTATTTTTATATACTAAACTTATTTATACTTAAGTATCATTATGTTATTAATTATTGCTTATTTGTACTGATAAACAGATTTCCTAGCACAGATGAAATTATTTCTACAAGGGATTTTTTTCTAGACTATACTCTTTATAAGTACAGCTGGTTTAGCTATTAAAATAACTTCAGTTTGTATTGAAATTGCATCACTTTCACATTACACAAGTAGGATAAAATAGCATGAAACTGCTTACAATCCTAGACTCTGACAGTTTAGTTGAAATTATGTTCCCTTTTCTTAAGTATCATTACACAGTGATGCATCTAATTGGCATTTTGTACATAACACATTGAGGTAGAGCCTTCAGCACCTTCCTTCTAGCACTAAGGACGGGCTACAACCTGGCAGCTGCTGCAGCATGGTCAGACTGCGGAGAGCTTGAATTTTATCACAGCCATTCTGGTCATCCATGCTTTTCTTTGTGCTTTTCAGGTTTGTGACTATGAATTCTGTGTGAAACCTGTAGGTTGCAAATGTTTGCAGTTCTGTTTCTGTTTTCCCACACCCAGGCTTTCTGCTATGGTGCAGGATCATCCGTGCCTATGATAAGATACTTCACATCTTCTCAGAGGAAGACACTTCCTCCACCTGACAGTCAACAGGAGAAAATAGACTTTGGGCGATATGACAGGAGTGCATCGGATGGCTGCTATTCACAGATTGCTTACATTTATAGAGGACCTTATGACAGAGGAGATGCTCAGCTGAGACCTGGAAATGGCAGCAGAAGCCCTGACATGTTGCATGCGAGCAGTGAGCCAGACACACAAGTAGAAGAGTCTCAAAAAACAGACCCTGGTGTATGTTAGTCTCTGAGCTGGGATTCAGTTTGCTAGATTTCTGTGCCATGTGCTAGAACGTGGTTAAACAACAGGCTTACCCAAGCCTTGTGAGGAGAGGTACCTGTGCTCTGCTATAGAACCACGTGGTACAGGTTGTTTTGGGCATATTTTGCTCTGGAAAAATACTGTGTGATGGTTAACTCTGTCAGGAACACAGTGAACGAAAATATTTGGTAGTAGAGACTTCCCTTGTTTTGAGAGATCTTATGTACTTGTAACTGTATGACAGTATTTATGTCAGCCTCAGGAATATAGATTACTCGTGTAAGAGGAAAAAAGCCCAATGGACTTTCCTTTGAATTACAGGAAATTTTAAACAGATTTGTACTCTAGATTGTGCTTATTTCCATGTGCTGTTTCCCTAAGGGGAAAAAAAAAGAGATACCAAGACACCAGTCAATTGTACTTAAAAGTTAGGAGATCTGGGGGAATTCTGCCCTTGAGCTAAGAGGCACTTGAAGGAATGGCCACCATCAGTTTGGGTTGGTTGATTAATAGCTTATTATTAATTTTTACAGAAGAGATTGCACACTGAGTCTGAAGTCTGTAGAGTAGAAACTGCCCCAGCTACAACTGTTACCGAAGAACATGCACGGGAACAGCAGAAACAGCAGACAGGCAAAGCAGAGCAAGAGACTGGAGAAAAATGCGATCCCAATAAAAACCTAGAAGGAACAAGTTCTACAGGGGGGCCACTTGAAGAGAAGAAAAAGAGCAGCACGTGCGACTCACAGGAAGGAGGAGAGTGAGGAACCTGCAACCTTTGCTGTAAGTTTTGTCTAATCTTTAATTGTCCCATACTTAAGTAGCTCTGCTCTAGTTCTGAAATGTTTCAGTTCTAAGTGAGGGCTCAGTAAGCTGATGAGAACTCACTGTTGGTCAGAGCAGTGGTCAGCATAGCTGTGAGGCAGGGGTGAAAAGTGGTGATGGTGTACGTACTACTGGAACTGGAAATCAATCTGCATTTAAGAAGGATAATACAACATTAAGTAGCCAAGAGAACAGCTCTGTGCAGGTGGCTGGCATTGTTTGAAATCAAGTTTGTGGCACAAGTTTCAAGTAAAAGTAGATAGTCTGTGGTAGGAAATCACCGATACTCTGTGATTAGCAAACATAACCCTAATAAGATAACTGGAAAACAGCCTGAAGAAAGTTGCTGATAGTCACATAATTGATGTAAGACTAATTGCAGCTGAAATAGAAGTCTCAGGAAAGCCTACCCTTGTTTTTATTCTTTAAAACCAGTTTTCAGTAGATAGAATTGCTATTCATCAGCTCAGTTCTGGGGCATCTTGAAATCAAGGGCAGAAATGTGAGAAACTGATGTTGTATCAGTTTGTTTTAGGGATGTTCAAAGCTGAACAAGGAATAAGAAGCACTAAAGCACATGTACCAAAGATGAGCTCACTAAAATGATGGTACACCTGATTGTGGAGCAATGTTCTGGCATTTCTCCTTAGAAGAAAAAAAAAAATATTTCAGTAGAGGTCGATTTTTCAGGGCTTAAAAAACTATGAGAGCAGGTCTGTAAAACTTTACTGTAGAACACCAGTGGTGGTGGAAATGTACCACAATCTATAGAACAGCATTGATAGCTGGTAAATAAATGTACTATTATAAATATACACTAAATAATATATAAATATACTTAGATACAAGTATATGTTTAAAATAGTCTTCTGCTTCCTACATTGCAGTAGTGCAGTACAGTGTAGTAGTACACATTGTACAGTGCAGTTTTATATTTAAGTTAACTAAATACTGCCCAAATAAACCCAGCATAGTTTTAAAATAATGTTTTTGTTTCAAAGAGGAGTAAAACTAGGTTTTGAAATATTTTTTTTCTTTTTTAAATAATCATGACTGCAGAAAGTTTGGAAGAAGAAAAGACAGACTAAGTACTCAAGCTATTTCACAATTACTTTTATTTTTTAAAAAAATTATAAAAGAAAATGGGACAGTTTTCCAGGGAGGTACAAATCAGAAAAAAAAATCAAGTTTTCTTTAAAAAGAACATATACACTTAGGTCTTAACACTAGATGTGGGAGAGTCCACACATCAGCACTGAGAATACCTTGATGACAGCAAAAAAAATGATGTTAATGTTCATCAACTAGAGCAGTTAACAGGGAGATACAGTAATCAGTATCTCAGACACTGCTAAAAGTAGCTGCCAATATAAGGAACAGTGGCAACTCCAACTACTGATCACAAGCATGATGCTGCTATTATACAAAAATGATTAGAAAGGAGACAAAACTACTAATTAAAGTCTTTTGTAAAAAGGCATTTATGTTTTCCAACAAATATAATTGATTCCTAAGATGCTAGTGTACAGTACGAGCCTGTTAATTTCCTCAGCTAGAACTTGGTCCTTTTATAGCAGAGGGTAAGTGGACTCTTTGCTCATCCATTCTCTTAGCTTGTGAACGCAAAATCAGGCTGAAAAAGTCCTCATCTGGTACAGTTGGTCCTTTTGCAGATGATGGAGGAGCACATCTTTGATCATCCAGTCTGGAGCCCTGCAGACAGACCAGGCAATAAAGCTGCATATTTACAGGAATATATATACACATATACACAGTCTGTCTCTCTTCCTCCTCTCCCTCCCCCCCCCATGTATATATCGATAAGTGAACAATATGAGTGAAAAATCATTAAAAGTAAGTTTCTGTTTTCCCAGAGTTAAAGCTATTCATGGATTTAACAGTTAGTTAAGCTTTGGTGCAAGTAGCTAACTAGGCCTTAACCATTCTCAAATGAAGTTACTAATGTAAAATTACAAGTGTAGAAAAATGGTGCCTCCAACTGTATCAGAAAATAAAACCCCCAATTTAGTTCTTGTTCCTATTGCAGAACATGGTTCAACTGTCTTTTGCTGGAAGAATTTCAGTGTTAATTCTATTAGTTCTAGTCTCGTATGACCAAAAACATGGTTGTCTTCTGACATAGCAGCATTGTTCTTTAGGCTAGGGTTGCTACCCTTAGCGCTTCTATTACAAAAATAAGGATTTTACAACTGACTTCCTTCCTTCCACTATACAGGGAATAAAAATAGCTACACTGTAGTAAGGTTTGGATAAGCAATATTAGAGAGAGTTTTCTTCAGACTCATCAGACTGCCATTTAAATGTACTGATGTTACAGAGCAGTTTGCATGAAATGCCTGAGCTTGTTTCTGTGTTCATTTCACACAGCTGCCAGCTCCTGGTCAGATTTTACAAGCTCTGGCTGTGGACTGCAACCATGTCCTTGAATAGAGTTGACTTTGAGATAAAAGTCTCAAAATAAGCAACTCTTTTGTGCTTTTGTGCATAAAGCAGTAACATTAGTACTGGATGACAAGACTAAAGTTTTCTGTTCTTTTCAGACTGAGCACAGCCCAGGCGTATTACATATTTGCTACATTTAGTGCACATAAGGAGACAAAAAAAGAGACAAAATTTATCATACTAATTTCTAGATTTTTTGCTCGACTCAAAAAAAAGTAAATAGACAAGTTGCTAAAATAGGTATTTCATCAGATTATATAAATATATATTTTATATATATAAATATACATACGTGTATGTGTGTATATTTATGTACCTATGTGTATGTATTTACTTCCTTACCCACCAAATCAATTTGTATCTTAAAACACATGAGAAGCACAGAGACTTAGTTGAAGACACTAAATATTTAGGATGCACAATCAAACCCCGAAAGACTCAGACTCTTACCTGGCATTTTATCAATATATCAAAGAAGTCATCGTCTAGCTCTCTGTTGTTACTTGCCATCAAGTGCCCCAGGACTGACTGGCTGTTGTGCTGGTTAAGACGAAGGCCCGGCAGGTTACTGAAGCTAGCGCGCTGGTCGTCTAGGCGGCGGCTCTGGGAGCTGGCAAGTAAGTCCAGAAATTCATCCGTGTGGGGTGAGACTACAGAAGCAGAAAAGGCTGGGGGAGGAAGAACAAAAACAAATGAGCCCAGAAGCAAGCACCCTTCCATTCAAATACAGTTTTAGGATGTCATTCGACAGGAACTGAAAGCTACAGGTTTTGTTTTTAAAACTTACATTTTCTCATTGTTTTAGGTGGAGTAGAGGATGTTGCTACTGAAGCAGCTGAGAATCTGTTCTTCTCCTGGAAGTAGCATCTCTGATCATCCATCCTGTTACTCTGGAATCGACTCAGCAGATCAAAGAACCCTTCATCTGCCATCGTCTCTCGACTGTTTCTCTGGAGAGGAGAGAAAAAATAAAGGTACTTTGAACTCAGAAGTACCTAAACCCAGGACAGCTGCGTGGCAGTTTCATTCCAGTTATGTGTTTGATAACTGAAATCCAGTAAGCTAATTTTTTTTTAGTCGTCCATTTCTATAGACAGAGATTTAGCCTAATAAGAAATGTTAATAATATGGCAAACACTTCTGGAAGGTAAATCTATTAGAAACATTTTGTTCTCCAAAACATTACAAAATAGTGCTATTATCAGTACAAATGGAATTATTCCTCCTCAGCCATTAATCAACCAACAACCCAAACAAATTCCCATGAAAGAGAAGACAAAAAAACAGCAATGAGCAATATCCATTTGCTCCTCAGGTCTGTGGTCAAAACCTCTCTTCTCTTACCAAGACCAAATGACTTTTTTTTTTTTCTTAAACTGATTTTTGTGAAGAGTGCAATAACCTAGAAAATACACCAAATATCTTCCTCTATTTGAATCAGAAAAGCTACTTTTTTTTGTAAGTTAGGAAAAGCAGGGTTTGGGAGAAATTCTAGACATAAAATGTATGTGCAAGCTGACCTGTAACTTGAGAAAATCCCCCAGGAAAAAAACTTCCAACAGTAGAAAAAGCTTAAAGCTGTCACCACCCAGGAGACAAACGAAGAGTGCCAGATTCACCCATCAGTGTTTAAACATGTAAAAGTGAAATGGGCATCTGCAGGAATGTGTTTTTCATAATTTTGGACAAACTGAGATAAGTAAAGGCTGTCATCTCTACAGCTCTCTGAACCTACCCTCTGAGAGTTGGGAAGACGATGATCAATAGAATTACTGGCATCCTGCAAAACTTTGGAGGCGGTGCTGGTTTTGTACTTTTTGCCTTTTAGGCGATTTACAAAATGCAGTTTTGCTGAAGGTTTGGCAACGAGTGGTTTCTGTTTAGCAAGAATCTCACTGTTCCAGTTCTGAACCTAAAAAAAAGGAAGACTCATGAAAGTAAGCCACCTAATTTTGATCAGGTACGGTTACCTCTTACTCAGGTCTTCTTTTCCTCCCCAAAATAAAACGTTTTACAATATTTATTTTATCCAACCACTAGGAAGTAAAAAGTTAGTTTTTAGTTCTATTTACTTGACGTGCAATTATTGATATCTCGTTACCTGAGGCAGGTTAGTACTGTTACTGACCGAAATACGGTCAAGTGGTGCCTTTAATCAAACTCCCTGAAATTTTCCTTGCTGACTGCAGTGCAGGAGCTATAGTTCATGTCAACTCAAAACATGGCATTCTTATCATAATAACTTTTACAAAGCATGAGTGCAAAACAAACCTAGATATTTAATCAGCTTTCTATATAGTCCTTCATATGCACAGAATTCCCAATGAAGATTGGAGAGGAAGAGAGAGAAAAATGCGAGCACAAGAGTAAACAGGAATAGCTGTCCATCTAATTTCAGTGAGTAACAGAATGGATAGCTTTATCAACCTGAAAGCGTTTTCATAAAAGAGAATTCCCCTAAATTCTCTTAAAATATTTTATCTATAAAATGATAATTTCATCCAGAACTAACAAACTTCTGTAATATCTACACAAAAAAAAGAAAACCTTTAATCTTGATCCTAGATCAGAAAGTGTGAACACAATCACAAATCTTTCAGCAATACTGCCTACCCCGATGAAATGACTTCTGAAGCTTATTAAAGACCAACACACATTCCACCTCCAAGCAGATGGTATCCCTGTGCAGCCAAACCATAGCGCTAGTGCCATACGTTCTCTATATCAAAGACATTTATGGAAAGACTTTTTGGAACCTACCACATGAGGATCTTGAGGAAAAAAAAACTTTATAAGAAATAAGCTGCAATATTGTGTCACTAGTTGCTAATAAGACTACACATTAAGCATTTTAGTGTATTTATTAGTGAAACACACTATGTGTATGTTAAGTAAATTGATTGTAGCCAAAGGAAAACTGGTCAGAGCAGCTGAGCTAAAACTTTGGCGTTTTACACTGAGTCACTTTCTGCACCAACCTCAAAACACTTTTTAAAAGGAGATGAAAGGAATTCCTTTGATGCGCACTACATTGATAATTTTGAATATTAAAACTTTACAGAAGCCTTTAGATTTTGTTGCTGTCTCACCAGCAGAACAAAAAGAATAAAATTGCCAACCTTTTCTGGTGTTAATTTCATAAGTTCCATGTTCTCCATGCTGTGACGGCGTCCTACTCTGGGTCTGGTACCTTCAAGAAAGAAAAAAGAAGTTTATCTTGTTATCATTAAGACTTACTGTGTCACCTTCAAAGCTGTGGCAGTTTTCATCAAATATCCAAGATAAAGCAATTCTGAGTTCCAGAACTCAGCGCAGAATAAATAATCACTAGTAAAGGCAGCCTTTAAAACCACACCAATCTCAGGTATGTAAGCTGCTTTCATGGGACACAGAGAAGAGCCAAGGACCTTAGATTCAATCATGAACATCAAATGAACCAGCTTTAACTCTAACCCCGTGTTCCAAAAAGAAGAAATTGAAGAATTAGAAGAAAAAAAAGAAAGACATAATTTTGCAGGTATTAGACAAATCTCCCACATTAAAAAAAAAGGGAAAAAAAATCCAAACACAAAACCCAGGAACAATTAGAAACTGAAGATGAGGGATCATATGAAGGAACGAGGCATTAAGCTGTGATTCACAACATAAACCCATCAAAAAAGCAGGAGGTGAGGAGGTCCCATACTGCAAAAAACAACTAGTTTGGTTTTTTTTTGCTGGTGGGGAAAAAATATAAAGCACCTATAGTCAGAAAACAGTGCAAATAACAGATGCATTTTGAAGTTTACTGTTAGAAAGCATTCGGAAAAAAGCACATACCATGCAAATTGTTATCTACCACGTGGCTTTCTGACATCATGGAGTTGTTTGTGCTGTAGCTTAATCCAAGAACCATTTGAAGATCTGAGAGATTAAGTCTAGCAGTGAGTTCTCCACTTTTATCTCCCACCTGCAAACCAAATAAAATAAGCAGTTGTAAAGAAATATATACATATGTAAATACAAACACTGTCCTTCCAGACTTCTGGGAGAAAAAGGTTTTCCTCACTGAAAACTGAGACCACCTTTTTCATGAAGTACACAAAAACTAAAAGGTTCAAACCAAAGCCTAAACTAACCTCTGCTAGGCTAATAACTTGGATCCCATGCTGATGTTACTGGAGGTGACACTAGAACTAAGGATGCAACTGCAGTGATGTATGGCTGACATAACTTTGAATAAACTAGCTCAGACATTATCCAATATCCTTTCCATTACTCACAATCACATGTACTGACACAACCTCTGTACCATCACTGCGTTACGTGAGAGCAAAAACCATGCAACCACTGTATGTAAGCGTGAGCATCATACCTCTCGTGAAATCTCCAGGTGCCTCTCAGCAAAATGCATAGCCTGGTCATGATTTCCCAGCGCCGTGTACGCGTTCCCTAAACTCCAGCACGCTCTTCCTTCACCGATTCTGCAGAAGAGAAACATGCTCAAGGCTGTCTCCTAATACTCGCTGAACGCTAGGGGTCGGGTGTGCGTGATATTACCAGATTACTGTGCCAGGAACAATTAAGACTATCTTCAGAAACCATTCCACCACCACCAACACGCTAAGTATTGTAATTAAAGGACTGTGATCTGGCATAAGCATAAATACAAACAAATCTTATCAAAACTTGAATTTTTAAATTTACAGCAAACATTTAAGTCACTATTTTCAGTTTTAGAGGCGTGGAACATTTTATAACCTCCTTACTTTGCCTCAGATTGCATACTTCATTGTTTTTCACAAATTTTGCTTCCTGAATTACAAAAAGTGCATTTATGAGTTGTAAAAAAAAAAAAAAAAAAAAAAAAAAAAAAGGTAAGTGTACCAAATATTACAAAAAAACTATTATAGTTATTATTTTAAAATAAGCATTATTTACTACTGGATTATTCTCCCTTCCCCACCCCTTACTATTTTCTTCATTTGTGGAAAATTAGAAGATGTATTCTTATGAAGGTATGCAAAATTATTGTAAGCAAATCATGGGAAAAAATGCTAACATTACAAAGATGATACCAACATAAGAAGATTCAGAGACATCCATTCATCAATCCCCCTTTCATCTCAGATTCATTAGCCACAATCCTTTCACGAGCAGTTTTTCTCTCCATTTGAAAACAAGTTGTAGGGAATTCACGTTAATTCAGATGTCATTTATAGAACAACAACAGTGGAGTTAGAAGTAACAGGATTCAGTTTAAGTGTCATATACATAAAACAATCTCTTAGGACTTACTTATCATTTAATTCCTGAGCAATCACAAGGTGCTTCAAGTGATAATCAATTGCTTTTTCATAGTCCTGAAGCAAAGTGTATGTGTTTCCAAGGCTGTAGCAGGCCTGTGCTTCCACAGCTCTATCTTTAAGCTGTCGAGCCAGCTGTAATGTCCTCCTGCAAAAAAAAAAAACAAAAGTCAGTTACCTCAAAAAAAATCACTAAAGTTTTGAAAAGCGTATTTGCACAACTAAAAATCAGTTGCACAAGTTAAACAAATTATGACAACTTCTAAATTAGCTGCTAGCAAACTACCATCTTGCAAAATCTTAAGAGAAGAAGAAGAATCCATCTTGATTACAACCATGGACTAAATGTGTAAAACCATGTTGATACGCACCACCAACCCCAGCTAATGAGCGTACCTAGGCCAGGTAACCATCTCCAGTGTACTACACTTACTCAGATCATTCCAGAACTTGCTAAGACAGGAATGCTTGTTTCTAGAATAAAGCTGAATAAATGTGTCTCAACAAAAAGATGTCTACAGTGCTGAGAAGAATATATTTAAAGTAACAAAACATCGAAAGATTAGCTCCCCTAAAAGAACCTGAATAGTTAAGTACGTAGGGAAAAATGCTGGGTGGTTGGTTCGTGGGGTTTTGTTGCTTTTTTTTTTTTTTTTTTTTAAACAAATGCAGCTCTTTCCTAAGTATATTTTGAAGAGATGGCTGTTCTACAGTGAGCTATAGTACTAGGCACAACAGAAATTAACTAGACAAGAAGAGGTATAAACTATATTTATAAACAGTCAACTAACTTGTAGTATTCAGAAGCAGTTTCAAATTCTCCCAGGAATATGTGGGCATTTCCAAGATTGCTGTATGCTCTTCTTTCCGCTGATCTATCACCAAATTCTTTTGCAATTAGGAGACGCTTAAAAATGGGAAAGAATTGCATTAATTACTCCATTTTGTACTTCATAGTGTACATTTGCATACAAAAACACATGTTCATTGATTTCCCACCCTATCTGTTCTTTAGACCAACAATGCTTGAAAAGAACAGCCTGGACTTGAGGCTGTGCCCTTAAGATCTAAAGCTTGCATTAAAAAGCTTGTGACAATATCCAAAAACCTACATGTATATAAAATCTGTAGCAACCGGTGATATTTCACAGAACAAACAAAATTGTTGACTAGCACATTGCAGTACCTGTTCATGAGCTAAAACTGCACTCCTGAAGTTGCCCAGAAGGTAGTGTGTGTTTCCCAGATTTCCAAAGGCACGTCCTTGTGCTGCTCTATCACCCAGCTCTGTTACTATCGTCAGGTTCTCTCTGTTTTGGGGGAAGGGAGGACAAGAGCAAGACTCATGACTTTTAAGTTACGTTCTTCTCATAATCACTTAAACAAAAAAATCTTTTTCCCATTTAAATAAAAGTAGATTATTCTACCTTGTCCTATTTTAATAGCCCTTATGCAACACAAGTTTTCCACTGAGTAGGAAACATTTGCTGTGAGATATCCAACTTAACTGCGTTCTTACGCTGGCACGCTCATTTCTAGTGAAGCAGCTACGTTAGATGCAGAATACGTCTCAGCCTGGTTCTAAGAGTTATGCTGAATTCTAACATACAGAAAGAACGTGCCAGCTAGTTAGAGGTGTGCTGAAAATGGCAGCTTGACAAAAAATAACATACTCTCCTGTTTAAAGGGGGGGGGGAAAAATCACAGGTGCATTAGTTCATGATACCACAAACCTCAATATTTTAACAAGCCAGATGACCAATCATATCCTCTCAATCACTAACATTTAAAACTGCTACTTACTCATAATAATCTGCAGCTTTTTGTAAAGCAGTTTTCACATCATCTGGAAGTTCCCCTGGATCGTAAGTCCCAGCACAAGCTACATTTTTCCCTTTAGAGTGATAAACATTCCCCAGATTATACAGCGCTCTAGCTTCTCCGACCTAAAACAAAAACAAGGTATTAAAAGGACGCCTCAAAGACTTGTGTCACAACAGCAATTAGAGCAAGCCACAGAAGGGAGAAGAGGTTTGGTAGCTACTTGTCAACACATGCTCTCATTGCCCAAATTATTCCCACCCGGTCACATTCCTCAATCAAATTGTTTTGCGCATTATTCCCTTCTGATCTGTAAGATACATAATAACTGTTGAGGCCAATTATCATTAAAAACTAAACTTAAAAAATATTTGGGAATCTGGATACTGTAGACTTCTAGGTGCAAACAGCCATCTGACATTCTTATAATCAGGAAGGAATATTTCAATATGCAATATTTAATTCCCCCTGAAAGGTGGCACACTCATTACCAATACAACAAGGTTCACCTTTATTTGTTCGGAGTTCATTTCCAGATTCCTAAGCAATTCTTACCTTATCATTAAGTTCTCTGGAAATATCCAGATGTCTTTGACAACAAACAATAGCTTCTTCAAAGTTCCCAAGTACCTTTAAGGTATTGCCCAGATTCCCACTAGCTTTAGCTTCTCCCAGTAGATCTCCAATTGTCCTAAAATTGCAGCAGAAAAGCACCCAGTAAACAGTGTGCAATTTGAAACCAAGGACATGATCAATGCATGGCAGACAATTCAAAGAATTTACTGAAAGAAATTAAAATTGTGTGTGTATTCAGTTCATTTTATATCTAAAATGCATTCGCATAAATACAGCTCACTCTGGTTACAGAAACATTTGGTTTTGTTGGTGCTGTTTGTGCAGTATTGATCTACCTACTGTAAATCAAAAAAGAAAAAAGACATCACTTCTCCTAGGAAGAGAACATGGATTATGCAGAAAGACTGTCCCAGGATTACAAATAGTTTTATAAAAATACAAATATAAATTTATACAAATAGTTTTAACTGTTTCTGCATTTGACTTGACTATCATTCTTACATGATGTATCAGACCTGCCAGTCTCCCAGAAAGCTCAGAGGAAACATTATATTTCTAGCTTCTAAATAAGCCTAAGGCAGAAGAAGGGCACTTGAGCCACTCAGTGTCGAATATTTGGGGAAAAACACAACAAAAAAAAACAGGTTCCCACAAGAACACTTAGTGAATTTAGGTACCTCTCTGCTTACGGTATTTGAACAGATAAAGGGGGTGGGGAGAACAGATTTTTGCCTAAACTGTGGTTAAATTCTACATTAGGTACTTGTGTCTTTTATTGGATCCATACTAATTAAAAGTTGGATGCATAAATAGTGTATGAAATGCACAGTAGTTTTAGACCTCACAGGATTATACTGTGAGTTTTACATAGAGAACCATGAATGTGCTCTGTCTATTAAACAAGACGGCCAGAAAGACTGAATTTTAGAAACAGGAAAGGGCGGATTTAAAGAAGCTACTTAATTACCCACAACCCGGTGAGGCCTCAGTTAGTACCAGGATTATGGTGCTCCCAGGTTAAAGGGCAATCGAGTTACCTCCCTGACTCCCCAGCCCCCTGCCCTCACCTCCTTCGCTCATTATCTACTGTTAATAGCAGGCTTTGGTAGGCAAAGAAACAGCCAACTGCTCATCCCTGCAAGAACGGGATCAAACAGAGAACATGGTTAAAGCCAGATTACCTTGCAAGAGTTAAATCATGGTGATGGTATTCCAAGGCCTTCGCATATTCATGCAAGTAGAAATAGGCATTGCCCAGCTGGCTGTAAATAGCACTGAGTGTTTTTAAATCTTCAGTTCCCACTTGAACAGCTGCTTCAAAGAAAGACACACCAGCTCGGCAGTCTCCTGCTTTACACAGCCGCTCACCTTCCAAAGCCAGCTCTAGGCAGGAAGCCTCCATCCTGCACAATTTAAGTAAAAAGGGAAAACTGTTATTCTGCATGCAGTACTCTGTCCAATAACCTAAGTTCTGAAGAGATGTATTTTACTCCAAGGCTCTCTATTTGTTCGGGACAGGAAGTCAGCACCACAGTACAAGCAATGAGCTTGACACTCTAATATCAATGGTGCTATGAAGCGAAGGCTGCAATCTAACTTGGCACTTCAGTAGTGATAAGCAAATATTTGTTCTACATAACAGTAGAACAAATGGCTTCAACTATATATTTATATTTAATTTTTTATGTCTTGAGGAGAAAATCCGAAGTCTGCTTCATCCATACATAGCAGCACCTGTAGGTTCTAAAATGCAGAGTATTTTCCGCCCAGGCGATGTCAGAACAACGACCTCAGACTGCTGTGACTACTGGCAAATACTGATTTTGACAAATGTTGTGTAGTATTAGCTTTTTATCAGTAGGCTTATGGATGCAGAACAATCAACAAAATAAGCGTTGTAACAGCAAAACATAGGTGCAGATGGATGTGGCAGTATTTACAGCAAAAGGCAATTGCTTGCTGCTTTCCACCTCTTCCTTCCCCAAAAAAGTGGAATTGATTTTTAGGAAGATAACACAGTTACATGCAAAATGTCTTAAAAACAAACAACAAAAATCTTCCAAGTTCAATATTCCTGTGTATCAAAGATCATGATTACTTTTCCTCAAGCTGTTTCCTATGTAGCTAAGCACTACTTGGCACTTCATTTCCTACTGTCACTGTTAGAAAAATTCTCACAGTGTGAAGAAAAAAGTAGACTTAATTAACAAAATGCACATCAATTCCAGTTACTTAACTGAGCAGCAATAATTTCAGAAGCCATTGTAATATTTTGATTATTATCAGCAAATAACTGTGTGACCATACATGTATAAAATGCTGCAAGAAGCAGGTACTAGTT
Source organism: Anas platyrhynchos (assembly GCF_047663525.1). Lineage (NCBI taxonomy): Eukaryota > Metazoa > Chordata > Aves > Anseriformes > Anatidae > Anas > Anas platyrhynchos. The sequence continues at coordinate 13,102,603 of NC_092594.1, read as the reverse complement.
AATTTGCAAATTACATGTTGAACAATGAATAAAGAAGCTCTTATAGAAAACAGTGGCTACCAAAACACATTCATATACATTTATGCTATTGTGAATTTTGGTGTACAAAAGGCAAAATTTTATTAAGTGTTAATGAATATACACGAACACTTCCTACTTCCCAGTTCTAAGATGTGAGGGAGGTAGGGAGGAGGAAGATGAAGATGACAACCTCAGGGTCTTAGTCTTGAAGCAATGTGGTTCTCTAGCTTTTTAAGGCTGTATGCACTTGAAAAAGCTCACAAAAATGCCACCATTCTACTTTCTAGAAGACTTTTTTTGAAAAGAAAATCAGTAAGAGACATCCTCTAAGTGTTATACAAGCGTGCACTTATATTTCCAGAAAATGTTGGACATCAGCCTTGCAAATTTGTATCTTGTTTTGCATTTTTCTTCAAGATGGACTGTTTTGGTTTTTTGGCTTGCAGTCCAGAACAGAACATTTTGCATGATTTAATATATCTTTGTTATATCATTATTTGATATTTACCTAGTTTTAAGAATAGATCTTCTGTAATTCTAGCCCTAAAACAGTTTTCCTTCATATGCAAGATCAGTAATAGCAGCAATCACAAACGCTCAGTACTCCAACAGCTATTTTAACAGCAACACCAGAAGACAGCTGTTTTGTCAAGATACAGAAATGCAGTATGTGACAGACCCGCAATGTTTGCATTTCTTTGTTTGTCTAAATCAGAAAAAAAACAATCTACACAACATTCTACTGAAATCTGAGTAAGGAGGAAGTATTTTTGAAAAATCCCAAGTTTCCAAGAGAAATTGAAGAATTTGGATCGAAAGCAGAACAAGCTACTAGCACAAAAGAGTACCGTACCTGCTGGTCTTCGACATTCCACAACTCAAGCACAGTGAGATGACAGACATATTTAACTTTTGCAATTAAAAATACTGTATGCGTGGCACCTGGTAAAGATGCAGACAGCGAACAAGAACTCAAGCATGAAGTTCTTCCCAGGCCCAGCTTCTCAGGTTGGATATCCATACCACATGCAGTATTTCTAGGTTTGGAAACTTCTCAGAGCAGTTAAAGCATTGCTAGGTTGCTAGAACAAACAACCTGGTTTTCACTACATTGTGCATTTGTTGAATGTGAGACAGAAAAAGGCAGAAATGATTAAGTACAGCATGTTACACCATCAGCAACTCAAGGTTTAAGATTTAAAACACTTCATTGGGTAATCTTAATCCTATCCAAAGAGGTTCTCTCCGGGCACCTCATGTTAACTGACACGTCCAATTAAAGTGATGGCTAGGAAATATGGCGCTCCTTCCTGCAAAGATTTAGAGCATTATACAATCACATTCATTTCCTGCAATTTTTAGCTTGAAGGGATTACATTAGAGCTTCCAGGAAAATGTGCATATGGCATCATAGTCACAACGCTGTACCAGGCTCCAGTTCCATAAGGGAATTGTTATGATTTCCAATTTGTGATGCAACAGTCATCAAATCAATTAAGAAAAGGTATAGACTAAAACGGTACAAAGATAATATCAGAGAAGGCTATGAAGCAGGAATTTTCAGGTACCTCTCCACTCAAATAATTTCACATTATTCCAAAGACAGCCAAACGCCAAGGCAGCATTAGGCAGCATTACCGTTTTGGCACGGAACTTGAAACAATCTTCCGACTCTGCAGCCCAGACTTAATATAACTTCGAGAAAGGAAAGATGTGGTTGGTTGTGGTTTCATACAGAACCTAAATAGCTACAAAGCCAAGTCTTATACCCAGGCTGATGAGAATCAGCTGTTCTTACAGGGCGTCAACTCAACCAGAATTACAGGAAGTAAATGAGAATAAGAATTAGCAATTGCTTGGGTATAAAAGAACTCCAAATGTAATATTACTATTGAGAACAGCTCTGGAAAGGCTGCATTAGCAGGTAGCTAGAACCTGTACAACAAACTAAAGCTACACAGCCATCTGGATCTGTGCTCACTGACCTTCTACAGTTTCAAAGTCTAAGTAAGCTACTAAAAGGGATGAACAGAGAAAATGAAATATTTATTTTCATCTTATTACAGTGGCCTGCACCCAATATAAATATTTTATTCACACTACATAAAAGCTTTGGAATTACTTAGTTTTGTTTGCTTGTTTGTTTTTTACCACTGAAGAGCACAAAGGTTTCTTCAAAAAGTACAGAAGTGGACTCAGAAAAGGTGGTGTTTGTTTGTTTCAGTCCTTGAAAGACTGTTAGGAAAATCATGCAACATTTTAAAAAGAGGCACATAATTCTACAGTCAAAACCCTGTCATCTCTTGTTCTCAGAGGCTGCTTTAACCATCATTTCCAATGGCTGAATAGCATGTCAGCAGACTAAACAGGGCCAGGTTATCAATGTTTTAGGAAGTCATTAAATAGTTACAAGGAGAATATAAAATTACTTTCTCTGTTCCCAGAGCTGAATTGAATTACTTATTTATTCAATACCGAACGGCTAAACAAAAGATACATTGAGCCCATAGAGACAAGAGGAGAACAAGACCCATTCATCTGGGTACTTCTAATGAAATTCTGTTCCTGCTAAACAGGATAAGGTTCTTCCAGATATTACTGTGGAAATACTCTTACAGGGCTTCATTTTATTATTCTGCTTATAGTTGCCTCGACCTGTTCTCTGAAAGACTGGCATCTCCTGAATAATTTCTCATCTGTAAAACTACCTCATCCTTATCTCTCCCTCTAAGCTCTTCATCTTGCCTGGCTCCCTTATGCTTTTTTTTTTTGTGTGTGTGTATGGTTTTATTTTTTGGTCTTGTTTCTCATCTTAGCAAAAAAGAAAGAAAACTGGTAGGAAATAAGACAACAGAAAACAGCAAGAAGATTACACTGATTATTACAGTCTAAACACTACTAACATAGTTTTACCCCATTCAGTCCCAACTAAGAGCATTTCTGAACATTTTTGCTATTGGGGGGAGCTGCCGCATGACTATGCTGTGAGACACATGGATACACAAAACACATGGACACAGAAACAAAAAAAAATCCTCTCTAATTCAGAGGCATAAAACTGCTACTGCCAGTGAATCCTCGCCAAAGATCCCACGCCATTCGCCACTCCTGCCCCTGCTTCTATGCATCGTGCAGAAGCGTATCGCACTGACCACTCCAACCAACCTGCTGCATGTCCACTGCAGCACTGTGCTTAGTCAAACTCTTCAAAAAGTTTTAAATTTTGGTGGTGTATGGACTCAGCAGGCTAAGACAAATTAGTTCTGCAAATATTTACTCAACAGATCACTTATCAGTCCAATTTATTAACATCAGCATTTTATTTTCAGTCATTAATCTGTTCTGATTAACCACATCAGAACAACAAATAGTTTCCTTCCGTCACTTTTATGGCTGCTGAAGTCAGCTCTAAGTTTACATGGGTCAGATACCTGCAGTGAGGGGAAAGAAACAGCTCGCCCAGAAAGAAACTGACCCAGAGCAAACCCTTCCCTTAGGAGTGGGCCACCAGTTTCTTTTAAAGTCAGTTCCACTACAAGACCAGTAGGAAAGAAAAAGCAGTGTGAGAATCCAATGAACCTGGGATAAAAAAAAAATAAAACACCCCCTGATACACATTCGCCCAGTAATCCGTTTTTTCCTGGATTAAATTTTAAACTACAAACAAATCAAATCTTTTGAAATTATAGGTATTAAAGCATCATAAAAGTCTTATTTCTATACTGAATTAATTTGCAGTTTCTTCTTAGGGAAGTTTAATATTTGAAAAAATTTAAAAGGATTACTCCTCAGTGACTTTTAGATGTTCATCAGATTACAGTTCTTACAGAACAGTTTAATAAGGCCACGGATATTTTTGTTGTTAATCAGCACCATTCAAGCCTGGACTGAAATACAGAATAAAGCTGTAGGACACTTTGCCTTGGCTGTGCTTGCCATACTTTTTAGAAGTTATTTTCGGCTTGTCAATTTGAAACAGGCAGCTGGCCATGCCGCTTTCTTCATCCATTTACTTCCACAAGGGTAACCTGAGCAGCCCCTGCTTTAACTGGAGAGCGGGGCCGTGTGGGGTTGCATGGGGATGGGCAGGGGCACCAGCTTGCTACACCCCAGAAATGCTGAGCACAGCAGAAATGTCATGCTCAGACACTCAGGGATTCCTGCAGTCGAAGCCACAACATCAAGTTTTTAGCAAAATAACGAGCAGAAAGTAAATTACATTTGCCCATTTTTTTCCATATTGAGCACGAAAAAGCTCTTCCTGCTGAGTGCGCTGCTGAGCAGACCCAGCACTGCGCTTCTGTGGAGGAAGGCCAATCCATCAGCAATCCAACGCTGTCACAACAGCTGGATGAGAATGTTCTCAAAGCACCTCCCTGTTTTCCAGCATTAATTTTAAGCCACAGCACGTGCTGTTGTACAAGTAAGGGTAGTGGTTTGTTCCTGTCAGTTAGCCAGGAAAAAGCCCCCAAGCACAGCTGCCTGGGGGCGAGGCTGGGGGAACGTAAAGAACCGCGCTTCCCATTTGTGTTCAGAACAATCACTGCAGTGTTCCCGCGCCCCTTCCTGCTGAATGAGCAGCAAGATTTACCCTCCCCAACACCAGCCAGCCAAACACCGTGCGCTACACAATGTTTCTGTTGTTCTGGCTCATTAGAGCGAGGCTGCAACGCTAACACGCTATCCCACGTCTGCAAAGGGGATTCCAGAAGAAAAATGATAAAAGCTCTGGGAGGGAAATGGCACATCTCTTGACTTGCAATAATAGCACTGTTCTAGTCCCAAGTATCACAGCAGTTTTTATCTGTCAAGCATAACTATTATAGGCAGGGAAAACGGTGCTGCTCTATGTGACAGTGCAGCTAAAAAGTCATCATTCATAGCAGCAACAAGGGGACAAGTAGAGAGGACATCAGCAGGCAGAACTCAACCACTTGCACAGGCAGCCCAAAAGCTAAAAAGAGAGAGCACATATTACCAGGCAGGGATCACACCTCGTATCATTCTGTCACAAGCCCAGGCAGAAAGACAGCGAGGTACAAACACTCACACATTATTCTGTAGCTGCACACAGCTCCAGCATTAGGCAAGCCTGTAATTGTGCCAGTATAATCTGCTGTGCAACAACAGTGAATTTTTGTAACTCAAAAATCAAGAAAAGCAAAGAAGGTGTCATTTTAGCTTGCAGTTTCATTAGTACTGGTAACAGAAACACCGAGCTATTTGCTTGTTTACTTCTCTACCACTAGCAGTACTCAAGCACCCACACTGATTTAGTTGCCTTACCTGTATCGCACATGGAAGGAGCGATCTTCACGCATGCTTATCAACACATTACTTTCCTCCATCGAGTTGCATTATCAGCAGAGCAGGGACCGCTGTTCTGCAGCAGGTAAGTGCTCTGCTGTGGAGAACTGCTGTCAGAACACCATTCCAGTCAGTACATTAACAAGGTGGAGCACAGGTATCCTAAGCTCCTGTTGAAATACTCTTCTTTGTTACTAAGGTAAGGAAGTCACTGCCAGACACATCTCACGCTTTCAGAAACATGTTCAAGTTCTTGCATCTGTGGCCCTTTCAGTTCCATTCAGCTGCGTTTCTGCAAAGGGAACACAAGACGCGTGGCTTGAAGTCTGACAGTCAGTTCATAACTCATAACCACTCGCAGAGCGCTGCTCCCACCAAGCAGGAAGTGTCAATCAACAACTTGAAGCTAACCCCGGAGCCAAAACCTGCTACATACACACGGCAGTTCTCGTAGGCAAGCAAGAAAGCAGGAAGGTTTAATGAAAAACAACGCTCTCTTTTCTGCTGGAAACTTGGAGTCATTTATCTTTGTTAGTACTCCTTGGCCTCATTCGATTCCAAGTAAAAGGCTTAAAGGATGAAAGCTGCAGGGTGAAAGGCATAGTAGGAAGCAAATCACAAACTGCTTCACATGCAAACAGCCCTGTTGAGACCATGCAGCTTCCCCGGAGTCAGAACAGGCTGACACAATCCCACCTAGAGATGAGCTGTTCTGGAGCTCATCCCGCCTTGAACATGAGGAGCACAGAAGCCAGCAGATGTTTAAGCCCTATTCCCCTTCCCCTCCTTCCTCAAAAGGGATTTTTTTGTTTTGCTTTTTTTTTTTTTTCCATTGGCTTCACATTCCAGAACGCCACAACGTTGTCATATGAGCTCCAAACTCGGCTTCAAAGGGATCACAGCAGCCAGTACTCAGAAGTCAGACGCGTTTAGGCTGGCAGGGAAAGTAATTTACAAAAAAAAAAAGCAAACAAAAAACACCTCTATTCAAAAAGTTTACCCACTTTAAAGTATATTTTTAGTAAAAGAGTTGACATATTTATTGCTCAGCACTAACGTTACCTTCCTTTGCACGTAAATGCAGAGTTGTGTAACTCACAAATGCATATTTCATCAAGAGATGGCGGAGATGTCACAAAGTAAGAGCAGAACTCAGATTTAAAGCTGTCACCAGAAGAAAATGCGTCCGTCTTTAACTGTCAGTGCAGGCAGTGCTTTTCCTCTCATGAGCTTTATCAAGTGCCAGGAATGAAGATTTGTGCTTCCCATCCTCCTCCTCCTCAAGAGCATCCTTCAGACCGCCCATCCACCTTCCTCCCGTCAAACACCTCTGCCCTTCCATGCTCCGCAGCAGAGTTACTTGCCATCAACACGTGGGTGTGGGCATGTTTTTGCAATTACGAAGTGTGACACATACATTTTAATACCATTACAGCCCACGTCCTGGGAAGACTGCATTACTGCTATTCACCCTCTGGAAGCCTGTCCAGAGCACTCACACCAGGAGACAGCTCTAAGTCACCCATGAGCAGTCCTGGTGCTCAGCAATAGCAGGGAATTGAAAGTTTGTTCGGCTGATGGCCACCCTCACGTACCCTACAGCGTGCCACCGACCAACAGGTGTGTGCTTGGGCAACTGGTGGGGCTCAGGAAATAATGGCTGTGGCAAATTGTTTGTCCATTTGCTCTGTAATGGTAATTAATAATTTGTATCAACCACACCAACAGGCAATCAGAAACAAACCTAAAGCACATTATTTAGAGTGACGGATTAAAAATTAAGGAGGCAGGTATCAATGAAGCCTTTTGCAGACACGATTTCAGGTGTAAGCTGGCCTTGGAGGATCACACTTCAGCAAACTGAGCCTGGCTCTTTCAGTTGAAGCACGGTGACTTCACGTATCTCCTCTATAATCCAGCCCTCCAGAGCTGGAGATCAGCACCTCTGAGGGCGCCGTACTTGAGCAGCACAGCATCAGGAGTTCAGGGAAGCTGGGAAAAGTCCTACCATATCTGCGTCTCTCACAGTGAGAGTTTCTCCTAAACTTGTTTTTAATTAAAGCTTCATACAGCATGAGAAAAGCACTTGTGATTACTAGGAAACCTCTGCATTAGTGCGAAGCAAAAGCTTTACATTTATTCTCTCCACAATCTGAAGCAATGAAAAATTCCTATACACCTAAAAGAGCTGCCTTTCATGCAAGCATGACTGCCATATTGTAGTTGCACATACAACTGGAAAATGCCCAATTTTACTACTCCAGCTAACAAATGCAAGAAGTCCTAGCCCCTTTTGCCATTTTAAAATGGGTGAGAAAAGCACAGAGAAAAGAGTGGGCTTCCTTGAGAAGTGGAAAATTAACTGAACTAGTGTTCACAGCTACACAACAGCAAAACATCGAACAAACAAACAAAAATGAAATACAGCAAGGCAGATAGTAGGCAAAGTGGCAGAGTTCATACCCCCAACTGACAAAATAGGCACTCTAATAAACTCCTTCTAATAAAGAAGAAAACGGTGAGCCACAGAGGCTTATCCATCCCGTCAACAAACAGGTAAAGGATCTCTAAATCAAACCATCAGTAAAAGCTCTCTCAGCATCAGCTGGTAATCACAAGGCAGATGCAGAGGGAGATGTTTTTTTCCCCTGCATTTCCCTAACTCAGTAAATGCCTGCAGCTTCATTGGCTCTTTCCCTCACCCCACGGTCTCCCTGAGCCCGAACTTTCCCCTGCGGAGCTGTCAGACGATGCGAGGACATTTCCGTGCTCACCTACTGCTGCTGGCTGGGCACCCGGCGGCTGGCTAGGAGAATTTCACAGTTCACTTCTGCCTGCCTTTCCCTAAAGGAAGCAACCGAGTCATGCCTTCCCCATCCATCTGCTATTTTCACAAAGCTATAGGGAAGGAGCATCTGCCAAATGAAGTCATCACTGCCTGAGAGATATAAGTTACCAGGGGAAAGGAAAGTACAGATTGAGGCAGTCCAATCACACAAATTCTATTTCTGTACATAAACTAGCTACAGAGGTTTGCTGTTTCGAGATTGAGGCGAATTTTCCAAGGTTGAACTAAGTTTGAATTTCCTTTCAGAGACAGGCAGGGGTGGGAAAGAAAAAAAAAAAAAAAAGCTTGTAATGGATTACTTGAAAATAAAGAAGAGTTTTGCAGCCCTTATGGAGAAAAAGAGACTAAGCAACAAAAAAATGTAGTGACAGCTGTGTTACCGAAATACAGAGAGTAGCTTGACTCCAGACGCTGAAATTATAAAGCAGCATATAAACATAAATAGTAAGACCAGGAACACCAAAACCACAACCAGAACCAGACAAACCAAAATTTCAGTCTTCAGTGTTGCCCAAGGATATTTTTAAAAATCACCTGAGCTAACACAAATAAGCCAAAAAAAACTATATCAAGTTTAATATTGTATTTGCACAGAAAACAGCATGGTCCACAGTGTTTGTGCAGTAAGAAACATTCCCCTCTGAACAAGCCTTAAAATAACCGTGCAACATGTTGGGACATGGGCTAGGTTTTGCAAACCTTGAGCACAGCAGATACAAGTGGTGCAAGTGGGACAGGCAGATACGAGGAACGCTGTAAGAAGATGACCAGCGTGGTGACTCTTGGAAGCTGAATTTTATATTCCTCTCTGCACGACTTTTGACACAAGCTCAACAGCTGATAAGCTAACAGCAAACAGAAACCACCTTCACTGGTGAAGTGAATTTGAGGTTTTATTCAGGGTGAGCTATGCCGTGCAGCAATCCCTGCTCTGATATACTGGCTTCTTTCTCCAGGTGGATTTCCACATGGAGCAGATACCCTCAGAATAAACCACGGGGCTTCTGTGAAAGGACTGGCTTCGAAGCACGCGAGATGAGCAGCGCTCTAGTCCGACACAAGCGGGCTGCACCCGACAGACTGCACAGGAAAGCGGAGGTTCGTCAACAACCACCCCACCTAGGTGCTAGTCCGACAAAGGGCATTCTGCAGAGCTTGTAATTCCTGCAGAGCATGGGCAAGACCCAGCCTAGCACATCCCATGCTATCAGGCACACCAGACAAGCTGTAAATAAATTAATACCAGTATACAGTGTGCCTCATTCAGATGCTTCCTCCTCCGCCCCAATTATACTTGCTGACTTATAAATATCGGGCCCTATGAAACCAAGTCACATTACTGAATACTGCAGACAATCCTAAAACAATCCTGGCAGTAAGATCCCTTCCAGTCTTAAAATGCTAAAAAAATACACAAACAAACCAACCAAAAGAAACCTAATAGGTGGTGAGTATATTGGAGACCAATTTTGCTCACAGAGCAGTGAGGATCTCGCTGCATCCACAGCTGAAAACGACAGCATGGGCTTGAATTCACTGCTTGAGAGCGCAGCTCCAGCACCAACACCTGCTCCCGAACTGCTAACACAGTGCTGCATTATGGTAAGCATGAATCACAGAATTTCTAGGTTGGAAGAGACCTCAAGATCATCGAGTCCAACCTCTGACCTAACACTAACAGTCCCCACTAAACCATATCCCTAAGCTCTACATCTAAACGTCTTTTAAAGACTTCCAGGGATGGTGACTCCACCACTTCCCTGGGCAGCCTGTTCCAGTGCCTAACAACCCTTTCAGCATGGTAACAACAGAGAGAATTACTTTATTGCCCTGTTTCTAAAAAGGCTTGATCTAATTTTTATGTTCTTTGGTTACCTAAACCCAACTGGGCTTGCTGCATGGCGGGTTGTATACAAGGTTAGCAAAAGCTCGTTGCTTCAGTGCCCTTTTATGTGCACTCAGTCCTCCTCCTCCCCTCACGACTCTTTTTGGCCTACCACTCCAGCCAGCCTGCCTTATACAATATCATGGTAAAGGCAAACAGATGTGTCGGAGCATTTCTGTATGCCCTCTACTGTTATCTGTATATATTTTCCACTTATTCTGCAGATGAGGAGTAGGATTTTTTTCTTCCATGTTTGCGGAGTACCTAGTTGAGCAGAGTTTGGGGCTTCAATATGGCAAGCCCTTTAAACTCTACACATGCGTTTTGTTCGTTTTTTCTCTCTGCCGTTACAGGGTTGTGCAAGCGTCTCCCTTAACAAGTTGGCATTGCTTAGCATTACTTTCAACATTACTCACAATTATCAGCCTAAAAGACACGCAGAGTCTTAATGACACACGTTATTTCTGCCAGATCATAAAAAAACTATTCCCAACAACCATGATAACTGATTCCAGAAGCATCTTCCCACTGTGAGTCAGAAGGAAACTCGCCCGCATTCTTAAGGGTTATTTTCTTTTCCTTCCACACAAAACACCCAAGCCATAAATAAAAGCTGCATATATATATGCTTTGAAACAAGAGAAAAGTACATTATACATGAAACCAAAGGAGGGAAAAAAAAAATCAATTAAGGAACTTGCAAATATCTGGCAAGAATCTGGGAGCTCTGCTCAACCCTAAATGCCCTATTTTCACCCAGCAATCAGAAGCGTAAATACATTCCCTATAATGGAATCATTAATTAAGCACAGAAAGAAATGCCAGAAACTTAGGAGAGTGATGCAATACATAAGTGGCAAAGCCCCACATATCCTCATTGCTAGCATGCTCAGCAGAGCACTGTCACAGTTGCAGGGCAGCTCCATTAGCTCCAGCACGAGGAGGTGCCCTGCCAGGCAGCACTCGGTCCTACAGGTTTGTGAAAAGAAATACTTCAGGCACCTGGCAGCGATGCAGGCCCTATCCTGACTTACAGGCTAAGCATGTACTGGTGACAAAAACAACCAAAACTATCACACAGATTTCCACTACATAGAGTAACACAAAGCAGCAGCAAATGCACATGATACCAGACTGATACCCAAGTACATGAAATATCCAAGTGCAAAGGCGGACTTCTCAGTGCCTCTCTCACAGAGCAGCTCTCAGAACAGAAAAGAATTAATATTTAGCTGGAAATCAGCGTGCTACTTAATGTCTGTAATTGCTGCCTAGTGTGCAAGCTAAAGAACCGGGTGTAGCTAACGCACGTAACCACAAGCATTTTTATTATACGGACAGTTCTGCAAATAGTTTACGTAAGCCATCCATTTAAACTCTGAAGTAAGGCAATCCCGCACCAAGACAAAATACGAAAGGAAGAGCGCACAAAGTGCCTGCAGCACAACATAACTAATATCCCTACATCCCTATAATAAATCTAATCAGGCAACTGGGAGCTCATTCTAAATGCAATAAGATTAAGATTTCAGATGCAATATGCTAGAGTAACATCCTCTGTGCATTAAAAAAAAGAGCAAAATAGCAAAATCTAAATAGCTTTTTTTTTTTTTTTATGTATTTGATACATCAAGTTATTAGGATTCCTTTATTTTTATTTTTGATTGGAATAATGAGTTCTAAGTTTTTACACATTGTCATTCCCAGACTGAAAAATATTGTGCTGCCAGCAACCTCCTTTCCAAGCATCCCAAAACAGGAGATGAGATTCACAGTTTTCAAGCACTTAAATGCCACACCAGCCTTCAATGACGATTCACAAGAAAACAGTATCTTGTGATCTTTTTCTTCTTCTCACATAAGTTTTAAATCACATTACCACAAAATCGGTACGAGTTGTGTAACCACGACCTGATCTTAAATTTGAATCTCACTCCTTCTGCTTGTCAGGGACAAGCTCATCATGCAAATAATGGGGTTTCTCTTTCTCAGCCATCCAAATACCTTCAGTTTGGTAAATGGAGCACGTTATAAGATGCAATAGAACACCAGATGGGAAAAGTTCAACGCAAAATGTTGTAAATATTGTGCTTAAGCTGATGGAGCATGTTTATCGCAAATCTTTCCAACAAAGTGTTCCACTTAGCTCAGCTCCTTCTTGGCCTGTAACATCTGTTAATAAGAGATCCTGGGAAGTAAAGAAAGAAGCCAGACTGAGACTGCACAAGCACCTTGCAAAGAGAGGAAAAAATCAATCTTAAGATCTGATAAATCAAAAAAAAAAAAAAAGTCTTTCTATAGAATCACAGGCAATAAAACACACTAGCATGTACAGGTGAAGGAACAGAAGTGATGTATCAAATTTCCTATTTCATGCTCATTCAGAGATTAAGCAAGCATTCAGCATAAAGAACTAATTGCCACCCCAGCAAGAGTTTATCCTGCAAGGAGCAGGTGTAGCTCTTACAGCAGCTGTGTTACACAACTGAAATGATTCCTGATTGCTTACTGCCACCAGCATCGCTTGGTGCATCACCTGTGTCCCCTAGTTTGCAAGGACCAAGAGCAAGTATTAACATTCCTCACCTCTGAGCCTACAGCTGAACAATGTGCAGCTACAGCCTAGGTGCGGATGAACACATAGCACAGAAAGAAGAGCAGGTGCTGTTTTTCCAATCGTTTGCTTTTTATAGACACAGGTACTGTTTATTTATGGCACAACGCCTATGCAGATTTAAGGAAAAAAATATGTGTTGAGGTGCCAAGTTGCAAATTGCTTTGCATATTTATCCCGACATTTGGGATGCAGGTGCAGGTCTTTTTAGGAGCTGTTCAAATCCATTTTTTCAGTCTGTGTGACAGATGTTGAACTGGCCTCTTTTTGCCTCTGTTGCCCACGGATTTATCTAACTATATTTTCACATTGTCACACAGATACTCTTGGTCACGACACTGTATGCTGTCCAGTAGCAGCCAACGATTGCCAGGTAAGATACAGCCTCCAAAGTGTTGCTTGCCTGGAACAATATCCTGAACAGCAAGACAACAGTAGGAAAAAAACGTGGTGCAAAGAAATAAAAGAAGACTTAGAGAAGCTTAGGTAGGTCATGTACGATTTTCTTCCCCATAATTTTCTTCCCCATAACTCTGCTGTGTGAACATTTCTCCTTCTTATCAGTAAAAGGTTCAAATTACACAGAAGTTTTATGATCTGAACAGGATCCCTACTTTTTAAACAATCAGATTCAAGTCCTAGGAGGCAACTTGACGTTAATCATCTGTTCAATACTATGTATGTCTCAGACCATCTCTTACCAGCTTTTCCACTTTTTTCCTGTATTTTCCACTATTTGCTTCCTTTTTTGATGTAATCATTTGCCTAGCTGACTCATTCTTAAACACCTAAATGGAAGTTGCAGGCTTTTTCCTTCTCCTGGAAGCTTGCTATTCTTTCATTCAGGGACCAGTAACAGCCAGAGCAGGTTAATCTTTCTGAAGGCCCTAAGATCAGCACCCACTCCTTGAACACAAACAACTTCATTGAGATGTTAACGCTAGAGACTACTAAAACCAAAACCATAGTTACCAGATCCGGGCATGGACGTGGAAGGTGAAACTGACCGCAGGACAGCTACAAGAACTATGAATGAGAGCAAGAAAAACATACCAACACCTTTGCTGTTAAATTAAAGAAGCGGAAAAGCAGAAGCTAAAAATGATCCTGTTGTAAGCAAAACCAAAGGGATCATGAGAAGATTGTGCCAGAGCGAAAAAAAACATCTCATGCTCAATAGTCAGGACCGCGGCCAGGCAGCCTTTAGTTACTTATTTCTTATTGCTGATTTCTTGTGAACGCCGCTCCCCGGCGATCAGCAGCGTTGCGACGAGGCCTGGCCGAGCCGGGAGGGCCGCGGGGGCCGTGGCGGTGCCCGAGGGGCCGCTCGCTGCCCGCCCCACAGCCACAGACGCGGCGCGGTGCCGGAGGCTCAGGCCGGCTGCCCCCGGTGCCTCAGGCGGCCCCGCGCCCCCGCCGCGCTCCCCAGCCCGCAGCCCCGCCACCAACACCGGGGGCCCGGCCCAGCCCCCCCCTCCTTTCGCCTCACCTCAGCCGGGCTCCGCCGCAGGCCGCGGCCCCCCCCGCGCGCCCCCGCCCGTCTCCACAGCGACGGCGGCGGCTGAGGGGAGCGCGCGCGCGGCCGCCCCCACCCCGCCCCCGCGCAGCCGCGCTTCGAACCCGCCAATGGGCGCGCGGCCCCGGCCCCAACGGCCGGCGGGAGGCAGCGCCCGGAGAGGGGGGCGGGGCTTGGGGAAGCCACGCCCCCTGCTGGGACAAGGGGGCGGGGCCAGGCGGCGCGGGCGCGGGAAGGGCCGGGGGGAGCCGCAGGGGGAGATGGAGCCTGGCAGCGAGCAGCTGGGGACGCCGGCACACAGCGCGCTCGGCACCGAGCACAGCGCCAGCCCCAGCTGCAGTGCCGGGGAGCAGGAGGAGCTGCCCTACGATGGAGACGAGGGGCCCAGCTGTAAATGCAACAGCAATGCAGGGCGGCTGCGGGACTGCACAGGAAACGTTCCGCACATGTTAAGTTTGTCCTGCTCTGAAGATGAAGCAGCTGGCACGGAACAGCTGCCTAACGCAAAGATGTCCAACGTCCTCTGGCGTCATTTTCCTGAAGGAGAGTTACTGAACACAGGGCAGCTAATCGAGTGTGAGACCATACCGGAGATGTCCTACACGGAAAGCCTTGGTGAAACCACAAACAAACCTGAGAGTTACGAGCACAGCAAAGGCTCTTCAACACCTGAACAGTGGGCAACGACAGGGGAAGAGGATCATCTAGGAAAGCAGGAGGATGGATGCACGGGTGGGAAAAATCCAAGTGTGCTAAATGAAAAACTTGTTTCAAAGCGATCTGTTTCGTCTGCTGGTAGCTGCGGGTGCAGACACAACAGGTCACAGTTGAGGAACAAATACGAAGACACACACCTCTCTCACAACACGAAGGAACAGAGAGAAGTGTTTAAGAAAAACGCTTCATCTCACAGGCTCATACATGGTGACATTCACCATTGCATTCCTGACTTCTCTGAAATTACTACAGAACTAAAAGTGCCAAAAATAAACGAAAATATTAAATCAGTTCCTACAACTGAACCAACAAAATCCTTCCCTATTCTGCTCTGTCAGTCAGAAACTGTGGACAACATTCTAGAAAGTAACTGTTCCCGTTCTGTTGAAGTAGAGAATCAAGAAATGAGAATTCCAGAATTGTTGCAACAGCTCAAGGTAATTAAGATGCTTTAGAACATTGTTAATACTTGTCAGGAGTGATGTTTACTATAAAAAAAAGATATTCTGTGTCAAGTAAGATGTAACATGACTAATTCACAAAAGCATTCTGCAGCTATCAGCAAGTGTCTCCCTTCTGTCAATAATTGCTTTCATGTAGTGTTGTGGGACTGAATTTCTACCGAGCTTAAACATCCAGTTAATGATGCACTGAAGTATTATTTGTGATTGCAAGTCATCCTATCTTTAGGAAATTATTAATTTGTTCTCTTACCTCTAAGAATATGAATATTCTCCCAGCTGTTGTCACCTTTATATTGTGCTACCCATTTACACAAGTTCTCTGAACACAGATTTCCCTGACATTGAGTTAAAATATTCCAGCATTTACACAGTGAGATAGTATCTGTACTGAAAACACAGCAAATTATATGGTGCAATTATAATATGCCTCTCATTAACAACTTGTCCTATGTATTTCTAAATTTTTTAGTTAAATGTTCACAAGTGTTCTGGACCCTGTTTCTCTAACAGAAGTTCCCATTTTAACAGATACTGCCTCAGTCGGATTTTGCACCTCCAAGCTTTGTTGTTTACTCGGGAGGCGCTGGGACATTTCAAGTCTTTACAGCACGTGTCCCTAAAACTACACAGCACTTGCCTGATCCAAGTAAATGAAATGGCAGTAACTATGCAAATTACTCATTTAATGCAATTTGATAGTACTTTCAGGCAGAAGTTTTTGGCAGAAATTCTAACTGATCTTCTCTTGTATTATATAGGATTACCACATGGGACAACGGTATCAGCATTTCCAGCAGCTGGTACAGTACAAGTACACTGTGCAAATCCTTCTAATTTACTGCCAGAACTAACACAAGGAGAAAAGATGTCTCAGATACTAAAAGAACAGACAGATCAACTGAAAATTAAAGTAATAAAGAGCTCTGTTTCCATATCTATTTTGCATTGACGTTCAGATTATATACCCTTTCAGAATGCTCATTTTTAAAATCCAATATAAAAGTATTTTCTCTTGAAGGTGGAAGATTTCACTAAACATATGACCCATGAGACATTCGTTCCACAAGACAATTACCTGGTAAATTAATATATTTTCAGTAATCAGAAATGTTCTTGAATTGTCTATAGACTTAAAATTTTCTGGCAAGATATTCAATATTTTCCTCAAATTGATTAAAAAAAAAAAAAAGATTTTTAAATGTCTATCTCAGATTTAAATTGAGTTTCAGAAGCAAAAAAATGAAATTGTTCATTACATGGCTGAATTAGATTTAAGGATTTACAATTCAAACCTATCAGTTAAAAGCCTTAAATTGCCACAGAAGCTATGAATTTTGACATGTAGAGTATAAGTTCTGAAGTCAGTTCGATATTTTACTTGTACATAATTGAACAGCACAGTGTCCTGGGTGGGCATATGAGATGCAGTCCTGTTCTAATTCAGAGCAGTAGCCCAATTCTTACCAACATCACTGCAAACAGCAACTGCCTTACATAGCGTAACTATGGTTACCACGACTTACTAATGAAAATGGAATTTACTATTGAATTATTTCTCACTGGTGAAGGCGTTAAATCAATTGAAAAAATACCTGGATGCCTTGGAAAGGAGTTACTTAACTGCTAGAGAGGAGCACCGTGTTTTACAGCTGCAGAACTACAAGGACAAGTCTATCCACGTTGGAGAGTTTGATCCTGAAAGGTTAGAATATAAGTGCTGAGTATTGCATCCATATATTTTCCATATTTTGAGTGTCTTCGAACTATTACTTCATTTATCCATTAACATTCTCAAGAGGTGAAAACATCACCTTAACATTACATGGAGTAAGCTAGAAGTGATTTGGCCAAAATTCATGTCAGGCTTTACATATTGCTGTTATAATTAGGCTAATGGATTAATTCAAGTACTTAAAAGAGACTCAGTGAACTCTATTAATACCCCTCCCCCCCGAATATTGAATGCAATGCCAAATATAGTTATTATAAGATAAGAAATGGTAAGAAATAAGTTTCACTAGCTGTGTATTGTGATTGGTTTTAGGAAGGTGGAAGGGGAAATATTTAGACTTGGCATGCTGCTTGAAGACATCCAAGAGCAGACTGATGACTGCAAATACAGCTTGGCTCCTTCGCTTATTTCTGATGAATCTGCCCATTCATCAAATCCTCTTTGGGAGGTAATTCTGAGATTTATCATTTAAAAACTATATTATACAGTTTTACTGAAGAAAATCTCAAAACGGTGTAGTTGTATGTTTTCCTCTAATATTTGTAAAGCATGACAGTTTTGGATAGCATGTCACTGCAAAGAAATTTTTTTCCCCATTAAATATCAGCTCCATTAATTTTGTTAATTCTAACAGAAAATTAAGAGAGCTTTCATAGTCACTATTTTAGAGACCAGTCTTCTCTGAATCCCAAGCTAGAGACGTTCAGAAAATGCTGGCTGGTGGAAGTCATGTACTTGTGATACACTGACCATATACTACCATCCTATGGTTACTTTGTACAGAGCTCAGTAGTTCCAAGCATTACTGATCCTCCAGAAGAAACCACATTTCTTCACAAGAACAAGGGAGAAAATACAAGTCAGACAAGCGATGTAATCCCACAAACAAATCATCTGTTTTCTTTCGAAGCTGCAAAGTACAATCTTTGTCCTCACATGTAAGTGTAAAGCAGACAGCTACCAAAGTTATTAAAACCTTTTCTATAACTATTTGCTGAGTACAGAAAGTCGGGATGTCTAGAATATCTGCAAGTAGGTAGAATATTTCCAAATGGCACTTAGAGAGTTCTGACACCCAGGAATTCCTTCCAGCCTGGCATTTCTACTTTGAGGCCCTTCCTGAAGCCAAACCACTACCAGTAGTTTCACTAGAAGTTATCATATCTCTGCATAAAATTTATTGCAGCCACACTAATTCAGGATGTGAAACACTAGTCAAAATGCAATACTGCTACAGAAGAATTTGCATTAAATTTTTAATAAAAAAATGAGGGATGCAGATATATTCATGTAATTAACCATTAAAATTTTGTGAAACAATTCTAGAGGCCATCTCTCTACCCTTTCAGGGAGTATTTCATAGGTGTTAATCATTTCAATGAGATTAGGAAAGTAAAAACAAACGTTTTTTGCTTAACCAATTCAGGTTACAAAAGAGAGCTGAATCAACTTCCAGAAGAGAAATGGAGCCTCAGGGAAAAGGTTATCTGCTAGCAAGCAAGCATTCTTCCAGTGTAATGGTAGGAGATCTGTTTGCATATTCATTTGAACTTAGATAACCATATTCAGCTTTAACATTATTTATGGAACATTTTTCCCCTTTTTGCACAGCGTGATGGCTCAGCTTTTGAGATACTACAGTCTATCATAACACTGCTGAATTGGTTTCCAAACTTTTGAAATTTGTGATTCAGTTCACTTCTCTTAAGAAAGATTTAGCTGTGTTTACTGGCCTGCCTTGGTTATTTGTTCAGAAGGCAAAAATCTACAGGCAATTCCTTGCTTACAACATTTACTGTAATTCTGAGGCAATGAGAGATGTGAATGAATATAGGCTAATCCTTCTCAAAGCTACATAGGACTTTGCATACTCCCGACTTCACAGATTAAGAAGTGTTCTTATGATGTCCAGCCTGCTTTACAGTTACAATTGTAATAGATGAAGTTGTAGAGCTGATGGCAACTAAAGCAATACAAAAATAATGTACACCCAATGCTACTGTTCACACTTACCCTGTTTGATGAGTACACAGTAATATGAACAATACTAGCAGTTTGTTTTGCTTTCTGGGTGCTACAGAGATTCCTTTCACCAGAAGAAAAAGGTCTTAGATTCCATACTCAGGGTACGTTAAGTCAAAAGTGTAATGCTGATGAAGAAAATGTGAAAGGGTAAGTGTATTGTGTGTTTCGGCTAGTCATAGACACTGTTTTCTACAGCTAAATAAACTGACACACGTATGTGCACCAGTCTTGTCTCTACACTGGATTCTGCCTAGAACACTGCACATTTAGTATGTATAAGATACAAGGATTACCTGTTTTCAGGAGTATTCCTAGTTAATCACATAAGGAACGTGATACAGCAGACCACTGGAGAAAGGGCAAAACTCCCATCAATTTCATTAAAGATTGGAATGATTTCATATTTAAAAAGCCCATCTCACTGGACCACTGTAAGGCCTGTGGTACTTAAATACCACAAACAAATTTTAATAGCGCATGAAAAGAAGAGGCTTTGTGTCAAGCCCCCCACCCCTTCAGTAATAAATGACAGAACTCTGAATAATTAACTATGAACTATTCAGCAACTACAAATATTGGAAATTATCATTGTCATAAAACAAATCTGGTAGGCCTGGAGCATATTGATAATTCTGCATATAGTTCAGGTGGAAGGTGTAAAGGCCAATCTGTAGAGTTTCGTTTACAGAAATCTCCATGTGATAAAATAATTCTACGTGCCTTATTTGGGAGTTTGAAGTTTTGCCAAATTAAATCTCTATCCAAAGTCACATCTTATGATAACATGCAGTGTAGAATACAACAATACCCTAAGTTTGCTGGGAGAAGAATGCAAGCGTAAGAGAAGAATGCTCTCAGACTATTTTACTGAATAGATAATACTTATCTAGTAAAACTCACCTAACTTCATTTTTTCCCCTCTCTGTTACTTAAGTAAAAATAACTCAATCTTCTGATCCTTGTTTTCATGAGTGGCTGGAAACACTTTCCAAATAAATTTGACGATACTTCATGCCCTGTTGAGAATACATACACCAAACATGGCAAACAAGGATCTTTGATCTTGTTCCGTCAGAACGCACATCCCAAATATTGCTCTAATTCCGGAAAGGCCGTAAAAATTAAAACCTTAACTTGGCTCAAAGTTACTAAAAGAAAACTACATAATCTTTACCATTGATAATGTTGTTATAGCATGTTTAAACACTTATATGTAAATGTATACTGTTGTATGCTACATTGCTATTTAAAGCTATAGCTGTTACTTCACTTTTAGGCATGTTTAACTGCTCTGATAAGGCAAGGTCTTTCTGACAGACTGTATTCTTGGACAAAAAATCATTATTTTGTGATTGGTTCATTTTTCATTTAAACTTCTACTTCCCACCTTTTCAGAACAGTGAAAGTAAATCTGCTATCTTCTTAGTTAAGATCTGGTTAGACGTTATTTTATGTCCATAAGACTCATACAGGTATTAAGCTAAAATTAAGATATCATTCTGTTTCCATGCTCAAAGAAATAAAAACATCCAGGAAAGGAAAACCGGAGTATGTTCCATCTTCATTCAGAGAAAACCAACTGATTTATCAGACACAAATCTGAGTAAGTAGCGATGCAATACAAAGGTCAGAACCCTGTGCTTATACCTCCTTTTCAATCTTGCTTAGAAATGCATTCCTATCACATCTAAGCAGCATGAAAATTGTTTTGGAGTTTCAGCAGATGGTACTGCTTAGCACAGCACAAGGCAATAACAACACAAAGTTGACTTTTGAGGAGACCACATCAAATCCACTCTTGGTCGGTGACAGACCAAGAGGCAACAGACAAGTCTGGGTACAACCAAACATTGAAACAAATTTGGTAATTAAAACATTGCACATTAAGATTTCCACTTTCATTTTTGGAATTCAACTTCCTTATTCTGCATGAAAATCAAGAACGGTTTCTTAAATCTTTCTTCCATTCAGGATAGAGACAGACTGGAAGTGTTCTGCTTCCTCCATCCAGCTCCTAATAGTTTCACCAAATGCAAACCAGAGCCTACACAGGCTACTGTGAATGAACTAATTAAATCAGCTGTCATCTAAGACTCCAGTTCTTAGAGGTTCACTAGGAATCTGTAAGCATTTCTTTCTCTTAGGGCATCTTAAATTTATCTTTCTAATGTAGAATACTCTGAGGCTGTCTGACAAACTAAAAGAACAGCATGAGCTGTAGTAGATTCAGCTTGAAATCTCAGCACGTGGGCTATTCATGCTTTGGGCCTACCTTTTTTCTTTGACTTCTCCGTGACGTCCTTCCACTTTAATATAATACATTGGGGCCATTATTCTTAATGCTGATTTGTGCAATAACTAAAGCAGTGCCATACTATATCCTCCCAGCTTCTTTGTTATGTTCCTCTTGGGCTGCATTGTTTTCCTAATGCTTGTTTTCAGTGATTTTAACCTCCAGAACAAAAACCTAAGGACAGTGAGAGGGTGTGTTTAGTTTTATAAAAACACTTCTGGGACTGGAAATAACATCTGCATTTGAGGCTTAGAGTTAAAGCTGAAATCCAGTCTTTACAGCTCAATCCCCACCTGTAAAATGGAGGAAAAAGAACTTTTTCTAACTGCAGTATTGCTAGTGGCTGTGAAGGGATCAGAAATTACAGTGCTGAAAGCCCAGTAATTGTTTAGGTACACAGGCCAAAACTTTTAGTATTTCAGGTCTTTAATATCTATTTTGGGGATTTTAGGCAGTGATTCAGAAGACATCTCAGCCTGTGACTCTTACGGTTCACAAAGCGAGGAATTTATGGAACATGAGACTGAAAGTTACAGAACACTCAATACAAGATTACATCAAGAGAAAAAAGGTAAAACAATTGCAAAAAATACTAAAATCTACACAAAATATTCTTGTTTATAGTGTTCTACTTTTTAAACATGTCTTTGTTTTCAGGATTTATATTCAGATGCCCTAGAGAAAGCAGTTATCAACTCAAACACAGGAATTACAAACAGTCTGTTCAGTCTTGTGCCCTGTGTAGAAATAAAAATGCTGGTTCAACCTGTAAGTATGGTTTGTTACAGAAATATTTTAAATTGTGGGCTAGATCTTGAAGAGCAAAAAGTCATGTTGCTCATGTACCAAGAAAAATTTAGCTTAGCATAAGAAACAGCACTATGGCTAACCAGTAAATGGAAAAATTTGGCCTCATTTACAAAAAAATCATAACGTATTCAAATTTTAATTCAGCAGTGACATTGAGTTGAATTTATGCTAAATGGAGAAATATGATAAATATATAGAAAATACATTTATCAGTTTTAAACACAGCCTCAATATCTTAAGCTTATTCACAGAAGAGAATCTCCACTCAGAAGACTCAAACAAATAAACGGCCCCGTGAACTTGTAAACAGACTTTCTGAAAGGTAAGCTGTAGTAGTTAAGTGTGTGTAGCACAACAGATAATAACATTAATAAAGGTCCAGCATGAAAAATATTCAGCACTATCATAAGCAGGGGTGGTGCTTTGTCTTTTTCAGAGCACACTATCTTTTAATTTAATTAGTGAGTAAAATTTTAATATATTTACCATAAGCACTAATGTAAGTAACTCTTGGAGTAGTTCTTCAATGTTTCTAGTTTAACAAATCAACATCTGACCTCGGTAGCTGACATATTTATTCTGAAAAACAAGACAGAATCAGGACTCCTGTAGCAAAAATAATTGCATATTAAGTATTAGACTTGTTTTAGGGATCTGTGAATGGAAACATACTCTCATACTCTTAATAAAGTAAGGTGGTTTGTTTTGTTTTTTGTTTTGTTTTTTTTTTACCCCTAATGATTTGTTAACATTAAATTACACTCAGAGTCTGAGGAATCAAATGGATTCTTAACTATAGTTAACACAGATGACGTAACCCGGGGCAAGTTTTGCAACCATAGTGTTTGACAGCATTACTCTGAGTAGCAGTAATTGCCTGGAAGTACGGTAGCTGCGCTTGAGTATCAATGGCAGACTACTCAAGAAGGTTACAGCACTGAGACAATGATGCTAGCGAGATTTTCTAACTCTTCATTGGGGAATGTTTATTGTCTTACTGCAGTACAGCTGCAAATTATGATTGGCTGTATTTTCACAGGTAAATGAAAGATTCTATTCACTGTTAAGTTTACTTGCAAACGTGTTATCAAGGTGTATTTATCTAATTCACAGTTTAAAATAATTTTGCATGTTTTATTATATACTTTATATCTAGACAGATTTTTTAGGTTGATGAATCCTCCTTTTCAAATATATATGATAAAGTTGTCCTTTCACTCCAATATTTAGGAATGTCAATGTCAAGAAGTCTGCCCGAAACAAACCTGCAATCAACATCAGAAACAGAAATACCAATGATTTCAACGCAAATGTAAGACTTGAGGGTAAAAATTAAAAGCCATATCATTATCTTAAAAAAACATATGTCCACACCGTCATAGAACTGTTTAACAATACCCTTTCTCAGCACACCACTTATTACCATTTAAGCTTGTCTAATCCATTTGAGGATAATAATGGAACAGGAGAGAGTTTAAAAAAACATGTTCCATAGCTGAAACTTTCCATACTAAGTTAAAATAATGATTTATTACACTCAAATCTTGGAGTAGTCTACCGCATTTTTTGTTTTAAACTTGTCAACATATTTTTAGAGTACACCTGTGGAAAATGCTACACAGAGCCTTAACTGGACATCACTTCCTATTTCATACCTATGGAAACAATCGTACTCAAGATGGCTGTATTTTATTATCCCTAACAGATTTTAAATTCTACCCTGGATCATGCCATACAGACAGCAAACAGTTTGAAGAAAGCTACAGAACAAATGATACAAGCAATTTCAGAAGATCTAGCTAAAGTTGCAAGAAATCAGCTTTAATTATCCAGTTTCAAATGCTGTGTTTTGCTGGTTAATACTGAAATATCAGTGTGTCTGCAAATATAAAATAATAAATACAACGACTGGGTAGTCAGCTTGCTTCAGTTTTATGACCATCAATACTAAATGAGAGCATACTGGTACTCTGCATCTTTACACTCAGTGCCTGAACTAGAAGACAAATCACTAATTTTAGTAGAAGTCTTTGGTACGTTTGCTAATACCTATTCTTGCTTACAGCTGCCTTCTCTAAGAATTCACTTAAGGGAGCATTACAAAAATTGATTTAAACAAGCAAGGTTAGCTTTTTGGCTTCTGTTTTCCTTCTACCCCAAACAGCAGAATAAGTATCTCATTCATTACATATATTTTTCTCTTCAGAATTTAAAGCAGCTGCTTAAGCATGTGAGCAAATGCAAACAGCCTCTGCATCTGTAAGCATCATACTAGCATACCAAATCGCTGTTAACATATGTAATTATTTGGGTTTTAGAGTGTGTCACATTGAGAGTGCTTAAATTTTAAGATACTCCTCACGTCTCAATAACCAAGTAATACCATTGGTTGTCTTGTGTATCCGTAACAATTAAACAGTTCTCTCACTGTGATGGTCTTACCTTGTCCAATATACCTGTTTCTGAGATTTCAGCTGATGATGTAGGCTGCAGAATTTTAAAAGTTATGTAGAAATACAGTCAATCAAGAAAATTAATCTATTCTTTTTCTTCTGGAAGAAGAGCGTGATGGATTCCAAAGCCACAAATTTTTAGTTTCAAATTTATCAGCTATGAAGCATTGAGTTATTGATAGCATTTAAACCCAAAAAAACGAACACTTGAAGAAAGTTTAAATGCCAACAGTGGGAAAATAGTCCAACACTTCAAGTTGATATTTCTTCAACCATATACAATACATAGGTATTAATACAGCGAGTTTCATGCGACTTCTCAATTATTTTAGTCCTTAAATACGACACTGATATCAGTTATTGCATTCTGCACTTACTGCTTTTAAATCATTTAGTTTTATAATTTATAAACTCTTTTGAAGGAAGGAAAAAAAACCTGACCTTTTGCCACCTTCTAATTAACTTCGACCAAACTTACCTATCAAGGATGTTTTCTTAACCTACTAGTTAACCTGAGGGCAAAAAGAAGGAAAAGAAAACACATTTCTGCAAAACAGAAGATGAATACCCTTACAGTTTGTAAAAATGGTAAATAAACAACTTGAGTAATCATGTTTTATGACATTTCTCTCAGATTTCTCTCACATACAATAAACTAGCATATCAATGCACATCAACACAATATTATCCCTTTAAAGGGTTAATAAAAGTTTACACTTAAATAACTAAGACAAATCTAATTATTAGCAGTATTACAGAACTAATATAATTTATTTGATCCACTTAATCACAAACTAATGTATTTCTTTCTTAATAAGTAACAAAAAAAAAAAAAAAAATTCTCCTTGAATGCATTAGGTTTTGTTGTTTGGTTTGCTTTTCATTACCAAGCCCTGCCAAAGATTTGGCTGCTTTCCCCTCTTCTTCTCTCACATCTTCCCCCCCCCTTCAAAAAAAAAAAAATGAAGCTTACAATTTTGAAAATTACATGGGAGCTAGCAGAATACTATTATAGGCAATTCCATTTATAAAACAGGCGCACTATACAGACACAATCACAAGCAAGTCTGTAAAAAAAAAAAAAAAAAAACAAAACTATTTTTGGAAATTTTTAGAGATAAGTATATGCTTACAGTGTACTTCAGTCCACAATTGACAGCATTTCTTTAATGTTATTTATTGAAATTAAGTGCTCAATATGTCTATGACTGGATTTCTACATTACCCACAACCACCCAGAAAAAATATTTTTTCATAATGACATGCATTTAAAGTTATTTTACAGAGAAATTAGAGACATTGCACTTTTTTGAAATATACATTATTTTTTTTTTAACAAACTAGTATTTACAGCTTTCTTTTGAAGCCTCTCCCTCAGATCCTAGAGTCTTTAATTCAGTGATTTTTAGAAATAAACTATTATAGAAGGGTTTCACAGTTTTCAAAAACAATTGGAGTATACATATATATAATCATGATAACTTTTATCATAACTTGTTAGGGAAGAACATGCTCGTTTGAAAAGGCACTTACAGTGTACCACCGCCTATATTAAATACAACCTAGGAAACATGTTATTCTTTTTCCCTCTTCTCTGCCTTCTAGTTCCCCCAAAAAGCAGCAACTTCAGATTTTAAATGACATTCCATTAGTCCCTGTAGTATTCCAGTACAGTATTTGCAAAAGTCAGTTGCATGAGAACGTGTACATACTATTTGTCTTTTCCTAACGCATCACCCTTTCTATTCATCCTTAACGCAGACCGTATCCTTGGGTTTAGTGAGGCTCTTTACTTCATCCAGTAGTCTTCTAGGTGTCAAAATGTGTGTAGAACCTGACAAAGCAAACAAATTTTTAGACTGATTAAGTTAATTGTTACACTTTGCAGTCATTAGAAGTATACACACACACACACAGAAAAACAGTTCCAAATGTTTTCGTGTGTTACGTAAAGTTGTGTGTTACATAAAGCCCAACTGTCACGATTAGGAAGGCCTAAAAGGGAGGTGTCCACCTTCCACACACAGTGGACAACCAGGAAAAAAAAATGGTTGTCTTTCTTGCTCTGCCCCTTGCCCCAGTTAAACAAAGGCTACAAGGATTTGGGGACCAGGAGAGAGTGGAGAAGCGAGGATGGGAGGGCAAAGACCACATCCCTAGTACTCTTACTTTGGACACCAGTTTCAAGTTCCTGCTCCATCTGGTTTGAAACACAGCCTTGAACTTTTCACTCCATAATTGTCCCAAGCTGCAATAAATCTGCCCATTCTGTGAAAGGGTGAGTTAATGACAGGCTTTATCCTAAAAATCAGGAAGTCGTCTGCATTAAGGATTACCACAAACAGTTCTCCATACAAATAATGGTTAGAGAAAAAGTTATCTTTTACCAGCCAACATTTCCTAAAAATTTTCACAACAATTTCAAATTTGGAGCGGCCAAGAAAAAACATGCTTTTCCTCAAGAGCACACTACTATTACTTCTCTGATTCTCATGGAGTGTGATATAACTTCTGCCTTGAAGGGTCACCCTGCAGTTATAAAGGAAAATCTTAACCATTTAAGATCAGGGCAGTCTCAAACCTTGAGTTTTAGCAGTGACAATCTGTACAGGTTAGTATTCCTTGAATTCTCAATTCAAAATTGAGTAATGTTTTCATCTCGTATGGAATGTTATCACCTTCCCTCAGAAAGCAGGATTACATGCAAAGCTACAAGAATCACTTCCAAATAAAAAAAGGAAGATGATGCCAGAAATTACAATGGAAGTGACCTATGCTAGATGCAATTTTGTAAACAAGTCTTAGATGAAGAAACAGTCTTGTCAAACTACATTCCTCTTGTCCTTGTCTTCCAATTGCAACTCAACACTGGTGTTAAACCTACCTCAATCACTACTAACAAGACCAGCAACCAAAAGAAAAAAAATACTAATGGCAGATTCTCATTCTCAGAATCAAGTTGTTACTGCTTTAGGGAAGAGTCTTATTTACTTAAGTGACAGTAGATAGGATTATTCTTGAGTGTCAAAAAGGATTTAAAGTTTAGTTGCCAAAACACAGGCATCTCAGGCAATTTAGGATGCTTTAGATGACTCCGCACCCAGACAGCAGTTGCCACTGCACATCAATACAGGTCTCTGGTAAGGTTCTAAATCTGGGATTTTTGTTTTGATATATCATGTACCCAAGGGTTTTAGCAATTAAATTTAAATAGCAATAAATGATTATCTGGAACACAGCAGATGATAGAAAAAGCATTTTCTGCCTCTAGGTATTAACTGAGGGATTATTACTCCTGCTAGTGATTCATGCATTTACACCGCAGAATCCTAAAAAGATTAGGGAGATAACTAATTTTCGCGGAAAAAGCTATTGAGCATGGTGTGTTTTGTTTAATTTTTCTGAAAGAAAAACAAAAACATGACAAGATCCGCAAGATGTTGTAAAACAGACTTAGCTACACTTGAAAAAAACTTTTTAAAAAAATTAAGAAATAATTATTTCTCCTCCCTCCCACAAGAAGGGATTACTTTTGCACTATTCTACCAGCTTTCCTACTACTTACAAAATTAACCAGAATAATAATTGTAGCTGTAGGTAATTGTAGGTACAATAATTGTAGGTAAAGCACAGGCAGATGCACGAGTTTGTGAGGAGACAGTGTAATGCAAGGAAATATAGATCTATTTAATATTTTTTGTTATACATCAGACTACTTTAATAATACATTTTTCTGATTTAATTCATGATGATCCTTCTATGTTGAAAACTACAGAAGTAACTTCTCAGTTTGAACATCTGGTTTTAAAAGATACATTGACTGTAGTATTAGTTTACTGAACCAATGTTGAAAAAGAAAAAGATGCTTACATTTTTACAGAAACACATCTTTAGACTACATACTCTTGTTTAAAGTAAATCTCTACATATCACCCTGGTCCCAGGACAGACTTACCAATGATAACTTCACATGACTTGTGGGCTTGAGAAACTTCGTAAGCACTGCGCATCTCAGAATATGTAATTCCTCCAATCACAAATATAATCAGTCTTGCACTGCTCTTTCGCTCATCTTGATAACTAGCTTTAGTTTTCTGGCGAGCACTGCAAAATATTTCATAAGATGACATTTATATAGTTTTATGGATTAATTTTTGGTAAAAATGACACACTTAATGAGCAGTAATGGTTTCTGTCATGCAGTTCAAACAGCAAAAAAAAAATCCAGTAACTAGAAGAGTTTCTAAGAAAACAAGTTAGTACATTACACAAACTACTCAGATATCCAAAGGGAAAATAAATACAAAGCAAAAATCTTGTTGTACGCAGCTTCTCTGTCAGGAAGCTTTGTTCTGCATGCTACCAATTACAGCAGAAGCTTTCAGAAGAGTTCATTTGAAAAAGCTAAAATCTCAAGTACTTCAGTGCCCATACACAAATAGAATATAACTAAAAATAGATATATTTAGCTGTTATCAAGTAAGATTCACATAGCTAGGAAAGATAAAAAATAAAACATACTTTTTCTAACATATATACTAATTGCAGATTCAAATTACCAGTATACTGACAACACATTCTTAAAACTACTTCACAGTAAAAAGCTCAGTTGTTTAAGCTTCTCATTCTAGGAATATGGAAATGCTATTTCTAAATTAGAAGCAAAAAGGAGATATTCTACACGAGCAGCCATGCAGGACTAGGAAGAGTTACTAAACTAACAATCCAGTTCAGGGTGTTTTAGATGAGTTAAAAATTATGGTTTTACACCTCAACATTACATAACCATTTATAAATCATTTCACCACTTAGAAAGTGCACTTGTATAATGCTTAACAACACACGTGACAGAAGTACTGAGAAACAGGAACATCGCATCTCAAGATATTAACCACTTTACCTTACTGCTCCTGAACCATTCCAGGTAGGTGGACACTGGGAACAATAGGGCCAGTCTTTTGAATCTAGTTTGTTTTCTATAGCATCCTGAAGGGCAAAACAAAAACCCATTTTAAAGAACCATGGAGAACCAAAGCCCAACAAGCTTCAACTTCCAGTAAGGATGTCTACCTGACATTTAATGACAGCACATATGATTTCTTAGAACAACCAATGGCAACCAGCATCGCCAAAACAGTGTTCTTGCATACCAAAATGCTAGACCACATAATACTAGAAGTAATTATAAGACTGTCATACATCATAAGGAATGGAAGTACACATGCTTTCTTTCTCAAAAGGATAGTGATTTAACTGCTCAGATATCACTAGCAGTTTTTCATCTGCAACTACTCTAACTTAACTCATTTCTCTAGGGGACTATATGAGAGAAGTCATGGTCTCCTGAAGGCACATCCAGTTAATGAATTAACAAAGTCAGCAAAACTCTGAAAATGTGTGCACTGAGTCAGACCAAAGACCCAGTAAGCCCACTATTGTCTGACATCACCAACAGACCGATGCTTAGGAGGAGATTTAAGAATAGAGCAGCAACTTCTGCCAAGTAAAATTTTCTGGCTTCTACCAATCTGCAACTTAGATTTGCATTACAGCTTGAAGACCTACTAGAAGAAAACAAAAATGACAAAGGAGGTAATATCCAGATCTTTAGATTACACTAAATATTACCAGTGACAGGGCAGGCAGCTCAAAACAAACATACAAATGTTCACTTTGGTTTGTTTTACTCTTAAGTCAACCTCCAGTAAGTAGCATTAACAATAAACAGCACTCTAATTGCCTATATTATAAACAGAATAGAATTGATTGTTTTACCAACAGAAGTATTAATAGTAGTAAGTTAAAATACTATAAAATTTCATAAGATGGAATACAATTGCACACTTGGATATATATTCCTGCACTGCACCATGAAATAATTACTTGTTCGAAATTACCTCCATAACATCTTTGATAACAGGCGTCCACCTAGAGAGTTGAAAAGTTTCTTCTAAAGAACGGTCCCTTCTTGTTTGTTTCTGTTGCTGAACAGCAGACTGAAAAGATTTTCAAAACCACAGATATATTATACAGTACTTTTGTTTTGTTTTGAAAATTTATTCCCAGTTCACAGCAGGTGGGAGAAAAAAATCAGTAAGAAATTGTAAAGAAATTATAATCAATTACGGTGATAGCATAGTATGATTGATAATCACTCCACAGGTATGATTACCTGTAGATTTCAGGATACACTAAGAAAACACCTTTCAGAGGCAAGGAACTGAGTAAGTTAGTGCTTCCCAAAACCAACCAGCTAGAGTCACCATCTGATGATGTTACAAGGGAACATTATAGACATCTCTTTGAGAAGTATTCAAGTTAATTGTTTAAAGGATTTCTCCTAGACACGTCATGACAATAGGAACGCCTAGTAATTGCCTGCTTCCAAAACAGAACCTGGTCAATATTGCTAAGAGTTGCTGAAAGAGCTGTAGACAAGTGCTTGGATGGTAGGAAATTTAAAAAAAAAAAATCTTACTGAAGAGATAATAGGAACATCAAGGTATTTCCAGTTTCTTATCATATCACTATCACTTTCTATTTGTACATTCTGGATCAGCTTGTCCAAGTTCTCCTGGGTAGTTCCTTTGATATAAGAAAAACATACGACTTGGTTACCACGTGACTTCGTCAATGCAATGAGACCAATTTTGTCTCACATATTCTGGGCTGTTATTCTTTAGTCCAGGATTTATTTTTTTTTATTTGGTTGGCCAATACACTACTGTGTGTTTAACATAAGCAAATTTTTATGCTAAAATATAGGATTAACAGTCCATTTTTGAGAACAGAACTCAATATTGTTACAGATTCCTTAGACCCACATTCTGATAGTTTCCTCCTTTTTTTAGTACAGATTTTCTCCCACTGACTTCGTTTGCAGGTTCCCTTAACAACTTCAACATTGTGTGAAAAGGAGAAAAATTCTTACAAACATTCAAGCACAGGAATGATGCTAAAAGAGGGTATGGATCCGCACTTCTACTGAACCTCTTGTTTCTGGTAGTAAAGATAGTATTGATACAATCTGAGGGAAGACAAGTTACAGAGGACAGACTGCTTCTCTTAAATTTGACCATCAACTAACACATATGCTTGAGTTAGTTAAAATATTGGACTCTTTCACAAAATTTGAGTTGAAGTCCATAGCACTGAGACAAAAAAACAGGGCAGTTTAACATACCATTTGTGCTGAAGATATACAGGAGAATAGCTCTAATTTTGTCATAGTTGTCATGATTTTTGTTGAGCAGAACTGGCAGGAGGACTCTCATCGAGTCTTTCACTTTTTGACCTTCTGCATCAGTTCCAAGAGCCAAGTCCTAAATTAAAAACGAAGTAAATCATTTCAGCAATTACCCATTTAAGAAAGTGTTTTGTTTGTTCTGAAATATATTTTTATGAAAATACAGGCTTCAAGAAAAAACGCTGCATAAATTTAAACTCCGTACGAAAAGTTTTAGACATAACTATTTCAATAGTGATGTGGTAATACTATATAATGCTTTTAGACATTTAATATTGTTTGAATACAGTTTGCAATGGACTTTGAAAAAGCTGCAATACAGTTTAGGTAAACAGATTCAAATTCTCATACAGATGTCTTTGATTGTCTTATAAGAGGAATAAACCAACAGCTCAAACACAAGCAGCTACAGTCTTTGTTGTATTGTTATTTTTGGACAAGAGTTCTGCCAGATTTAAACTTCTAGCCTCAATCCAGGCTACAATAAAAACAGTTGTATCCCTCTCCCCGCCCAAAATAAAGATATTCTATACCTCAAAACTGTTATTAAATATTAATTCAGAAGTATTACTATATCCTGTGAAGTTCCCTAGAATTCATAATAATATGAATGTTGAACTTGAGATTAGTAGTACAACTGCAGTGTCTCACCCAAGCAGGTGCTTTTTCCAGACATTTAGAAAGGGCTTCCTTCAGCAGAAATAGTAAGGCAACTTCATAGATTTGAATTAAGAAAATTCAAAGATCATGTTTATACAGATCAGCCAAATTCAAAGAAAAAACAGAACTCTAATAAGAACTCTTAAATTGGCAGAGTAAGAGTCTTGTATATCTCACTTAGTTCCAATACTACTACCTCAAAAAGTGACTGCAAAGAAGGAAAAAAAATGCAAGGGAGAGACTAGGTTTGTCAGTTAAAACTAAGCACCTATTCCTGCCAGCAAAAAAGTTGCATTTGCAGTAGTTTTGTGGGGTTGTTGTTTTTTTTTTTTGTTTGTTTTAAACATACCTGTTCAGTTTTACAAAGCCTTTCTATATTAGGCTTGAACTTGCTCATGCAATCTTCTGCTAAGCTAAGGTGGACAACTTGCTAGAAGAAAAAAAAAAAAAAAAAATCAATTTTCATAGCTTGTTTTTTTATTTTATTTTAAACAGAGCAATCATTTTTATTGGTTACAAAACTCAGTCTTTCATCAATATTCAGAATCATCATGCATTTTCCACATTTTACCCTTCACTTAAAGATTGATCCCCCCAAATACTTTCTAGAACATTACTCTTACATCTTCATCCCTTAAAGTACATACAGTTTACAGTTAAGTATTTTTATGTATTTAAATGAAACACCTGGAAACAAGTTTTCTTCTCAAAAATTTACAGTAGTTGATCATAAATTGGAGAAAAGTTATACAGCACGTTCAACGCAATAACAAGTGAATAAATCTAAACATCAACAACACAATTATAGCACAAATTATTTAGCACTGAGCTGTACTTACGAAATACCACTTACCCTACTAATCTCTTTACGATAGTGTGGCATCTTTTTCATCAATTGGGACAAACTGGATAATGATAACTGTGAAAAAACAATAGAAATTTATTTTTCCCCCCAGTATTAGACACTGCTATTTCCCTTCCTGATGTAGCTCTGCATTTTCCAAACATTGCAATTGGTATAGGTTTGCACGTGTATATTTAGGTTTCTCTAGTAGATCCATGAATTACACAGATCTGACCATCTGAAAATTCCATTACCAGGAAAAACAGCACTAAAGAACTTACTTTTCCTTCTGTTGCTTTCTTTTTTGATGAAACTTCTTTCAGCAGTTTTGGTATTTCCCTGCATAAAAATAATGAAATAAATAATGCATGCAACAGCATCACAGTTCTTAAAATCTTGAAGAGAACTAAGCAGAAATAAGTTCTGAATGAAAGTAAAAGCTTCAAATACAGGTTTTCTACAGAGTAATAGGTGTTTTCTACAGCGTGTTTTTCAGCAGAGGAAACTGAAGTTAAACAATTTATTTTATGATATTTATCATGTCATTTGAGGCAATAACTTCTTGGTACTTGAAAAATCCATATGAATTTAAAAGATTTGAAGATATTTCCTAGGAAATTATTTTTCCTCAAGAACTGTAATGACTATTCACAAAATTGCATACCTTTATACATACATGTTATGATTCTCAAAGTATGTTTTCTTCCTGGCAACAACTATTCAACAGCTTAACGTGCATATGATAAGCTATTTTCATTATTCCCTATACTCCTACTTCCCTGGCTGTTTGTGAGACATATACCCCTCAAAGAAACATTTATAACTTGTATTTAACAATTTGTTAATTGATTCACATACTCTATCACATCTGCAATATGCTTGTGCCGAATCTTCACCCAGAGCTCATCATCTTCCTCCAGAATTGCTTCCTTTTCCTTCCCAGCTGATGCATCTGTTTTGTACCTTCAAAAAGAAGATTTGAATGACAGGTTGTTTTGCTTTGTTTTTTCTTTCTAATAACTAGCTAGATTATTAATTCTTATCATTTAACCAACATACATGGTAGTAGAAGCAATGTACACAGGTTTTCATTCGCAAGTCCAGCTATGGTCTTACAGAGAACGCAATTTATGTAAGCTATATTCTAAGATTGCATCTTAGAATACACAAGGAGATGAATTTTCGAATGATTCTTAGGGGCAATTCCTTCTAGATATTCTTTTAAACCAGCAGTAACTCCAGTTTCAACCATTTGTTTATATGCACCTCAACTTCTTTTTAGCTTCTAAAATAAATTTCCCTTCAGATTTAAATTGTGTGTGAAATAATATACATTGATATTGCAAAGCACAAATTTTTGTACCTACTATAAAATATTCTATAACTCTGAGGGAAAAATCAAGATTCTTAGTCCCCAAATTAAATCCCATTCACACATAGAATAGACAAGGCACGACAAATTATTTCACATACAAGTAACATGCTTCACAGCATTACAGACTATTACTTTCAACTATTACTTTTCTACTAACACAAATCAATCTACATAACAAAATAATCTTACTATATAACACTTCCAGTTACAGAAACTCACAGATAGGGTGTGAAGCCAGAATGTAGAAAAATAGAAAAAAAAAAGATTAATTGTGAAAGCTGGATCATGACTCTACTTAGAAAACATACTCTGCTATGTTCCCATACCCAACAAATTTCAGATTTGCAAAATTCTACGTTACATGAAAATACTCAGTATTTCCAATGAGCATTCCTGTTTGACTATAGCAAATCAGGTCAAATTGCCTCATTGTTCCAAGAGGCAGTCATCAAAAAGAAAAGTCTTACCAAAATCTTTGGTGTCAGAACAATCCAACAGCAAAGTACCATACTCAAACAAAGTCGTTATTCCAATTAGTGATAAAACAACACATACAAACTGAGCACAGCTTACCTAAATGTCTATTTGGGGTAGAAACATGTAAGTTTACAGCAACCACACAAATTAAATGATGAACTCTAAAAGTCTTATGGAAAAAAAAAAAGCTTTTTCTCCAGAATTATTATGCTATTAGTGGTCTTGTTTATCTTACCAGAAGCCAGGAATCTGAATGTGCCCTACCAATGCCTTGATACAAGTCTAGCACAAAGGTTGAAAACATTAGAAATAGAGATTACTTAAGCAGGCAAGTAAGAATAAGGTGTCAAATTTAGCAAAAACATTAATTAGTCCCCACCTAATCTCAACTAAATGAGGAAGTTAATTAAAAAAAATTTGCAAATTCAAGAGGAAAGACTAATAACTAAAGCAACTCTTACATATTAAAAGCACCTTAAAAACACCTATAGTGCAATTCAGCTCAACAATTCTGTATATATTATCAAGAATAAAGTGTTTAGATTAAAAAGAAAAAGTACTTGCTTGTAAGTATCATTTTCAATTGGTAGCAGATCATATGCCATTGCCTGGAACGTGAGTTCATGAAGTACAGTTGATACTGGGTCAAAGCCACGATCAATTATTATTAATTGTGAGTGGGTTTTAGCCTAGAAATCCATCAAATAAATGTAAAGATAAGATGCACAGTACAAACCCAACGCATCTTAAATCTATTTACAGTAAATTACATTGCTGTACACGTTCTTGGAATAAAACCTATCCTATTCCTTGAGGAATTCTCCATAACTGAAAAAAGTGGGGTCCAGATGGTTATCAACAAAAACAGAAACAAATATTTAAATGATAATCAGAACACAGTGCTTTTAAATAGTAATCCTAACGCAATGCTCTTAGGACAACTGCATTACATTCACCTAACCTAATCAAAAGAAAATAAAAATGCTTAAAAAACAAAAGCTTTTAAGGCCTCTCATTATCTATTCATAAATCTGTAAATTGCTTTTATTTCAGAGTAGATTATCTACACTGTGCTGCAATACATCAAAAAAAGATCTGCCCTAAGGCCTCCAAACATTCAGCTCAAAGTTCTATTTTGGGCTTTAGTGCAGTAGCATCAGATACATTTATTTCTGTAGCAGAGTGGAACATCACTAAGTCAAATCCTTTACACCATACTTTTGTGTTTAGGCTGCTGCCCATGATGTAGCAAAAAAAGCAAACGTTTTAGTTCATTTTCTACCTTTATTTGGCTTTTCTCATCAGTTTTGTAGTAGTCTTCAAGATGTTTTTCAACAAGGTGTGCAAGTTTGCTGGCATTATCTGATGGCGTGCTGGGAAAAAAGGAAATGAACACAATTTCTTAATCGAAAAATTAAAATGCTACCTTTAAAACAAGGATCTCCTTAGACCAATTCCCTGGTTTTACATGCAGTTTCAGTACACCATTCTAAGTATTCCCATTATGTTTTCATTCCGATATTATAATTCCACTCTTTTAATGTTTCAGGTACTTCAGACAGTAGGAGCAGTGTTAGTCAGAAGATCGACATAAACTGTCCTATTACCTAGTACCAAAAATTCTCAGGGACACACACACTTTTGTCCCAAACCACCACCCGGTCAAGAGCCTGAAGCTACTGTTTTAATAGCCCACCATTACCTTTGCCTACTTTCCAAATTATTTTTCTTACAGGAATGTTACAGCCAACTTGACTAATGTTTTAAGGCAAAACCCAATTTAGGAAGTGCACATTATTACCTCTAGCAATGCCCACAGCCCCCAGGCTTTTCAGATAAGTGTAGACATGCAAAGGAACAAGTCATCTGCAAAGCCAGATGGTACTGTGGCCTAGGCAGGGCACTGCTCATAGTAGACATTAAGACACTCTTCAGAACATCATGAGGAGAAAAGTCTCACTGCTAAATTTTCAGGCAGCTACACATTTAAATTAACACCTGGAAAAGATATCTAAGATTTTTTTTTTTTTAATCACTTATTTCTTTGCTTCCAATATACCACAAAAATCTTTTATAACTAGCAAAGAGAGATAAGAGTTACATTTTTCCATTAAAAGAAACTTGAGTCTAATTTTAGAAGTGGAAGTGGCAATTCAGGAAAGCACAAGACTAAGTCCCTGATGAATAGTCTCTACGCAGAAATCCTAAAATTTTTGGTGCATGAAGCTTATTACAGATGAATATCAAATCAACAAGCAAATACAACACATGCAGTTCAAACTAGGGTAGGTCCGATACACCTTGGATATGCCTTACTGCAACACATGACACATATGTATATATTTCAAATCATGACTTTTCCCAAAAATTTAAGGTCACAGAATAAATCTGTGGTCAAATCTCAAAAAAGTTTCATATCCTTTTGGAAAAGGAAAACAGAACAGAAGAAAAACAAGGAAACACACCCACAGTCGAGCAATTATTGTTTCATTACTCTCATTAAAAATATTAGAATGCCATTTTTGGGTGTAATTTCAGATGCTTACTCTGATTTCAAAGCTACTACCCTGTACTCTATCAAAGCTCAACAAAAGTATTCTCAATTTCTGTACTATGAAGAAATTCAGAAAAAGCATTATCGTCTCTCCTGATCTCATCTGCCTCAGCAATTTATTAATTCCCTGATCTTAACTGGAGCTACAAAGCTCCCAACAGCAGCATTTCTGTTAGAGGACTCAGTAGGCATACTGTGTAATGGATGGCAGCATGTTAGCATCACCCTATAGCCCAAACATGAAATACAAGCAATTCACAACAGAATTTAATAAGGTAAGCACTGGTATGTGAATACACACAAAGGAAGAATCCACTGTTTCACATACACTTTATGAATTCCTACCTTTCTGTAATAGAGTTGTGGATTATAAATCAATTAATTCACAATAAAAGAAACAATTCTACAGCTTCAAGCTATTATAAACAATGTGGCAAGTCCCAAAAGTGAAAGCAGCTATACAAACCACTATTTTTGCCCCACCTTTTACATCGTACTCCTGGATTCTCTTCTAGTGTGGCACACAGAGTAACAATTTGTTCAGCCATTGTTTCCATTACAGCATCTTTATCCTTTGTCTTTTCCAGAGTTGGACTATAACAGCGGTAGAATGCATCTGGGACATTGAGAGTAAATACCTAGGTAAAGTACAACCAAGAAAAAAAAATGGCATAAATCATACATTTCCAAAGCATCTGTTAAACTGCAGGATTCACTAAAAACTTATGTAATAATTATGTAATAAATAATAATAGCAAAGCAACCAAATCCACAGTGATGGCTTCTCAAACTAAATAATAATAATAAAAAAAAATGCGGCCCTATCTGCTATTCTAGTTTCCACTGAGCAATTAGCTCTGGAATTTTACCTATTCCTACTCCTACATGCCAACCTACCTAAGTCTGTCAAAATACCGAAACTTACTGCTTCAAGACAAACAGGAATACCTGCCTTCTCTTAAGGAACAGATTCCTTCTATTTCCTTTCTACTACAGCTCTCTACCACAACTGACTGAGTCTTGCTAAGAGATCAGACACAACCAGTAAATGCTCTTCCAGCACGGGAGCATTTGTTTTCAACAGAAAAATACAGGAATGCCCTGGAAATACATCAAAGTGGTAACCAGTCTCACAGTTTGCGAATAAAAGAATAGAAGAGGTACTTTATGTGATCATTTTCTAGTACATCAACAACAGTCATATAGATTTAAAGTGCTGTTGAGATAAAGAATGAAACTTACCTGAGACTCATATGGGAAGAAGGAAATGTTGATCTCCTTGCATCTCCTTATTGATTTGGAGCAGGAAGACTTAATTTTATTGAAGAGGTTATCAGGACAAACTATGGAAAGAAGATACTACACTAAAAATCTTTTGGGCATATTCCAGCAATTACTTATGTCATTTATAAACTTACAACCTTAAAAACCTCTAACATTACTTTTTTTGTTTTGTTTTCCAAAAATGAGCATTTGCAATTATTTATGTGCTTTTAGTATGACTTCCCTGTAGGTTGAGTTCTGATCCCACGGCTTTCATGAAATGGATCAGTTTACCACACCATTCAATTATTCTCCTTTCAAAGCAATACTAATTAAGAGCCAGTTATCAGTAACGTAACAAAGTTGCCAAAACTTCCTGAAGTGAAAGAAAATACACAATCAGTATCTTGTACAGATCTCTTTTTAAAGATGCATTGCTGATCATTTTTACTAGCTTTTGGCAGGTGAGTTTGTATAATAATTTTTAGTAGTGTACAGCAGTGAAGGATATCAACTATAATAAAGCAAAAATTTCTACTGTTTTCTTTTTTTTTTCTATATAGGAGAGAGAAAACATTTCCCATGCTACAAAAAAAAAAAAGTTAAAGGAAGAAGTACTGTGTAGATATCAAGTATAAAAACAGAAATATAGCATTCAATTACAGATTTCACGTGTTCCGCCAATTCACAGGCTACATTGGATCACAGTCTAGAAACTGAACTAAAAACCACCACCACTTTGATGACAAATTCTACATAGACTTGAAAGTGACCATAGAAAGTATTTCTCTCTCTCAGAGAAATTTTGGCAAATACTCATAGTGAAAGCTTGCAACATGAGAATACACAGGAGTATTTTTTCAGGAGTACCAAAAACTGCTGCATTAGCAGCAAATGAAACAAGCTGGGAGATGTTGCTATGAATTTGACAACTTCTCTGAGAAAACACAGTTCCTTGAGAAAGTAACCAACAATACCAACCTGAAACACCTAAAAACTTAACTGCTAGAAACAAGACTAATTCATGAAATAAATGGTTTTGTAAATCTGAAAGTGATTTGAGTGTAAAACAGAGACAAAGAATTACTAGCCTTTACTAAGTTCCTGTCAGTGACAGGCAGACAGAAGCAGACCCACAGGAGTGGCTTGTCAGGCACAAAGAACAGTCTTCCCAGAAATACTCAATAGAAAGGGAACTTCACTGGATAAGCTTGAATAGTTTCCAACTGCAACTTTAATGATGGAAATCTGACAAACACCTTAAAGAAACACCACAGAAATTCTGTCTTTCATTTCACTCTAAATTGCTACACACGATATAGAGTGAAAGGGTATGATTCAAACACCAAAACATAGTTGAGATTTGTAGTAACAAAAACCCAACCAAAGAACTACATTTGAATTTTGGTTCAGGAGCTTTTTTTCCCTATGAGCTAGATTGAGGTGGCAAAGCAACTCCAAAGTAGCAGACACACATACATCATCCACAACACCTATAGAAACTGCCACAATTCAGCAGCACATTTTGTTTCTTTACTTTCTCCCCTCTCTCCGTGCCATTTTAGTCACAGAGAGTGACAGTGGAAGAACACACAATCACATTAATCACTTGGTAGGTACCAAGGCAGATGCCTTGCATCACCCATGCAAGGGCTACATAGGCACCATATTCGCTTTTCAGTTGCGCACAAAAAAATGCTGGCTCACAAGTAGCAGTGAGCCTTCTCTCCTACATGAGAAGGAACTATCTACAATAAAAAAAAATATAAAACATCATTCTTGCAGCAAAGCAAATCGTCGTGCATTTATATTTTTAAATAGTTTTATTTATATGAGGTACATAGTTTTACTTGATTTGTGGAATGACTGAGCATTGCCACACGAGCAAGTTCTGGCAGCCAAAGGACAGTTGATGACTGGAGTCTCAAAACCTCTCTAGAGAAACAGGACCCAAATATTAATGCATTAACCTACAGAAAAGACAGACAAGAGGCTTATTTACTACAACAAAGTCAGACTACAACATAAAAGCTTACTTACAGTCAGTGAAATACACATATGCTGCCTTGTATCTGCTTGATGATCTGCTGATGAAGTCATCAATAAGTCCATCTACAGACTTGTGGGGGAAGAAAAATATCACTGTAGTATTTTGCCCTTCATCAAGTACCAAAGCTTCTCCCCCTACCCTTTTAGTTACCCAGTCTAACTAAAGAATGCTGCAAATCAGCACAAAATACTTAAGTAGATTTTTTATTATTATTATTCAAAAGCAACATTAATAAGCAGTTACAGAAAGTCACTCCTGACTGACTTTCCATACCCCTCTGCCAAGATTACTTTGGGAACCCAAGCAGGATACTTGTATCATTTTCCACCTGTCACAGTGCTACGATTTGTTCTCTTACGAAGTTTTAGGAAGTAGCTGTAACCTCTT
Source organism: Anas platyrhynchos (assembly GCF_047663525.1). NCBI lineage: Eukaryota > Metazoa > Chordata > Aves > Anseriformes > Anatidae > Anas > Anas platyrhynchos. The sequence continues at coordinate 13,061,062 of NC_092594.1, read as the reverse complement.
ACTAGAGCCATCACTTCAAATTCCATTCTTTAGTGTATTGCATTATTTGCTGCATTGTGTCTGTCAGTGAGGTTACCAAAATCTACACAACGAAACATTGTCTCCCTTGATCAAAAGCTACACACCTGCAACTCAATCAGTGGTGACAATGCACTGCCTTTTCACTAGGGCAAGTTAAGCATGACACAGAGCAGCATCACACAAATATAAAAAAAAACAACAATGCATAGTCATAATCAGTACATCAATACTCAAAAAAAGATCGCTTTTTCAGTCTGAAAGATTTTACAGTACTTTTTTCTGTAAAAAAAAAAAATACGCACCTTTTTGGTTGGAGTTATGAAATATATTGCTTTCATGTGTGGAACAGGCTCCCGGTTTTTATACACGTTCTCCACCACTACAAAGTAAAAAAAATAATACTTGAAATTAAGAGCTTTATGCTTTCATAATAGACAAATATTTTAGTATAGACAATAAAATTAAGACTAATGAAGTTGTCCTCAAAATTACTGCCAAGCATTTTTTTTTTTTTTTTTAACTTATTTATTACATTAAATAGAACAAATTACCAGAAGACTTTTGCAGCCTGCACCCTTGTGTCTACTTAAGTTTTACATCCAGATTTTCCTGGATATTCTATACAATGTTTGCCCTCACACAGAAACTTAGGGCAATACAAAGATGCTCAAGCTATGAGGCCCAGTATGAAATATCTTACAAGAGGACTGCAAAATTATTCTTTTTCCAGTACACTGAAGTAGAGGGAGAATGAAAACATGGAGGGCAACATTTTGGACTCTAATCCTCTATTGTCTTTTGTTCACCCTTTTCCTGTGTACTTATTCTGTTTCAATATAATAGCAGGCACAAATTAGATGTTTTCAACAAATCAGCAGGTTCATTCATCTCTTGCTTTTCTGTTTATTAAGGTCATTACTGTACACAGTGGTACAATACATCAGATCAAGAATGCAGAATGATTCATGATGCTCAGTAATTTTGAGGGGGAGAAAAGAGCAGGATAAATAATGTCAGATGTGGAAAGACAGGTTCTTTTCAACACTGTGTTCACTGAAAGGGAAAGACCTCGTATTGATGAATAGAATGCATACTTACTGATTTTTTCTCACAAAGGATGGATAAGTGGTACTAATCATGATCAAAGTACATAGAAAAAAATCAGTGCGTACAGCTCTGCTATCATTCTTCCTAAAGAATCATGTTATACAGAATATTCAGAACATGTAAACGCGTTGTAAAAGATAACACTGAGCAAATTTTCATAGCTTCAGGTTATAAATTGAAAGCCTAATCATGTAATCTCTTCTTTAAGCAATCTTGCTACTTATGTGAAAAAAGCTAATTCTCAATGTCGCCTCACCCTCTTACAGAAGTATTTCTAAAAATCTAGAACTAGAGGCAATGAAATAAAAAAAAAAAATCAGTAATTTAGTTTATCTGTTTCAATTTCAAAAGTAAGTTTGGCACAATGATATACTAATAAGCATTACAGAATGGCCAATAAAAATTTGACAAGTGGCTTATGGTAGGAAAAACATCTGTTAGTTTTTATTTTTTTAAACTGTTCACTAGAGGAAAAACGCTTTCATAAAATGTGCAGAAAAACAAAGCCTAATATAATCAGGCATACCAGATCTGTTTACCAGATCTATCACAATCTGTCTCTTATTCACTTCTGACAGCAGCTAACACCAAGCATCAAGGAACATCAAAGACACTCCAGAATATGTGAGAAAAACATATCCACTAGAAACTACTTACAAGCTACTGAGAAAAGTGACAACCTGATTACTTTACCTAGAAGAAAACTATACGTAGCATGAACAGTGATCATTGATATCACCTAGTTTCAAGTATTTTTTCCTGTTTTTTTTGTTGTTGTTGTTGTTTTCCCAGTAAAAGTTATCTTGTTTTGAAAATAGGCCAGAATATTTCCACACAACACAACTCAAATTTAAATTTTTGTATCCCATTCATTTGCTTGCAACCACCCCTTATCAGTTTTCTGTTGTTGCCTGTTGTTTTCATTTTGTCTTCAGCACTTACTTTTCCATACCCTTCTATACCCATACCCCAATTCTGCTGCTCATGAGCATACATGCATTCAAAGCAGTGGGTATTAGTCACTTGCAGAACACATTAAGAAAGTTATAGAGAGCAGTTTGCCTATTCTTTTAAGTGAACTTTAGTAAAAACATAATTCTTTACTATGCTCCTGTATTCACTTCAGCTCACAGGTAACATCCTCAAAAAATTCAGTGTCATGGATAATTCATTTACCACATCCAGGACATCAGGAAAACAAAACAAAAACAACAAAAAACAACCACCAACACCCTTAAAGCAATCTTTTGCAGTAAGACAGGAAAAAAATAGCTTCCGAGCACAGAAATGTTTAATTTTCTATTCAAATAATGAAATTGCAATTGGTTGGTTATTATAAAAGCCAGTTTTCTAGTCTAATACGCCATGGTAATTTGGCTGTTGAAGACAAGAAAAAATAAAGTTTTATGTGAGGGTACCATCAACTTTATTCTTTGCTTCCTTTTTTTAAAAAAAGACATAATAACGTGTATATTGAGAAGAGCTGTGCTTACCTGTGATACCCTCTGCCAGCAGATCAGTCATCTTACAGCAGAGTGACAGTAATTTAGTAGTATAGTCATCTAAAAGAATTATCTAAATACATAAAACATCGATTAGATAAATTAATCAGCTATAATAAAACTGTATTATTTCCTGAATAACTTGCCGTGAAAATTTGACACTGAAATCCACTTCTTTACTCTGTATCTTTCATTACCTGTATATAGCAGCTGTAGGAAGAGGAAGAAATTCATCTCCAGTAACATCAGAAGGATGCTACGTATAGCATTTCAGAAGACGAACTGCATCTTAAGTACCTTGGTACCTTGTCCCCTTGTCTCAAAACTTTCACTTGGACACAAGTCTTGAGTTCTGCCTAACTTACACTACGGCCTTAGGTGTATCTGTTCTTAGTCTAAAAACAGTTTGACAGCTTAAGCAGCTGTTCTCTCCTCCCATCCCACCCGCCCAGTTCCAATATATTTTATGAGATAATAATTTCTCTTAACTAACCAAGTCTCCTTCCTTTCACACTCTTCCAGTGATCAAGCTCTCTCACCCTTCCTGACCATCTCTGTATATCTTCCTGTGCTTACATCAGTCTTGAGCCATTTACAATAAAATGCAAGACCTCGCTGGTATATTGTATCACTGCTTAAGTACTTTCTCTTGTCTTCACTTCTCCACAGCTCAGAAGACACATGTGAATTTGAAATATTTCATTATAAAAAAAAAAAAATCAGTCAAAATGAAGTCAAACTAATTGGCATAATTTTAGTCCCGAGAGGAAAAAATATGACAATGGATTTCAGACACAAAGTCAGCTGAAAAAAAAAAAAAAAAAAAAAAAAAAGAACAGTCTGTTTGCATTTCTTCCCAAAATAAAGGGATCAGTAACAATTGGCTTAAACTACAACAACAAAAAATATTAGCTAGAAAAAAAGGAAACATAGACGTAAGAATATATCATGTACTGAAAAAAACAGAACATAAAATCAGGAGCTTTCCTTTAAACAAAACTTTCAAGAATGACAAATAATAATTAGATGATTAATATGGTCAAGTGCCTTTCAAAGGCAATCTACAGAACCCCAGGAATCTGTGGGCTGCTTGAGGGCATCAGCTGAAAAGTAATTCAGAAAAACAAGGCAACAGTCAGCAGACTACGGGACAAGAGGGAGTAAGAAATAGGTCATACTTGTTCAGGAAGATATATAGAAATTACAGATCAAAAAAAAAAAAAAGGAACACTTAAATAGATGATTTTCTCAGAGCCATTTCAGCTGCACTTTCCTATTATTTTTATTACTGTTGACGTTATCACTGAAAACAGCAAACATTGGTGGAGCTGGAGTCTGGAGCAAAGTCTGTCTCATACTGTTGAATCCTGCTCCACGCATACCATACAGCAATATTATTTTCTCCTGGCCACCACTGCAGTTAAGGCAGAAACGTGGAGTTCTGGAGAACTGAATAAAGTGCAAGTCATTCAGAAGAAAAGCAAAGATAAACAGGAAGAATTTCTAAATTTAGCAAAAAAAAAGAATTGAGACAACTGCCATTTGTTCTTCCTCTGCTAACCCTTACGTTTTTCTTTGTGTGTTACACAGACCCAACTTAACAGAACTAAAATTCCACTATTTGGAAAGCAAACAACATTAAGAAAAAATAGCCATTAAATTATATTTATACAAAACTATACCTTCCATTCATCCTCTTTCCTGCAGTCATCAAATATTGCTGATTTCAGCTCTGTAAGAAGGAATAGAGATGTTACCAATTAGAAGAATCAAATTGTTCTAAAAAATACTAATTTTTGCTAATGTAGAGAATCTCCATAAAATCAATCTAAACGGTCATAGGCCTGTAAATATTTCATTTTGTCTTTTTTTCTTTATTTAGTGGAACGGTTTAGTTCAATAAAACAGATTGCACACATGCAAAAATCAAAGTTACTCTTCAAGAAATGATAGTTACACCAACACAGTTAAACCTGTTTTCCAATATGTGTACACTTCACATGTCCTTGCTCTTTCTCTAGAATTCCAGAAAAAAAGAAAAAATACCAGTTTAATCAGGAAATAAAAGTTACCTTAAAACAGGTATCCATTAACTTTTCCTGCTATTACAACTTTGGGAGAAATGTCAATTATAAATCACGTATAGGATTCAGCAGTAAGAGTTATGTCCCACAGCCATTACAGATCACCAGAACTATGAGCTGCAGCTTTCCAGAGCACAGTCCTCACTCTAGTGCAAATCTGACCATGGCAGTAGTATTTACAAATTACAAGTCAGAAAATTTGGAGAACTGATGAGCCTATACTTTTATAAACACAACCATAAAGAAGCCTTCCCAAAGAACAGAATTTCAGATGAAGCTGTGAACTATGGCTTTCATCAGTTAGGCCTTTTTCCCAAGTCCAAATATAAAAGGCTAACAGAGTTCTAAAATACAGACTAACAAAATCAACACACATTTTGTGATTCCTGCCAAGTGAGACAATCACAAAGAGCTCCAGAATAGTAGCTGCACATACAGCAAAGTCCATCTACTTCTTAAGTTTTTGTAAATATTGAGATCTTCATTTACATTCAAGGTCCTTTGGCATGATACTATCTACACCCAAGATACCCAAAACTAATACCCGAGGCCATTGTGTAATACAGGAACGTTTTTTCCTGTCCCTTTTTACACTTTGTACATTCGTTGCATTTTCTTCTGTGTTTCTACACAAGTTATAATTAAAAAACCTTTAGATTCATTAAAGTTTATTAGCCTTTGTATTTTCTGAAAACACTCTTACCAGACTTAGTCTTTAGCATTACAGAGATCTTTTTAATACTTGGACTCAGAGTCCCATCCAAAATCTCAAGTATACTGTTTCCTACAATGCTTTCACTTGCTTGCCTATAAAATAATCCAAAACACAGAAATGCATTATCCAGTTGTCTCAAACTTACTCAAACTTAGCAAAAAATCAAAAAAAGTCAGCTTTCTCCCACTGTGAAAGATAAATACATTATTCCAAGCTACCAGTTTCCCAAATGCGGCATATTTTCCAACTGCTATTTATTTTATCCCCAGCCTGCAACTACTTTACTCAAATAACTGGAACACCAAAGAAACTATACTGATTTACAGGATCTCAAAGTCATCTCATTTGCCTCCAGTAAGTATTCTGAAGGCAACAAAAACTATCATAAGGCCATGCATAAGTAGTGCTCCATTCTCATCTATGGTGTCATTTCCTTAGTTCTTGTAAAAGTTTCATACTTAGCTACCTTTTCCACTTCTGGCTTCTCCAAAAACATTCAATTAAGTAAAAGAAAAATGCCTTAAACTAAGAGGATCAAGAAGTAAAAGACTAGACACAACTGGGACAGATCATTAGACTGCTAAACTGCCATATGGCAAATAAAGCCAAACACAAACAAAAAAAAGCAACCCACGCCTTGGCAAGCTAATGACCCATTCATGCTGTACTTCCTTAAAGTACTACAACTGCGGCTTTCACCAGAAGCAAGTGCCAGGGAAAACAAAGCTGAAAAAAAAAAAAATGCTGAATCATAAAAATATTCATGGCTAGGTTAAAATGTTACTATACACATCTAGAACACATTTTAAAACTGTTACAAGTTTTTAATGACAGAATTGCTTAGGGAAAATAACCTTATTTACAGATACTGCGTGTGTGTGTGTGTGTGTGTGTGTGTGTATCTGGTTAGTTTTCTAACTTCATTCAAAAAAAAACCTAATGTCTTCTAAATATAAGTAGCTTTCTTTTTATCTCCCTCCCTCTTTATTCTCTGTAAACTTTGGTAACTTTTTCCACATACTTCTGCTTAGATTTCATCTCAAAGCGCACCTTACAGAAATATGCGTTCCCAAGGAACAAAGACTCTTAATAGCACCATGCTGCAGCATAGATAAAACACTCATTATTTTTTTTCCTATTCACGAAACAGGAATAAGATATGCATTGTTAACAATGTGCCACATGAAATGTCAGCATTACTGATGGATTATTTCCAGACAAACCAGCGTTAAAAACATTTCACAGAAATATTACAAAGCTTCCACTTCTGGCCTTGAATTACCCATAAACAAAATGCCAATTCACTAAAAACACCTGAAACTTGTTCACCAATTTCAGAATTGTTGTGGTCTTGAGAAGACACCAGTTACTAGCTATCTAACAACAATTATTTTCAAAGGAAACTTGACTTTTACGAGACGTTTTATTATTAAACCATGAAGCGGTGCTAATCTTTTTTCCCCCTTCAGTCTCGTCCACACCAGCAATGCCACTTTCCCAAGTTCGTGTGTGCCCTGATAACACACCAGCACTTTGATCAGGTTCCCTCCTCATGAGGCCCAGCTCTTCTCTAAACACCTCAGCATCCCCCAGAAGAAAATCTCAAGAAAATGTCACAGTCAAAGGCACAAATAACTTGGAGCAACCCAGGAGAATGAAAGCAGCAAAAGAGGGGATTTCTGAAGCTCAAACGCTAAATAAATGCCTCTATTTACAGCAGCTAGGATATTTATGCCAGTAATTTACACACTGAGCGCTCCAAAAACGTGCCCCTTTCCTCTTTCCGCCCTTTTTCTGTTCCTTCAATCCCTTCCAGCAGCCAGCCCCCGGAGCTCGCAGGTGGCAGCAGAAGGCAGGGCGGCCACAGGCCCTTCCTTTCCAGCCAGGGTCGGCCGGTCACCGGGCTGCCCGAGCAGCCCCAAACCACCTCAGCCTGGCGTGGGGCCGCTGCCCGCCCCTCCCGAGGCTGGTTGGAGGCTCCCTGAGGCACTGCCAGCCCGCCTCCTCCAGCCAAACACCCGGCCGCCACCGCTCGGCGCTTTGGGAGCGACACCGGCAGAACCTGCTCCCGAGCACGGCCATAAAACCCTGCAGCTCACTAATAAAAATACCTCCAGAGTTGTTTATTATTATTATTATTTGTATTTAGTTTTACTTCCGAACCCTGCCAGGCGCACGCTGCCGCTCGCTGACGGGCTCGGCTCCCCCGGCAGCTCCGAGGTACCGGGAGCCCCCCAGCGGGACCCCTGAGGCGCTGACTCCCCTTCCCCTCCCCGGGAGCAGGCAGGGCTGCCCCGACCCGTGTCCCACCCAGCCTCGGAAAGAGGCAGAGCCGTAATCCCAAAGCCGTGGCAGCGCAGTCCCCTCGGACGGCAGCCCCCGCGGCTCCCTCACGGCGGCAGCGAGCCGCGCACTCACTCTGCCACACCAAGCTCTTCAGCCCCCGCACCGCCGGCGCCATCTTGTCCGCGCTGCCGGCCCTGCCCTGCCCTTCTCCCCTTCTTCCCTTCTCCTCCTTCCCTTCCCTTCCTTCCCTTCCGCCGCCCCGGCCCGGCCCCACCGCGCCCCTTTCTGAGGCGGCCCCGGCCGGCCAGAGCCGTGCCCGCCCCGCTGCAGCCGCTGTGGGGCACCGCGGGTCCCCCGTGCTCGGAGCCTGCAGCCCGGCCCCTGGGGAAAGGGCTCCCCCGTAAAAACTTCCCCCAGACCCTCTGTAAAAAGTAATCCGACACAGCCCTGGCAGTTCACAACAAGGTCCCCTTTCTGAGCCCGTAAAATCAGCGATATGGAGTTTCAGCTTGAAGTTGCAAAGGCCGTGTCGTTAAAAAAAATCCCAGAAGGAGTTAGAAAAACTGAGAGGAAATGTCTGCTTCTCCTCACACAGCACAAGGCCTGAGGGAGGCTAAAGCTTGTACAACATCTTTCCACTCAAAGTATGACAAGGGGTTAATTCCAGACGGAAAAATGGTGCTTGTAAGTGGACAAAAGTAGCAACAGTGAACTAAACAGCAAATTCCTAATTTGTGTTGAGCTTAATTACTTCACGTATCATGTGTACTCAATACAGAAACCGTATCTTGAAGAAAGAAAAAAAAAAAAAAGAAAGGAAAAAAAAAAAAAAAAAACGACCTGCCTGCCTAAAAGCTCCTTTCTGTGTGGGGCTGTCACAGAGGAGGGCCCAAGCTAAGGCAGCCTGCCCTCACCCCGCAAGTAAAGCTCCTGTGGCCACAGAGCCGCTGTGAAGTATTTCCAGTCATCGCAGGCATCGGCTTGAGCTCATCCAGATGTGAAGCCTGGAGCAAAGTTCTGTCACGATGTGCGGCTCAAAAAGTCGGTCATTAGTATTCCTTGGACTGGTTTGCAACAGCCTAGAAATGGTGAGTGCAACTGATTTTCTTTCAGATTATTTTCTAGAATGATACTGTGCTCTTTGTAAAGGTAAACTAAAAGCTAGAAGCTATTTGATAGAGACTATCCAACACCTGCTTCCACATTCATACTTTGTTACTGTTACCCTTATGCAAATATTTACAAGCAACTGGCTAGGTTTTGAAAATAAGGGTCAAACATAAAACAGTATTTTAGGGTCCTTTCAAAGTCTTCCAGCAAGTGAACACTAACTCAACAGGCAGATTCAGAGAGGAAAATCAAGTAATACAATCTGCACATCTGTACCAAATCTCACTGGTTGCACAAACCATCTGCGCTTAAAGAATTGGAACAAACACATCACATCAGTAGCTTTGTGCTAAAAAGTAATGTTTTAAGCTGTTACTAGTACTATCAGGAGTTTTTTAATTTCCCAAGTAAGATATTTCACTTTGTATTTCTAATTTTTTACATCTTCCTTTTCAGGTTTTTTCATCTAGCACAGGTAAATCTTCAAAATGGCATTTTGTTTGTGCATGCTTATTTTTGAATGGGTCTGAAGAGAACAAACAAGTTTCTGATTTATAATAAGTACTGTTTTCACAGTTTTATAAACAAAAATGTTTTCAAGTTTGATTGAGTTTCAAAAAAATAAAAATAAAAAAATCTGTTGATATCTTTATAAACTTGAAATCTCATTTTGAAGAGCCCCAATTCTGTTGAACACTCACACAAAGATTCTCACAGGCCACTTATACCCTGACATTGGTATTATCTCCTAAGCACTAAACGTTTTTAATATTTCGTGGCATTTTATACTTCTTACAATCTCACATTTTGTGCCAAGAACTCCTAGTATCTTAAGCATGCATACATGTATTAACTAGATTAAAATATGAGGAATGCAAGACTACAAGGAATGCTTTCAGAATCGATTCATTCTCTAAGAAGGCTGATAGTACATGTTTCTGCATATACTGAACTGTTAGAGTCTTGTTAGAGCAAGAGTTAGATTTACTGATTTTCTTGCTAGAGTTAGATTTACTGAAATGTTTTTCTGATTGTGGTTGTTTTGTTGTTTTTTTTTTTTCTTTCTTTCTGTTCTTTCTGTTTGTTTGTTTGTTTGTTTTTGTTTGTTTGATTGGTTGTTTTTTTAGGTTTCTCTATGTCTATATATGATGTGACATCAAGAAGCATTTATCTCAGATGGCCCAAGTTTTCAGGAGCCTTTACCTACAGAATCACAGCTACAGCTGTGAATACTGTGGGCCATTCTTTACAGGCTCATTTCAGTGGTATTACATTTACAGGCACGCTAACTTCATTAATTCCCAATACTGTTTATGTTATACAAGCAGAAGCCATTGACATGAATGGAATTATTCTGGCTGAAACACAGATTATGCAGTCAACAGGTTAGTAAGAGAACCTACATGAAATATGATTTCCATTGACTTCTGTAGCACTGGAATTTCATCCCTGGTGTTTATTGTACCTGTAGGGAAAAGCTGCCGTTCCTGTTGAAGCCTTTTGTTGGTCCTCATACTGAGTTCAGTAGTAGCATGATTAGCTCATTTTCCCCTCTTCTTTTTTCATGTATGTTTCCCTAAACTGCCACACACAGCTCACTCAGACTGCAGCTTTCCAAATCATCTACTTTCTCATTACAAATGCTGATGTGAAGCTGGATACATTTTTTGGTACTAATGCTGATAAATTATATTTTTGTTTCATTTGCAAAAGGACTTGTAGCATAAAGTCATTGATGGATAATGCAGAATCTGCATAAACAAATTTCCTTTTTTATCTGAAATGTAATGTAAAACCGCTGAAATGTAATTGAGAAACATTCTGTTGAAATTTGTTTTTTAAAATACTTCAAAAATAAGGATCAAAATTAAAAAGTAGCAGTGTTTATCCCAATAAATATAAAACCCCTCTAGTGATAGATTAGTTATCCAAGAACGGATGTTAATGACTCACGGTCTATAATTTATTTCTGATATAAATCATATGCTATATATTGTCTACTTGATCTTTGGGCAAGCAACTCCCTTAGATTTTCATAAGGATTTCCTGCACATATTTTTTAATGAGTTGCTTATGAAGATAATTTATTATAAGGAAAAATAAGATCATAGTGCAGTAGCTGACAATTTGCCCAAAGACAGAGAAAGACACACCTGCAGATGTTCCATAGGTATCATGATATAGAATATATGTTACCATTTTTAAGAGGGGGCAAAAGAAGATGTATGCCTATAACTAAATGAGAAAATGTTTGGGTCTAAGAGTGCGGAGATAATGCTCAAGGGTTGTACACCTATGCCTAATATTTTCTGCCATCTCGGAAATCCCAAATTAGCTGCATTGCTACAAGTAATTTTGCCTCAAGGAGCATACTGATGTCCCCCATTTCAATAGTGATTTCAGGAGTACTAGAATATCTTAATTGGAAGATTAAAAATGATCTAGAATACCTGAAAATTACACGTTTTGTTAATGTTTATTTACACTTGTTTTAGACTTAGTGCAGAATCATTTGCCTTTGAGATATGTAACATCTTTCATATGAGGAGAGGCTGAAAGAGTTGTGACCATTTAGCTTTGAGAAGAAAAGGCTCAGGGAGGATCTCAGCAATCTGCATATATTTGCTTGATGGGAAAGAATGAGGGAACCAAACTTCTCAGAAGCACCCATAACAGAACAAGAGACAGTGGGCACAAATTCAGACACAAATTCCATATGAAGAGGAGAAAACAGTTTTATACTGTGAGGGTTGTCAAACACTGGAGAAAGTTGTCCAGAGAAGCTGTGGGAAAGACAAGCAGACCTGTATAAACCCTAGAAAAGCCACATCCTCCCAAACAGTACCTATCAATCTAATTGATGCAGTCTTTCACCCTTGAAAGACAAATGTGTGTCATACCAGTAGCAAGTCTCCTAAGAGTACCCAAATATTACACAGTTTTCAGTAGTCATTGTACTGCATGCACTGAAAAAAGTTTTATTTCCTGAAACAAAAGTAAATACACCGTACTATTTAACTTAGTTTAAATTGAATAATAAATTTAAAACATTAATAGAAGGTGTAGACCATTTGTTCTCATCAGTCTTTGTGCAATGTTCAGAGCACACTGTTTTAGAGGGCTAAGTACCCCAATGTCAGCACATCTCCTGTTATTTCTGTTTTAGCTCCAGACATACCTGTTATCGATCAAGCTTACTCAAAACTTAGCAACAGTATCACAGTGGAATGGAGAGTGGTACCTGGAGCTACAAGTTATCTACTGTCTGCACAAGATGGAGATTCCTGCATTGAAACTACAGTCACAAATTCACCGGGTACAGTTATGGGATTGAAACCTGCCACCTCGTACAGAATCACTATCAGATCTATAAATGCAGGAGGAAAAAGCCAGCCTTCACCTTCCAGAAAAGCAAAAACAGGTGGACTTTATTTTTATTTCAAATTCTTTAATATTATACTATAAAGCACTCATGAAAGCATCCTAGCTTAAATATATATAGTATAACATACATATATATATATATATATATGTTATATATATATATAACATACATATATATATATGTTCCATATATATATGTATGTTATATATATGTTTCATATATATATGGAACAAAGAAGAAACAGTGTAACCCAGAAATGTACCAGTACCACTTATTATAATTTTGTATTTTAAATTGTATTGAGCATACTCTCCTTGCAGTTTTTGAGGACTGGAATTTGTCTAACTTAATGAGCAGGACATGAGTCTGACTTGGTGGTTTGCTTTGTGACATTAAATTAAATGTTTAATAGAGAAGTTTTAATAGAGTCTGTATGAATATGCAGATTTTATTTTAACAAAAGACACATCTTGAGATAACAGAATTCATAAAAAAAGTAAAAATAAGACAATGCAAAACTTAGATGATGGGAAATACAGTATCTTCTTAGTGATTTTCATTCTTCTGCACACACTACTTTCATACATTGTGTATGAGTTGCTTTCACTTTACAAAACCTGTTACATAATGGTTCTACCAAATCAGTTTCCAGATTTATTCTGTCAAATTTGCACTATTTTGTCTTCCTGTTGTTGTTTTAATAATTTGTTGATTTTGTATATTCATCTGGAATTTGGACCTTCCAAACAGTATTACTAGCTAACTGCAAGCTGAATTGATGTTCTTTCTCAACAGTCCTGGCTGCTCCAGTTCTGTCTGTTAGTTCCCCGAGCTGTGACTCCATTGCAGTGAGCTGGAAAGCTGTGTATATGGCAGCTGGATTCTCTGTGTCCCTGATGAGATCAGATGGTTTGGGCAGAATGCTGAAGCAGAACACCACCAATACTTCCTTCGTATTTACAAATTTAGATCCAGGAACTCTCTATACTATCAAGGCATATGCCTGGAATGCCAATGGGCTTCCTGGAGATGATTTCACATACAACCAAAGAACAAGTAAGAAATTTTATTTTCTAAAACTAAGTAAGTATTAAAAAAAAAAAAAAAAAGGATATACGAAGAAGTGTTTGTGTGTGTATGACTTGACTGTGTTATGTTTTTCAAAGATATATTGGGTAGATTTTCAGAACATGTAAATCTTAGCCCATCTCAAACTTCCTGGAAACCAGATGGTGTGGCTATGTCTGATGAGTATTACTGAGGCAAACATGCCATTAACTACCACTGAAGATTTACAGGCCTAGGTAAGGATTACACAAGCTTAAACTGTTTGGGGGATTTTTCTAACTGTGAACAGCAAGTGTTCAAATAAGACAAGGAATTTCAACAGAAAGCTTTATGTCAGTGTACAAATAGAATCATTTATTTAGAAAATTATGTTGCAACTTTACTATGAACAAGGGTAAGGTGTGCACCACAAAAAATTGTACTTCATTTGCAAGTTCTGAAAAACTTCATGTCTGTAGGCCATACGCAAAGTTGTACTTACAATTATTCCTAACTGATATGCCATAGGTCCTCAGGCGCCAGTGGATGTTCAAGTAGTTTTCAATAGTGGTGCTTTAAGAGCTGTTGTTTCTTGGATGCCAGCAGAAGGAGCTCTAACTTACACTGTGACAGCCTCCAGTGGACTCCTGAAACTGAAGTGTAACACATCTTCTGCCTCCTGCGTGGTACTGCCACTCCAGTGTGGATCTGAATATTCTGTTTTTGTCACAGCACATAATGATGCTGGATCCAGTAAACCTACTGATGCAGTAAGCTTAAAAACTAGTATGTGAATCACTGATTCTTACATAGCTTATGGCATTTTAACATACATTTCTTTAACTTCAAATGCTAGTCCGATACAATTCATGATTCTCAAATAGTTGTTTCTGCTTCTGAACTCTGCACATGAACTATACCATATACTTTTGTACTAAGGGGATAATAGCCTAAATTTTCTTCATATTTCCGTGAGAAACTTGCATCAGTATATATATTGTTAGATGAAACAATAAGCCTGCATTTTCCTCCTCCCAGAAGTACTTGTTCTAAAGTCAATTTTCTGAGTGTAAAACTAATCTAAGGTATAACAGATCTGCCCAAATAGATTGGGAAAAGTCTGTGAGGAAATAGCATGGAGAAGTGGCTTTAGGCTGAGAACTGCTCTAGGCTAGATTTAGTTGCAACTTAGAAAGCAGGTTAACAAATAATCACTCCCAGCTAAATGGTGCCATGAAACTGAATTCAGATAGTCACAGGCTGTTTGCAGGTTGCAGCTTTGTCAGTACAAAAGATTGCTAGTCTCAGCTACTTAGCACCACTGCCATGTCAGAGATTTGTGCTTCCTGATCTGTTAGATGAATGGCTCACATAAACAAAACCTAAACCATTTTTGTTATGTGCTACCTTAAGGACTGAGCTTTATTTAATGATTTATTTAATGTTACTTGTCTCATTCTGACCTCTCACTGTATCAATTAGAGATCACCCATGTGAGCAACTCAGAAGTAGTTCTAATGGGATGAAAGCCTTTAGCAAGAGACACTTTTAAGCTGTTGGCTGTAATCTTCTCAACCAACATTGCTTCAATTAGATCATTTATGTTCTAGTAGCAGCAAGCTATACTTTTTGAACCAGGAGAGGAAAGCAGGTCTCTTTTATGTAAGGGATAAAGGTAAGATCTGTTTTTTTCTGTAAAAATCATACTCACTTTTCATCTAAATGTAAGAAGCATCCTCTGTAAAGAGGTATGAGTTGCTTTTTTTGATCAAGACAATGATAAATGTTCAAGCTGAGTAGGATAATTCTGTATATTCCTGTATTCCTGATTTTACTTTTTTTTCCATAAAGTATAACTTTAAAATATTTTGATGACAATTTTTTTTTTTCAGTCCCTTGTGCCCCAGGAAATATATCAATTGAAGAGGATGAACCTGGCAACTTGTTGGTATCATGGTCTAGTGTCAATTTTGGCCATTATTATGTGGTTTTTGTGAAGAGCGATGATGGCTTGGAAGTGCACTGCAACACATCACATACTCAATGCCATTTCCAATCAGACTGCGGTTTCACCTACTTCATTAGTGTCTTTGCATACAACAAGGCAGGGCAGAGTCCTTTAGGCGATGTATTCAATTACACCACTGGTAAGTATTAATATATTCTTGCAAATTCATTTTGGATCCGTTAACTGTATTTATGATAGAGCTGACTGGACTTTTCGTTTGTTTGGTTTTGGTTTTTGCGAGATAATGACTTGAACAGTTTTTATTCAATTTGGGGACAAAACACACAGAAGTTGGCAGAGAAAAATAACCACTTCACATTGAAGTTGATTTTAACTTAACTACTCAAATGCAACATACTTACAAACTGGAAGATAGCTTTACGTTCTACAAACATTAGACAGGAATGTATGAACAACACACAGTCCTGGGATGACATTTGAATTGTAGCCCTGGATTTTTTTCTGTTGCCTTGAGAAGGATGTACAAAAGTGTTAAACTTCTTTAGAGATGGTTTTCATATTTGGAAAACTAAAAATAACAATTTAAATGTGAAGAACATCGTTGGAGTTACTTTAATGTTACTAGAGTTACTTGGAATTTTAAATCAAGGACATACATAATTCTGTGTATATATAAATATGTGTTGCATTAGAATGCCCTCCATTAAAGGAGGGATATGGAAGTAATTCAAAAAGTAAGTCTGTAATTAATGGTTTTCAATTTGCACAAAATAAAACACTTCTAGAGATTTAAGATATGAATCACAGAGGTAAACAACACAACACTGTTCAGTTTAATGCCCGGTCTCTGTTCCTGCTGAAGTTTCCACCTCTTTCTTGCCTCTCCTAGCACCTTGCTGCCCCAGTGACTTCCACGCTGTGCTGGTGACAAGTGACACTGTGGAGGTGACCTGGGCTCCTGTCCGCGGTGCTGAACTGTACGAGACAAAAGCTGCTGAGGGGAGCAGCGCTGTGCTCTGCAACGACACCGCCACGGCCTGCACCTTGTCTGCTCTGCGCTGCAACACCCTCTACAACATCACTGTTTACTCATTCAGCGAGGCCAGGGGCAGCAACACATCATGCACATCTAAATACGTGGCAACAGGTATTATGATCTTTCTGATTTTCCTTTCGAAATAATTAGGCTGCAGTGATTAATGGATGAAAAGAATTAATAGAGGGAGTGCTAAGGTACTATAACTAACCCAAATGAAAAAGCCTGCTGGAAATATTTAAAAATATATTGTAATTGGGGACCTTAAAAGGGGTTGGACTGAAAGCTACTCAATGCTCCAAGTTTTTGAACCTCAGATGTACAATTCGTCTGTTTTTCTATGCAAAATACTTACATTGCTCTTTCTCTCACAAGTTCCAATTTCTCACCAGAAGCAACTCTTTAAGGATTATAAACTTCTCAGTAGTTTGTCAGTTCTCACTGGAAGGTAATTTTTATGTGTAACTGATTTAGTATGCATAAACACTATTTAGCTGTTAATGTGAAACTTTTCAGCTCCCTGCAGTCCTGAAATTAAAAATATCTCAAAGGAGGCTCTTTCTGTAGTCACTGTGCATTGGCAGTCTAACAATGAAGAAGCTACATATACCGTAACTGCACGAGGAGACGCTGGACTTTGGCATTGCACAAGCTCTGGAAACTCCTGTACCCTAGTTAATCTTCCCTGTGGATCTGCTTTCTCTGTTAGTGCTATAGCAAGGTCACCCGCTGGACAGAGCTTACCCAGCTACAGCGTTCCTTTAGAGACAGGTAAGTGGGAATTGTAAAATATTTAGCATCTTGACATTAAAATACTTCTACTTTGTTTATATTTTAACTTTTTTAATTACCACATGTGTAAATTATATTTTCTGTTGCTGGATGTCTTCTGCTTAAATGTGTGTGAGAGAGAAAGAGAAAAGCATTTGACTGATACTGAGAAACACGAGTGCAATCAGTTATCATTTGTCACAGCTAACTACTATAGTAACATCATCCACTAATATAGTGCATAAACTCCTTGACAACATTTTGACTTTTAATACTGCCAGGAGAAGCAATAAGGCGGTGTCCATCCCAACAACTAGAATAGTCTGAAGAACAGATTAAAACGCATCTTACCACCCTTCCTGCTATTAATTTGTTAACACGGTTTTGTCCTGTATTGTTTGCCCACATAATTCCCAGGCACAGTTGTGGGATAAATGTAGGCCAGTGTCAATTTTTAGCAGGCAGTTTGTCTGTTAACAGTCATTTTATTTTGTAGAGGAGGAAAACTTAAATAGAGACAGAGCTAGACTGAGTCATATGACTTGACGGGTAGAGATGGACCCTGCTTAAACAAACTATAGGTACAGCCTGAGATTGTTTTTCACTATGCTAATACTTGCTTGAAAAGTATGCAAGCTTTCATTCCTTCACTCTTCAAAATGTAATACCGTAGCAGCAATGCCTTAATTATTTCAGTTCTACAAGTAAAAAGCAGAAAACATTTTTTTTTCCCCTTTTTAAGCTCCTTGTTGCCCTAACGACCTGACACTGACTCAAGTGACACAGTCTGTAACAAACATCAGCTGGTCTGCTGGGATGGGTGCTCAGACATATGTAACAGTGCTGGAGTCTTCCAAAGGATGGGCAAAGTGTCACACTCTCCAAAACTACTGTCTCCTGGGATGCATCGCATGTGGCACCACCTATACAGTATCACTGAGAGCAATCAGTGAAACTGGTTTGACATCCAGTTGCACGTATCAAGGATACTCTTCCAGTACGTAAATAATAAAAGCAATTGGGAAGACCTAATATACAACTTGGCGTAGCGTTCCTCTCGTACAAATAGTGAAGCTGAAATTCAACAAATAGTCAATACACTTGCAGTTCCCTCTTTTACATAAATGCACTTTGGATTGATTTCACATATCATTCAACCCCTGTTCTTTTAACTGTTATCAGGGGCTATATAAGTAAGTTTTAATAACAACATTCCAGAACCAAATATTTAATTATGCTATAGCATAATTAAAATCTGGAGTCCACAAAAGGATCCTTACCTTCTAGGTAGCCCTAGAGCCTCCAAGAGACAGGCAAGAGCAACAATATTCCCATGTATAGAACAAGTACCAAATTTCAGCTTTATAGTATATTAGAGTCTGATAGAACACTTTCATCCCTATTCAATATTATTCTGGCTTTCTGCTAAATGTTAATTGCTCATTGAAATGCTGGTATTTAGTGGGTTAGTAATCATATCACATGGTATAAATTCACTATAAAGTATTGTGGATTTACAAGTAAGGTTATTGATATATTGAATATCCTATTAGGTGCTTGCTGTCCTTCTGGAGTGAAGCTGTACAGAATTGGCAACAACGGTATCCGGGTGTACTGGCGAGCTTCTGCAGAAGCAAAAAGCTACAATACTGATTTACGTGGTTCAAAAGGCAATTTCACCTGTACCCCTAGCTCTGGGCAAAGTTACTGTGATATCACTGAGATACCTTGTGGGGACGTCTACACAGTGGTAGTATCTCCAGTTACCGATACGGAGCCAAAGCTGACTTTTTGTCCTAAGAAAATATATTCAGGTAAAACTTAATTGAACAATATATTTCTGTCAATACATGCTAGATTGTTAAAATGTAATCAGAAGTTATGTGAGTAAAGTTATGTGAGTAAAGGTAGCACAACCCAGAACTTTTCTATTTTAATGTTGACTCCAGAGTAACTTTTATGAGTGCTATCACGCAGCATCTGTGACTGGAGCTTCACAGGGACATTTTGGGATTAATGCAAGAAAAAAGTTGTTTGTCTCAATGTATTTCTTGCATAAGGATCACTAGCACTTATCTACACAGATGCTTCTCAACTAGATCATTTCTTTGCATAGTGAATGCAGAGAAGTTCAGTTTCAGCTGGCATAGTAGTGGTTAGACTACAGAAGCAAGTAAAAGAGGATTTTAATTGATTTGTCTTCTGCTGTTATTGTTTGTGGAAAAAAAAAATTAAGAACTTTTTATGAACCACTCTTAACAGGATAGGAGGTATTATACATAAAAATTGTAGTAGTAATAGTTGCAGTAATCTCCTTGGGATTCCTTTCCCAGGACATAAATTTAAACTATTGTAACTACAGTTGTCTGATGAAAATGCACAGTTGAATAACATGAACTACATTGTACAGCCTACTGTTTTCCAGTTTACAACCTCATCTAACATCCATACTGCTTTCATATCATTTCAGTAACCTGTTCTGGAAGCTCTGTTGGAATGGGTAAGAACAAATAGCACATTCATTCCAAATTCATGATGTTTGCAAAGCTAATTAACACTGTGACAACAAATAAGTTGCAAATAAGTTACATTGGATAGTTAAGGCTTAGTGTTATGCAGGGTTGTCTCACCACTATCTTATAACGCATTATTTTAAAAAATCTTGTTACCTACATTATTGACTTTATGGTATCATGCCATTCTACCCCATCACATGACATCTACTGTTTATCTAATAGTACATAACAAAAGGCAGGCTTTTGTAGCATAGCCATATCCAATTACAGATTAAACTAGGTCACTACTCTGGCTATGACGTACCTGAATCTATTCTACCTTATTTTGCAAGTGCTTCAGAGTAGTCTTGTGCTTCATTTCTCTACAAAAAAATGCTGAAAACAGTTTCAAAAGCTTTTCCCTAGACAGTTGCTTTACTCTAATTGAAATCACCTTAATTTCTGAATTCTGTTACAGTGATTTATAGAGGAAAGAACAATGCAGAACATGTCTAGATGGACAATGTGGTTCAGACAGGGAGGTAAGTTCTAAGAGTCCTAGGATTAGGATGTTTGCTTTTTTCAGCTGCTTAAATCTTCGGGACTGAAGGGATAAACTGCATTCATTCTATATAAGTTATTTGTTAAAATCCATCTTATATACCTCATGTTGCCTACTCCTACTACCAATACTCATTTGTCCTCTCCTACAGTAACCCATCTTCAGCTTCCTTAAGCCTTTTCTATTGATTTTATAATCCCCCATCAGAGGAACCCTACACCAAAGACAAACAAATCAAGCTACTCTCCAGTACTCAATTGCCTTCTTTCTCCCATCCAAAACTACTCAATCTCCCACAAAGTACTCGTTTTCTGGGCAAGTTACTGTCCTTGTCTCAAGGATGTTCTCAAAAGGATGGTGAGAAGTCACTGCCGGCTTTTTTCTTCCCCAGGGTTGATAATTTCCTCTCCTCTGCTCTCCAAGAGCTACCTTGGATATTAAAGATGTTGCTAATACCATCCTCCCTATTGCTCTTTCCCTGAAGCTCGAAAGATTACATCTATGCTTAATTGCAACAGTCACAGCTGCTTCAAGATGGGGAGGGAAGCTGAACACCTAGCTCTATCTGAAATCTAATCCAGAACACTGAATTTCAGCCCTAAATGAGATCATTTTTAAATGCGGATGAATGTAGATAGTGATATTGGTTACCGTGAACTGTAATTTTCCCTGTACAGCAATCAGTTTTAGAAGCTGTTCCAAAAAGCTGTTACCAATCACTAGGGGCATTCTAGACCTAATATACCACTGAAGTACTGAAAGCCAAAAGAAAGAGTAAAATTTAACTTTTTTTTTTTAAAGAAAAAACAAGTTTAGGTGCTCTCAAAACTATTTTGACACAATCTAAGTATGCTATTTGATTTTAATTAAAAGAGTAAGTTTCCTCTTTATAATTTTGAGGTGACTCATGAGGGTAAACAACAACCTCTTCAATCCATATTCTGCTTTGTAGCTAACTAACAAATGCCATTTACTAACATTGTTAGCTTTTTTTCTTTTTCCCAAGGCAGAACTTTTTTCATACTCCACTGTGGTTACTTTTTCAGCCAACATAGCAAATATGATAAAACATGTTCAGGAGTTCCAGTTATACATGAAATTATGAAAAGGTATTTTACAAATGTCTTCAGAAAATTATGGAAATAATGTTACCGAAGTCAAGAGGTTTGTTTGGAACACTTTTCAGGTTATAAATGCCATGCATTGTGAAGTTTCCTTTCTCTGCAGACCACAGTTGTACTGGCTCCGTCACAGGTTCTGCTCTCTTACACAAAACCATCTCATAGGAATCTGGCACTTGAGCGTAGATGTCACAAGAAATCACATTGCTTCTTAGAAAATGGTTTGCATTTGACTCACTGTCAATCAAGTCCTTCAGAAAAGAAGGCCTAAAACTGCCCTGTATTATTTAACAGTTGAAATTTCTTATATGTTAGGGAGAAAAAGTTTTGTTCAGTTTACCTGTTATAAAAAGATTTTGCAACAGTATTTGATAAGTGACTGGACTTTCAAAAGTCTAAGGCCGTCTCTTTTGGAATCATCTTAAATTTAGACCACAGCTTTCCTCCTTTCATGTAAAGAATCCTGATACTTTTGTTCTCTCACTTCCATCAACGAAGTGCTCAAGCATGTAGCAGTCAGTGGAAGTCATCTAATTCTTTTAGCTTCTCCTTAGCATTTCCTGATGCTTTGTATACTGTTTTTATTATGAGTCTACTGTGACATTCAGCTTTAAATACAAAAACTACAAGCTCAGTAATATTTCAGCAACATATGAAAACAGGTGCACACAAGTACTCCCACAGAATGCAATCTGGTGTATAGCCCTGCCATTCAGATTACTTTTTCCAATACAGAGACAATCAAAATACCATTCTCAACATGTTCAGAATTCAGAGATGCACAAATTTTTATTTTTTTTATTTACACCTATTCCCTGTATAGTTGTGTGGCAATAGATGGATGTAAATCGTTGGGGTCACAAAGCCTTCATCCTTACTTAAAGGATGCCAGTTTACTACCTCTTAATATCTGAAATAATGTTCAGCTAATTAGGTAATATCTTCAAAAGGAAAGAAAAGTAATTAAGTATTTTATTTCTTAAATTAGTATCGTTAGTCCAGATAAGTACTTACCTTTGAAGCTACAGGAAATTTCCAAGACATATTTGGCTTCAAGAGAAATGATTACATAGGTGTGTCAATATGATCAAACACTATGGACACACGGTAAAACCTTGGAAACTTCAAGTTCACAGTGTTTGACCTGTTGCACCTTTAACCTCAGAACAGAGTAATCGAACAGGCTCTTGTCAGGACAAAGCTCTGTAACCATGCCTCCTGGGAGAAATGAAGTTTTACAGAACTTTCTCCAACAACCAGGAGACAAATCAGTGCTGCAGCTTGTACTGCTAGCTACCACATCAGACCTATCAGCGCTCTACAGATCTTACTGTTTCTGATCAGAGCTGTTGTGGAAGTTCTTTGGATCTGTTCCTTCAGGTTTCAAGGACAGTAGCACAAATTAAAATAGCATCAGAAAGACAAAAAGAATTAAAGAGTCCCTGTATCCAAACCCAAGAGCTGTAAGATACTAAATCCCAATAATTTAAGACAGGTGTCTTGGTTTAAATGATTTTCACATTTTGGTCAGTCACAAATACTGTGCTATCCCCTACACTGCTAGCTCAAGTACAGTATACAGATAAATCAGGTCCAAGAGTCAAAAAGTCCTATTTATTGAAAAAAGGCAAAGTCCTCAAATTATTGCATTTGTAAGAGACACTGGCATGGGCTGGCCTTTGCACAAGCTGTATCAAAATGTTCACTATTGTTATTACAGTAAGACAGCTCTATCCACTTCAAGGAGATAGTTTCTCATGTATCTGGAGTTTGTCTGCAAATAAACCAATCCTTCATCGTAACTCCAAGCAATGGGAAAAGAGAAGCACTGAAGACAACTTGAAATCAGTAATTAATTTTCCCTGGCATAATGAACACTGGCCTTACAGCTGCTCTGCCACAAAATATACTTATTTCAGAAACTCAGTGGCTGAAGGTTAAAAGCTTACAAGCCCTCCAGTAGCAAATAAGGTGTTCCACAGACATCAAAGCTGTCCTAATTCTTTTGAAAAATCCTTCCAGACTCTTCTGGTGGACTGCAAGGTTAGTTCTAATCATCTACTAATCAAGGTATTTCTTGAATGGCCAACACAGCTTTTCTCCTCTGCCACTAAAAGTTCAAACACCGCAATTAAATTGCGGTGAAACTTGTTCAAGGATACACTTAGTTTCAAGCTTAGATTTTAAATTCAGATAAAAATATAACACCAACTAAACAACCTCATTATCGACGCTTCTCATACTGCTGATCATGGTGACAAAAGAAAGACTAACTCCTTGCAAAGCACTAAGTGCAGAGAGGAAGAGAAAATTGAGTTTGTTATTTTTGCTTCCTTAACTCCTACAGAATGAATGGTATTATTACAAATCAAGCACTTTTTGTTTTTTCTCCTCATGAAAGATTAGTGACAATGTAAGAATTGTTTTACTACAGTAGGATTTAAGATAAATATTTAGTGAATACTCAGGAAAATGGTTTAAGAAAACATTAATATTTCAATATATTATACCTAGATGACCTGCATTAGACAGAAGCAAAAAAGCACAAACATCAATTTATTCCTACCTTCACTTCACTTCAAGACCCTAACTTAAGTCACCCGCACGTTCTTCCCATTTCCCAGGCTACTCCATTTCTTTGTTAGTTACATGTTCTACATAAGGTACCTGTTACATAAAAGGCCTTATTCATAAAGTGTCACTTGGTTTAAGATGAAAGATGGAGGAACACAAACACTTCGACTGGCAATAAGCATGCAGGGAAAAGCTGAGACCCAATACAAAGGAATTAATTGAGAGTTTATTCCAGATGGTTCTCCTCACTTAGTATACAAGTCAGAATAATCTATCAAATAAGCCTGGACTTTAATGAAATGGATTTTGTTTTTCCCTATAATGCATTTTGGTTTTTGCTTCTAACAACCTGTTTAAAAAAAATCTGCCAGATGAAACGTTCTGCACAAACTGCAATCTTCCTATTTGTAGAAAATATGACTTAAAAAAGGACACTATTAGGTAATTCATATTTTAAATGTTTACACTTAGAAAAATGCTTTGGAAGCTTGAAACTGAAATCTTTTGTAATGATCTTCTTCCTCCTACCTCCCTCTTCCCATCTTAAATGCCTTTATTAGCCCAGGATTACCATAAATGACAGAGTGCAGCTGCTGATTAAAGACATTAGAAGACCACAAATGGATGAACTGTTTAAATGAATTGGAAGCTTACATGATTATTTTTTTTTTTTCCCCAAACAAAATGCATAGATGGCTACAGTACTCATCCATCAACCTTTACAGTGTCTGCTTGAGGTAGCCTTCCTAAAGAATTACTAAACAAGCCCCAACATAATCTAAAATCTTTGCATCAAAACCACTATCTCCTTCAAAGTCCACTCTCAGTTTAACACCAGCGGTGATCAACAACATAATACATTTTAAAAGCTTTTGAAAACAGCAGGTACAGTGGACATAAACGTTATTCTAAATCTGCAGCCCTCCGTGTACGTTGTATGCACATAAATATCTCAGCTATAATACACATTCAAGATCCACCCCTAAAATTGCCATACTATTATGTAAAGCACAGCCATGCTAACTTCAGGATACAAACCATAATTCCACGTCTACAAAATGCAAGTAGAATTAGTGGCAGTTTATTGCCTCATACAAATTTAACCAACATGGCAACCATGCCAAAGGAATTAAAACATTTTCAGGACATATGTACAGACTGTACATTTCAGAAACATCTGAACAATAAAAATGCAAGAACAATCTCTGCATTACGAATTAAACTAAACAAATGGTTCGAAACCGTCGATGTGTTGAATGGGTTTACAAAGGCACTTCCCTAC
Source organism: Anas platyrhynchos (assembly GCF_047663525.1). Classification (NCBI taxonomy): domain Eukaryota; kingdom Metazoa; phylum Chordata; class Aves; order Anseriformes; family Anatidae; genus Anas; species Anas platyrhynchos. Next base: position 13,035,995 of record NC_092594.1, on the reverse strand, counting down.
CCAAAATAGGAAATGACAATCTGCAGCCTAGAGGGAGGTCGGAGAAGAGTGCTCATCAACTACTGCACAATCTCAACTTTAAGAAAAAATAAGCAGGATTTAATCAAACATTTATAGGATTCAATGTGATCCACTTCCGAAAGAGTTCACACAGTCTCATCTTTGTTTTTGTGTTGCTTTTCTTGGCTCTCTCGCTCTGTACTTTGGCTCCTTCGACGATCGTGTTTGTCTGAATGGTCCTTGCTATCACTGGGATCATGTTTGTGGGAACGGTCTTTGCTTCTACTACGCTTTCTAGATCTTTCTTTACTGGGACTGTGGTCTCGTTTTTTGGACTTCTCGACACTATCTGTTCTTCCTCTGCTTCTGCTCCTACTTCGTTTATTTGATTTCTCTTTGCTTTCGCTTTTATGTTTACTTGATTTCTCTTTGCTCCTGCTTCTGCTGCGCTTACCTGTATTCTTACTTCGACTTCTACTCCTATGCTTTCTTTCCCGGCTTCGACTTCTACTATGTTTTCTCTCTTTTTTGGAATCCCTCTTATCATCCCGGTGTTTCTTGTCATCTTTGTCATCCTTGTGTCTTCTCTCTTCTGGATCACCCTTACTTCTCCTTTCTTTTGATCTTTCTCTAGACCGATCACTATCTTTTTCCCTCTCGCTACCTCTCTCCTTGTCATAATCTCTCTCTTTTTTCCGGCTGCGTTCATTCTCTTTCTCTCGCTCCCTGTCCCTGTCTCGTCTATCTCCTTTCCTGTCACGACTCCGACTACGGCTTCTGTACCGTTCCCTGCTTCTGCTTCGTCTCCGTTCTAGCGCGCGATCAGTGCTTCGAGATCTCCGCCTTTCTTTTTCTCTCTCCTTAGCTTCACGTTCTAATCTCTGCCGTTCCCTCTCTCTTTCTAGCTCTCTGTCAAAGCTAGATGATCCATGGGGTTCCCGGTGATGACTTCTGCTTCTGGATCTTCTGGGAGACCTCCTGGGACTGATGGATCGCCTTGGAGACCTTTAAAAAAAAAAAAAAAAAAAAAAAAAGGATAATCAGTAAGAAACACACTTTTAAAAGCAGAGGGAATCTCCTTACTTTCCAATTTAAATATAGGCTGTGTATGTGAAGTATAATCTTAAATACCAAGTATCCCGCAAATACTATATCATCTAATCTTAGCCATTAGCATTCATAAACACTTTGGGCTATTGCCCTGAAACTCATCTCATTGGGAAAAAAAAAAAAGACACATTTCTGGTAGCAAGTCATTCAATATTGACATTTCAATGTTAATTTTCAAAATAACATGCATATGACCTTGAACGTCTACGTTCTACATGCCGGTCTATTTCTTCCATTCCCTCCTTGCCATCTTTCTTGATTTTTCTGGGTCTGCTTTTAATTTGTTGGTCGATAGTTTTCTGGACTGGCACAGGAATTCTTGGAAACAACGTGGAAAACCATTCCAGCTTAGTAAGGAAGGAACGAAGCATCTCCCCGATGGTCATAACACAGCCCCCACCTGCCTTCACGTCCAAGTCCTACAAAATACAAACAAAAAGTATTCTGATGGTCAAACATATTCTTTACTGACTTTCAAAAAAAATGCTGCTACATTACTGCCCTCTTGAAGTCTCATGACTATGAAAGTTTACTTGTCTTTTATTCTAATACATTTCCTTAGAAAAGTTCAAACTCTGTACCCTTTGCATTTGGCAGTATGTTACAGATAGGGCCTGGGACTTAATACAAATGCATGCAGGAACACGCTAATCCTGCAGCCATCTGGGTGGTAAGGGACTGTCAATGAGGAGATTAAGACAAAATCCCCTTACAGTCTGGTTACATGGTATGATCCTGTATTTTATATAAATGCCACAAAGTTGAGAAGTCCTCTCAAACTACATTTAATACTTCATTTTGTGGATGCACAACTGCGTACCATCATACCCAACCCTGTGGCCTAAATCATTTAAGAACTACATCATTGCCTATCTAAAAATGATCACAGAAAAATCTGGAGTACAAAATGGCATCCTACCAAAATTGGAAGCAATAGCAAACCAACTGCCATGAAGCAGTGAGGTTTCTAATTTAGAAACATGTAAAAAAATAAATAAATGAACAAATAATTGGAAACGCATAATCCATGATGACCATTGTCTCTGAAAAGGGTCATTACCGCATGAAGGCCTTCTTGCTATGCCCTCTCACAGCTCAGGACATGTTAGTCAGCTATTGTCAGTCCCAAACCTATAGTGCAAGCACACAAGGAAAGTGAGATTTGTTATCTAAACAGGAAGAGAAAATCTAAATGTAAAACTGCTTGCACTCACACACATTTAAGTGTTCAGATATACAGTATTTCCAAATATAATCGCTGCAGAGATCTAAAGAAGAAAAAAAGGAGTTAAACGTAGCACCTGGAGAGTACGTACAGTTAAACAAAATAAACATAAGAAGCATTTTGAAAGAAACCCTGGGAAGTTTTTCACGGCAGCATGAGAAAAGATGAACTGCTTCCATATACTTAAGAACTGGAAGAAAAAAGAATCCTGTAGGTTTAAATAATTTTATCGATAAGTTGGCTTCATCCTTCAAGTTTGACCAGGACTGGTAAGAAACTTAGGAAAAAACAGCCCCAAAGTACCTTTTCCTACATAATGCAACACTACTGAAAGCGGCTTGGAAAGAAACACTAATTCCAAAAAAAAACAGCATTCCAATGGGATGTTTTCAACAATACACAAATATGTCCTGATAACCAATCTTCCTGGTAAAGTTTAACGCAGCACTGCAGAGAAGAGTTGATAATAACTAGCTCCACCTAGGGGAGAAGGAGGGTATCACAGCTATGCAATCAAGATTTACATTTATTTTGATTTTGTTACAAACATACAGTAATATCAAGTTCCCTGAAATAACTGCTACCTTTGCACACTGTTTTTGAAACTTAACATGAAGGAAGCTGTTTAAATACACTGTATGGCATGTGAGATAGAGGTATAATTAACACTTCTTTAATACAAGTATTTGGATATCATTCGCAACTACACGTGAAGTTCCTTGAAGTAGACACCTACTGTCACACTGAAGAGGGCAAATGATTTTGCCTGTCCAATTCCCTAACCATGGGATGCAATTTTAAACGTGCTAAATAAATACAAATCACCACATTACATAGCTGACTATCTACCTTGAAACCTCATCCACAAGCTCCTTGTTCATTTCTCCAAACAGTAAACAGGACTAAAGGCATTATCCTACCCTATGGCATAATGCCACCTTCTTTACTGCATTTTTTAAGTTATCAACTCATGTTGCTTTTTAGTGCCCCTCACCGAAGACAGTAAGGTCAATAACATCACTTGACGCAGCAGTTGTTGGTTACTCCTCCCCAAAAATGCTGCCTTTATTTATTCCAAAACATAAAAACAATTACCAGAGATATTTTTTTTGATAATTTCATCTTATTCTAACGTGAATGTTGGTTTCTACTACATACTTTCCACTCTTCATGTGAATACCAACTCCCTCCGTCCCAGTAATAAACAGGAAAGACCAATTTAGCACTCAGTACTTACTATACCTTGTTTAAATAATGATTTTGTCTTGAAAAAAGCATACAGAACCCACACTCAGCCTACTGCCCATTCTGATTTAATAACAACTCTTTCGCATGGCATCATATTATTTGACACAGAAACATCCTCATCAATTGAAAACTCCGTTACGTCTTGGAAATCCAAGCAAAATGACCCAGGTCCCAGCTCTGATCTGCTTTCTGCACCATTTAATGAAAGAATACAGTAACAATATTATTTGCAGCATTCAAACTACAGCAAAACTTATCAGTCTTTAATCCTAAAGCAGTTATATGAAAAGAAACAAAAGAAAACAAATTATTACCCTCGGCGACATACCTCTTCATCATCAAGAAAGGATTCAAACCAGTCCCATAGATCTGTAGGTGGTTGTGTGTACCTTTAAGTACAAAAAGAATGCAAAAGCTTTAATGCAACTTTCTGTACAGTAAACTGGTCATTAGCTGACTGTATTGACACTTACCTAATATACATAAATCCAAGAGCCCTAATATATGGAGAGTCTGTATGAGTTATAAGGCCCATCACTTGCTTACGGGTCAGCTTCAGTGTAAATAATTTGTAGAGCAGACAAAAGGCAGTGGACACAATTCCTCCAGTTCCAACACCACGGACCTTTCAAAAAAAAAAAAGTTAGGTGACGATACAGGAAGCCACAAAATCTTTATCCAGTATCTACAAACATACAGTAACTAATACAGGAAGAATTCTAAATCTACAAATGTAATTACGTGAACAAAGTACCACTACTTAAGTAACACTACTTGCCTCCGCAGTTTCAGCTCCTCTGGAAGCAAGGGGAATATACCAACTCTTTGTAATAAATCCTTTTACATGTAGGGACTTAGCCAACAACCAACATACAAGAAGTTTCAGCTATGCTTGGGAAATGTTTTCTATCAGACACAGAAAAACGTAAGAAGGCACGTACTTCTACTTACCCCTCCACACATTCCTGTCTGGCCTGCTGTTTTTCTACTCCCCTTTTCCCATGGTTCAACATGCGTAACCTGAAAGGGTGGGGGAAACAAAAGAAAGTTACAATTATAAACTTATAATGTTTAGCTGCCTATACAAACTTAATTTAGTCAACGGGTTTCCTAAATCAATCTTGAATAGCTTGTTAAAAGACAAACTCAAAACCAAGTCTGCTCTGTCCCTAAAGCAGAGCATTTGGCTTCTTTAATTACATCAAAAAAAATTGATACCCCCAAATTATGGATGAAGTAAAAACAAAGTTACCAACTCAAGTGTCTTATTCTATACTCCAGTTTCATGACTCCATGACTAAAACACATCATTACTATTTTCAGTGGTGACTAAATGACCTTTATTTAAACTGTCTCAAGTTCAGTGATACCTGCTGGTGACAAAAATCTAGTCTCATATCCATAAATCTCATTTATGCAGTGAGCTTATCTAGAGATTTCTTCTGGTTATTACCTACAATTAGAAAAAAAAAAAAGATGCCCACAACATAGTGTTTTAATCTAACAAGCTGATGTTATTTTTCTTGTAGACTGCAATGATGATCCTGTAGATGATGATCTTGAAGACCGCAATGAAAAATCCTAGGTAAAATGCTTCCTACATAATAAGGAATAAAGTTTGCCCAATTCAAATCTTCTTTTGAGATGCATTTAGAATGCAAGAACATAATTAGCCATCATTCCTTAAATATGACAATAAGAGTCAAATTAAGAATCATAAGAAGGCCCAAACTATATTTGACATAGTGAAATTCAGAGATGAAACGTCTGTGTTAATGAACAAGTAGATTTCCTAAACGCAACTTAAAACCAGGAAAAAAAAGTGCAAAGCACACTGTGGTATTATGCTAGACTGGGAGTAAAGGCATGTGGCCAAGAGGCACCATAGTTGAGATATTACAGTTCTTGACCAGTACATGAAATAAAGCTAAGTACATACGCAATCACTGGAAATCCTAGAATTAATATTTAATATTTATTAATGCACAAAGGAAGCTACTGAACTGCTTTTGACAGCTGCTGTCTTATCCGAATGTGAAAACTGAGAGATGCCAATACTACATGATTTGAAATCCACAACTTCCCACGTTATTAGCATCACGTGAGAAGTTCAGAAATGCTACATAAATAATAGTGCATACCCTTCAAATTACTTGGTTTTGCCTCAAACTAAAAACTGCTTTTCATATCCTATAAAAGGATTAAGTGTGACACTACCACAATAGTAATCCCTGATTTTTTCCTTCTTAAGTTACAGTTACATTTTTATCATACAAGTCTTGATCCTTCAAAGACTACTGCACGCACTCAACTTGTTGGAAGTACACAGATGAAATGAAGTTGAGGAAGAGCACAAAGATGTAAGATCAAGAATAAAGAAAGAAGTCACCCATTTTGCAGATACAGAACTAAAACAGATAAACAGAAAATTAGAACTACATGTGAATTAATTTAAGTATCTACAAAGAATCTCTGTTTTCAATAACGGATCCTACCACTAGCTGTCTGTGTTAATTTAGAACTTTTTTTCCTATGTCTTCAGCACCTAACATTTGATTTTTTATTTTTATTTTTTTTTCCAAGTGAGCCATTTATCCTGGTTCCTAAAACAAATACGCCTAAAAATACTCGTGCTGCAGTGGATATTGTGCTCATTAAAAAAAAAAAAAAAAAAGGAAAAAAAATCAGGAAGAAAAATGGAGACCATAAGATATTCAACATGATTCAGGAACCTGAAAATATAAGCAGAACTGAAGTCTTGTGAGTATCAGCTAAGTACCTGAACCATCGGGCCATTTTCTGCCTCACATCTACTATTTATGAGTAAGTCAGGGTCTGAGCGTTCTCTTCAATGTGTATTTTTGAGTCAAATAACTGTCAAGTTCAGTAAATCTTATTTATAAGGAATTAATATATTGATATCTAATGATTCATCCAAATTCTTCTCCAATTTAAGATGAAGCCACTTCTGGAATGAAACACTAGGACAAGCAAATAGAACTAGCTGAACTATTGCAGTTGAGCTCTACCAATATAAAGAAGGTGGATCACATCAAGTATTTTTGATTTCATCTGAAGAGATCCACCTAACAAATGTTATGTTCTCAAATTTCCTCCAAATGTCTTAAATCAATTTTGAGCTCTTGACCTCAGTTGCAAAAATAAATTTTACTGTTTTACACTCCAACAAAACAAATATATTTTTTATCTCATATGCAGCAAGTGCTAAGTTTACTAACAAGCCTTCTCTATAATCTATGTTACTCAAAGTACTAAAAAAATTAAGTAGTCTGCTCAAAGTGCCAAAGTCCAATCAGAGATGTGTTGTCAACCTGAGGAACAACACACGGTCTTCATAAGTGCATGCAAACAACGTCAAAGATCTCAAAATGCTTCCAAGGAGTTATTTTTCACAATTATGGTGACTTGACTTGCCTCGGTTAAATGGATGCTTTTTTTTTTTCTTTCAAAGAAATTAAATCTGTTTGGTGACCCAGTAACGTTACTGAGGAGAAACAACATCCCTCAAAGAGAATCCCCTTAATGTCCTACCTACAGCTGACTGAAAACAGCAACCTGAATTATCAAAGCTTTGCTCTCGTTATCAAAACAAAGAATGGGGCTGTGTTGATGAGCATTAATTATGCATACCTCTACCTGGGAGAGCGGCTTGATGGAAGCCTCGCTGCAAAACTGATTCAATCCTGCTAACAAAACAAGAACTGAGACGGGGCGCGCTGACGGTTATCCTCCCAGCACACCCAACCTAACGCCAGGAGCGACGCTAGGAAGAACTGGGGTTCGAATGGGAAGAGAGGCAGTGGATTTGACTGGAAAGAGCGCCGGGGGGCAATCCTGACGGAGCTGAGGCAAAGACCACACGCAGGCCGCTGCGGCGAGCACCTCCTACCCGCCCGCCCGGCCCTGAGGGCCCCGCAGCCCCTCACCTTGAAGTAGATCTCGTCCACCACCTCGTGGTACGTCTTGAGCTCGTAGAGCTGCACCTTGAAGTATGGCGAGGAGAGGATGTTGGTGAGGATCATGGGGTTGAGGTTCATGGTCTTCTCGTTGCCCCACAGCGGCAGCACGTTGCCCTGCTTGCCGGAGGCCGCCGGCTTCGGGGCGCCGCTCTGCAGCTGCTGCTGGCCCGGGGCGGCGGCGCCGGCCTGGTGCTGCGCCGCCTGCTGCCCCTGGCAGTTGCCGGCGCCCACGGCGGGGCTGTTGTTGGCCATGGCGGCGGCGCGGGGCCTGCGGGGCGGCGGCGGCCGCGGCGGGACCGGGCGGGACGGGACGGGACGGGCCGGGCGCTGCCTCCGCCGACGGCCGACAAGATGGCGGCCCCCGCGGAAGTGACGCCCGCGCCTTCCGGGGCCGAGCCCGCCAATCCCCGCGGGGCCGCGCGGCCGGGCTGGGGGGAGGGGCCCGCGGAGAGCGGGAGCGGGGCGGGGGCGGCGCCTCACGCTGAGGGGGGGGCGCCGCGGGGCGGTTACGGCCGTTAAACGGCACGGAGGGCAAAGGGGCTGCGCTTAGCAATCCCGTGCCGCTTTTATAATAGGTTTTATGATAATTGCTAACAGGGACCAACAAACTGCGCCGGTTTTGGCTGGGATACCTGAGAGACAAAATCAACTTACGTTTTCAGGTTGTATTTAACTTATTACTCGAGTTTCCCACAGTTTTTTTCATTGCATGCTCTTGTAAAAGCAACCTCCCCTCCCCCCACCTATTAAACCTATTATTTGGGTTTAATATTTTTCCCTCATCAACAAAAGGGAGACAATGCAAGGTTTAGAAGAGTAGTAAAGGCGCTGTAAACACCAAATGGCTGCAACAAAACCGAAATTCCACCAAAGTTACTGCAAACTGTGCATGGTGGAAGAAAACAAACCCAGTTGTACACACAGACACGAGATCCAGGTTTCTCAGCTTGTCAGGAAATGAGTGGAGGGTGAAGTTGTGGAAGCATCCATGGAAATCACCTCTCTACACTCGGGTGATTTAACACCAATTGAGATTTTGAATTTAAAAAACAGGAAATTAATACCACTGGAAGTAGCAATACACTACCTTCACTCTTCATTACACGCCCAAGATTCAAGACCTGAGAAAGAGTACCTCATCTTCATTACTCAGGTCTTTTAATCTACCTTGGAGCAGTGCTCATACTATAGCATTATCGGACCACAGCAGTTAACAGTTTCTCTAAACTGCCTGCTCTGCTATCTAGGCTTTTCATTCCTGTTTTCTAAGAATAACTTCACCAGCCGCCCTTCGGCCTGCACTTCCATGTCATCTAATTTCCAACAATTGGAGGACTCTGCTGTCATCATCATCATTGCTTCTGCAGTAAACATCCACTTAATCTACAAAATTAAAAGAACTAATCACAAAATAAATTCTGAAATAGAATCTTTATAGCAATAAAGTAATCTTATTCTGCAGACAGCTAGAGCAGTAACTTTACTTTGAAGTTGAGGGGTTGGTTTTTTTTGTTTGTTTAGCATAGCCTTGACTCTTTGAGCATGTCCTTCATTTTTCTTGCATAATCACTTCAGGACAGCTTGCATTTGTTATCATTTATATTGCCACAATTGTTTATTCACATATTGCTATTTTTTTTCTCATATTTCCTCTTGGAATATTTAGTATGTTCCAGAAACTCAGTGTTCTTGCTCTGTAAAAGTTATCATTTTTGTAATTCTTACACAGTTCCTGTTTTGTGGTGATGCCGCAAGCTTAAGTTTAGCTGGAACCTATAATCCATTTGCTTCAAATTAGATTTTCTTCCCTCAGGCATCCCAGCTGGTCTTCATACAGAATCAGAGCCAAAGGAAAAAAAATCAACAAGAAAGTGATTTTGACTTGCAAAGAGTAAGGAACTACATATAATTACAAAAAAGGAAGATGATGGTGATGTGTGTAAGAGCTCACTTCTCATTCACATAGATTAATTGAGAATTTTTCTGGAACAGGCATGATCTGTTAGTTGAAGCTCAGAAGAAAGACGGTAATACCTAGTCATAAAACATTCTTAAATTTGGTTTGGGCGGAATGATTGTTAGCTCTTGAGTGATAGATTAAATAGTACTGATACGTGGATTTTCCTGTCAAATGTCAGTGTGGACTGGTGTCTTCTGGCAGCGGCACTGCATTAGTTTTCTTTTGCTATCATATTTAATTATATGTATTGCAACTTCAAAGGGAAAGTACAGGAACTCCACACCGTTGTTTTTCTCATCCCAAGAGCATTAAATAAATGTCAGCAGTTTAGGATTTCTTGATTAATGCATTTCTACTGTGAGATGCATTTCTTTATAACCACGATTTGTTGCACTCTTTGTAGTACAAATAGAATTAATTCCATAAGAATAATCCACAGAATTTTGCTGAAATTTATTTTCTGGTAATTTTGAAGGATTGACAAACAGCAGTACATTTTGGAGTACTGTTAGAAAATTGTACAAATTAACGTGTTACTATAAATAGGATTTTGTAGGATACCAGAATCTATAGAATATTTAAGCCAGGAAATACAAAACTAATAATGAACTATATCATCTCTCTCTGAGGTAGAAAAATATTATGTGCAGTATATAGATGGTACAATTGAAACGGAGATACTAAATGATGGTTGAAGACTAAATAGTAACTCAACGGCCCAAAAGAGCAAATGCATTATAAACCACAGAGCTTTCATCAGACATTCTGAGTATCAACCTATCACATCTTGCTCATGTGTCCTTGTTACAGTGTGTTTTCTAAAATCAAAACCTAATTGAAGGGTAAAATGAATTTACTGGATTAATCAGAGGGATTTCATGGGGATTACTGTCCAGGCAAGTGTTTCTGTGTATGGCCAGCTTTGGCTGTATGGGTCCTTAAGTCTGCTGGGAGGAAAAATCCTACAAAAAATGATTGGTCAGGTTTTGTGTATCCTTTAAAGTAAACTTCTTGTATGATTAGAGATTGGTATTAGTGCAGCACTTATTTAAAGCCTGTTTGCCATCCACATTCTGTTTGGCTTACCCGCTCTCAGGCTGCCTTGCCTGTGCTCTGGTCAGCACTTGAGCTGTTGTAACGAAAGGAGTTGTAGAATTGTAGACCTGCTACTCACACCAGAAGTGAGTATGAGCAAGAGGCCAGCACTGCTCCTCTAAGGTAACTGAGAGACGAGCTCCCCCGGCCCCTCTCCGCTCCCTCCTGCTGCCCCTGCGACCGCTTGCGGGAGGTGGGCGGCGGGGGAGAAAATGGAGGGCAAGGTGCTGGCAGGAGGGCGGCAGGTGCTGAGGCTGAGAAATTGATTTTTTCTGTCCTTGACGGAAAAGTTAAGGAACGTTTGATGTTGTAGTCGTGCCAACACCATGGAGGATGGCCATGTTCTGGATGGGGAAGAACAATAAATTATGAAACACGCGTTTTTAAAAATGTGTATAATATATGATTGCTTTATAAAAGGGTTATTCCCATCACTGTACGTGGATGGGGCAGCTACAGCCTAGTTGTGCTAATTCCTGTTTTTTTGTCATTCTCTAAACACAACAGGGACCAGGCCTTCCCCTGCCTAATTGTTAATTTGTTGCCACTGAAGACAGCAAATTCTGTATTTTGACATTATAGAGTACTTAAGAAAATCTTTTTTTATATATTTATTATTATTTCAGACTTACCAAAATACAATGGATGAGAACTTTCAAGAAGAACGGTGTACTGGCATGATCAAATTCACACCACCATTGTACAAACAACGGTACCAGTTTGTTAAAGATTTAGTGGGAAAATACAAACCTAAGAAGGTTGGTGTACTTTGTCTTTTTGCATTATAAATTTGAAAAAAAATACATTAGGTATTTCAGAAAGGTGGGAAATGACTAGATAATCCGGTGACCTAATTAGCAAGCAACAGTACTGGAGGAGCAGTTGTTAAAACTGAACTGCTTTAAGAGAAATCTTATGATCTTGTTTGTTTGTTTTATCAGGAATTAATATAATTAATGCTAGTTGATGGGAAAAGGGGAAATATGAACAAGAAAAATGCCTTAGCATTTCCTATCTTGGAGAGTAGTTAGCATTCTGGTTGTAATTTAATGTTGAAGACTTCAGTTCAAGTGTCTCTCATCATAGTGTTTTTGTTTTTTAAAAAACTTTCTAAAGCTTTTAGGTCCACGTACACTATTGGGTTTACATCATCATTGACATAGATGCTTTCAGATGAGAAGTGACGTTAACAGTGTGGGATTACGTAAGGCTAACTTTTCTCCACCTAAAAGTCTGATTGATGACTCCTGTTCCTCCTCCAAGCTATCCTGGGGCTGGTGAGCCTACAGCTTTAATACTTACTCCCTCAAATCACTAAAGTATGATATTATGTCTTCATGTGGAAGGCATTCTCTGGAGTCAGTGAATGATGTACATGCGTTTGTTTATAGCTGTAATAACAAAAGGTCAACCCACTTTAAGCATCTTGTAAGATCCTCATATTATTTTTAACATTTTTTAACTTTGTCTAGCCTGCTAGAAGTTAGAATCGTGAAACGTTTTATCATTATGATATTTTGATTATAAATACAGAATTATTTATGAAAGTCTCAAATTATTTAATGTATAAGTGCTCCGTATTTCTAATATCTAATTTACAGGTGGCAGATTTAGGATGTGCAGACTGTACACTTCTCTGGATGCTGAAATTCTACAATTGCATTGAAGTGTTAGCTGGGCTAGATATCTGTGCAAGTGTGATGAAAGAGAAAATGTAAGCTTTTGCATTGTGTTTTTTTAAGGCTTATGATTGGTTTGACCTACTGGCAAGATACATAATTTATAGTCAGTCATTTCAAAATGAGGGCAAATGCGGAAATACCAGCTTCGCAAATGGAGAGCTATCCATTGCTAATTGGTTATGATGCAGGCTGTGTCAGATTTGCTGGGAGGATTGCTGGGCTTTAACATCCCCTAGTGCAGCAGAAGGCTGTGGCCATGAGGTGTACATCTGAGAAATAGACTATTTGGAAAGATACAAATACCTCGAGTGTAGCTGATGTTACTCAGTTTATGCTCATACATGAGATAATTGTATGCAAAACTGATCTTTTTGAAATGGGCACATTACACTTCTGGTCACTGTGGTGGTGCCTTCGTTTTTGTTCACCCATTTGAAATGGGAAGGCTAGCTCAGTGGTTTGTGTTTGACTTATAAAGCTCTAAAACTTGAAGTTTGTATGATGTTTGAGGCATGGGGCAGACTTCTGAGGAACACCGAAGTTTTTCTCTTGAAAGGTGTTTTCAATTCAAAGCTTGATATGGTTTCAATGAATATGTATCATCTAGATGCTGATCTTGTCATTTGCTTTCTCAAGAATGAAGGAAATAAACCTTTTATTAAGTTTAATTTATTTTTTTCTGATGCAGTCTTTCAGAATTAAATTTGCACATATATTTTACTTTATTTTCACTTCTTTTTACCTTTTTTTTTTTTTTAATTTGAAAAAATACATTAATATGCTTGCTTCGTAACTTCTCCGAAAATCCTGTAAAGCAGGTCTAAAACAGACTTACCATGTTTCTAGAGTTGAGCTATTGTCAGAATTTACAGTATCTTCTCTGTGCAAGTGTTTGGAATATAGTGAAAATTTTTGTAAACTTGAAGGACAATTGCTGGCTTAATTCCTCTGCTCTTTCTGTCCTATTGCAGATGGTCATCAAACATGCTTTTGTGTTGTTTTTGTTCTGTAAATATTTAACCTTTTGGAGATTTCCAAAGTATCTAGGTAGGGCATTTGCTAGTACAGTTGCATGCAAAATTCATCTTGTCCTAAGGGCCTTTGTATAGTATCGTGTTTTTAATGCTTTTATAGGCACAGGTTGTATCCTCTTCCTGCTGATTATTTGCAGCCATCTGAAAGATCCTTAACTGTTACACTGCATCACGGCTCAGTTGCGCATGAAGATCCCTGCATGCTTGGTTTTGACTTGGTGACATGCATTGAATTGTGAGTATTAGGCCAACATGCTGTGTTTTTCTAAACTCATTAGGGTTTAAGAATTTTATTCATAATCTAAACAAGACTTGATCAAACCTCTCAAATAGAGGAGTAGCAAAATGTTGCATCTTCTAAGTTGTGCTTAAAATTAATTACACCAAGAAATTCAAGTGGTGCTAGCTCATTGTGGCAAAAGGAGATGCCACAATTTGAATTTGATTGGCTAAGAAAATTAAAATGCAGTAGGGCCTTTTTAAAGGACATATGTAAATGTATGCTTGCAGGATAGAGCACCTGGAAGAATCAGAGCTAGAGAAGTTTCCTGAAGTGGTGTTTGGTTTCATGGCTCCAACCATGGTGGTTATCAGTACTCCAAATTCTGAATTTAACCCCTTGCTTCCAGGAGTGACAGTTTTCAGGCATCAAGACCACAAATTTGAATGGGACCGAGCACAATTTCAAAGTTGGTGAGTTTACTAACCATATGCAGACAGTTTTGAGTGCTAAGTAATGTGAAAGAGGAATATAGATTCGGAGGGGTTTGTATATGTGGTTTGCTCTCAGAGTTTGACGCCTACTGATTTGGTGAAATGTTTCTTGGCTGTTGTAAATAGTTAAGTATGCACTGTGGGTGTTGTGTTTTATGATGAGTTGGCTTGCTTTTACTCTAACTGCTCTGCAAAAAAATATTTAAATTTTGTCATACATTACTGTTACACTTAGTGTGTTTCAAGTGTAAAGTACTAAATAAGCCCTTTCACATAGTAATACCCTGCTGTAGAAAAGCTTCATGGAAACAGAAGGATTGTGCTCACTATGTACGGTGTGTAATCAAGGCACTCAGTCACCCTGGGCCTTTCTGTAATAGAACACGAGCAGATTTATGAAATAATAATTACAATAGAAGAATGATTTAAATAAAGTTAATGATGGTTTAGTGGATTCTGGCACAACGAAAGACTTGATGCAAAACACGCAACCAGGAGAGGGTTGAACTAAGATACAGCAGTAAGTTTTGGTTGCCTAAGTTTGTGATACTAAATGATTCAGACTGGTAGGAATACGGTTATGGCTCTGATCCAGCAGAAGCCTTTATAGTGCTTATCTTCAGGCATGTATTCTCGCATCTGAGGGAATGCATCTTTATCGCATTAAAGATGAATATTTATTATGATCAAAACATGTTTTCTTTTAGGGCTTTAGATGCTGCTAAACGCTATGGTTACTCAGTGGAATTTACTGGTGTAGGGAACCCACCAACAGGAATGGAGGATGTTGGGTTTTGTACCCAAATAGCCGTGTTTGTTAAAAAATATCCTCAAACCAGTGAACCAGCGCAGTCTAAGAAACCCACTGAAGCAGCTTACAAAACAGTAAGTATTCTTTTTTTCCTTTAGGAAGATGAATATAGAATAAAACTTTCTATGACCTGCTGGTGACGCTGTTCTTGCTATAGTCTACTGTTGCTGTCTGGTCTTAGCTCCAATTAACACAAACCAATCACCTCTAAAAACTCAGAGTCTATGACTTGTGTTTCTAATTGTATGAAGGCCTTTAACCTCTCAATTTTTTGCTAAATAGCAATATGGATAATTATTCTTGTTTCACCAGACTGTTATCCTTAGAATGAAAATTCTCCATTTTTACAGGTATACTCTGACACTATAATTTTCTTCTAATCACTTTTTACTTTATCATAAGGCCATTAAGTGTGTTGGCACTGATACAGACTGTTATACATTCGTACAAAATAAAAAGCATGAAGAAGTATTTCTAAAGTCTTGAAGAACTGCATAACCTTGTCAAATATACTACTTAAGGCGTTTTCCTGAAATTGCATTGACAAGAGCTGTTTTCTGTGGTTGGCCTTACTGTCTAGTGTTTCTTACACCCTAGCTTTAGGGTTTTCAGGTAACTGGTTCAGGCTTTTTGCAAAGTCATAGGATCTTGCAAAGTACCCTGTTCTCTAGTGGTACACAGGAAATCTTTCTTTTTTGTTGTTGTTGTTGTTTTTAGGACTAAATGGTTTGAAGCTTTGTGGTAAAGGTTTGTGTATACCTGTTTTTCAGAAAACAAACAAAACAGCAAAACCAACAAAAGACCTTTTTGGACTGATTGTTTTATGATTAGATACATGTAGTTCTTTATGACTGAGGGACATTGGTTTCAGTGACACACTTCTGTGTTCCCTTGCTGTGCTCTTAGGACTGGTGTAGATCCAACATTTCTATGTAGTTACATAACCATTTTGTGGGAATAAATCAACAGTTCAAGATCTCATCAGAAAGTAATGAGAAATTGTTATATACTTCCAACTTCAGTGGCAGTGTTTGGTATAAGGCAGTTACTAGTAAGCTAGTGGGAATGAGGTTGTCTACCAGATTTCTTTAACTTCTTGGAGAATAGCTCAGCATAGCACATAAAACATGTTCACTGATTTTTTGATGTCACAATGTTTTTTAGCATTCTCCGCATCTGAGAGAAACTTGTAATGGTTTGCTCTGAAAACAGAATAAAAGGCGTATTTGCAGTCCTAGTTTCTAGATCAATTTAGAACCTATGTAGCCATGGAATTGTCACCAGAGCCTCGTGATCAGTAATTTGTGAAGAGAATGATTAAAAAGAATTAAATAATTGCAGGGCTTTACCTGGCCTGATTTAAAAGTACAACTTGTAGATTAAAGCCTGATTTTTATTTTTTAATTTATTACCTTTTCTAATCACCACTGTAGTTCTAATATATAAAATCAAGTCATATTGTCCAGTTTTTCAGTACCTGAAAATGTTTAAAGTCCAAAAATGAAACAGGACTGAATCAAAGTGGTTTGCATTTTAGAAGCTTTTTGACAAGTGTGTGTTTAAAATCAGAATCTGTGGTAATAAGTGTTTTGTATGTTCCTGCATGTTGTAAAGGTCTTCAGAGCAGTGTATCCAAGTCTTAAAGATGAGAAGTACCTGCAGAGTGCAGTGGTCAGTGAAGTTATGTTCACAGCACATGCCATTAAACGAAGTCTGCTGGACCATTTAGTGTCAGAACAAGAGGACTATAATGATGATCCTACTGAGAGAAAATTGCAACTCCAACATTCAGTGAACTGTTTTTCAGAAGAACTTGAAACACTGGCTGTTGAAAAAAGCATGGAGCCACTTACCAATGGAAGTGTGGTTTATATACCTCTAAGGAAAATATTTTCTTTTCCTAAAGTGAATCAACTTTGTGGTACCTTTGAGAAGTTGCGCGAGCTTATTACTGGCAAGGTCACACTGAGCAGCGATGGTTCTGCTGTGGTGCTCGATACTGACCATGAAAACGAAGAGAATTAGATCACAGATTTCTCATTTAAAGTTAAATTAAAGTAATGAAAGTATTGACTTTAGTAGCTATAGAATGGTATGTTTTGTATGGTAACTATAACCACAAAATCATTCTTAAACTTAAACCCAGTTGTGTATCCGTTCTGACAAAGATTCATAATCACACTTGGGATTTTGAGGTGGAGTATCAGGTGCTAAAAAAGAATTAATTTCATGAAGCAAAATTGTGTGTTTGCCGTTATGATGTTGAAGCTATCATGACTAGACTCTTGGTAATATTTTGCTAGCTTCAAGGGCGGTTGATAACACAGAACTACATTGTCATGCTGAATAATAGTGTCAGACATAGATTTGGGGCAAGGTTGTTTTTTGTTTTGTTTTTAATAGAACAAAATTTATGAATGCCTTGTTCAAGATGAGCATGTGCCCAGCCTTGGTAAAAAACAAATGTTATTCTAGTAGATGTCTGTGACATTCCAGTTTAAAGGTCAGTAAATTCAACAATCAGAGAAAGTACCAGGATGTTGAATTTAAGGTGACAAAAAAGGGGGATTTAGTCCTATGTCTTTATCCAGTCTCTTGTTAACGGCTGGTTGGGAAAATAATATGCATCTCGCAACTTTCCAGAAGCTGAATTTCAGCAATTTGGAACTGCTATCTTTGACTGTTGTGTTTTTGAAAAAATGAAAACCCTGTCATTGTGAATGCCAACCTGGACCCAGTTATGAAAAAGTATCTGCATTTTCATTAATTAACCAAAAGGCTGCATTTATCTTTCACAGTATCATTGGCAGCCTGGAATAAGCTAGTACTATTGGAACTGATTGATATTTGTGAAACAGGATTTTTACAGTTTTCTGAAAAAAAAAAAAATGTGTAAGCCGTGACTGTTTCTTAGAGAGGATGGTTGCATTCTACCTTACATTTTTTTTGAGTTTGTTTAAAGTTGGTCCAGGTGAGAGACTAGGCATAAAAGGAAAAGGCAGCTGTAATTCTTGGAATTGAGAAGTGGTATGTAGTCTATAGCAGGCTGTGTTTCAAGGAAAAGGGAATTACTTACCATGTTCTGTCTAATTTTTTATATATATTTTTTTAATTAAGCTTACTTTAACTTTCCTTTTTGGGAGATTGTTCTCCCACAAAAAATAGACATGGATTATTAAAAGTAATATACTAGTCAGAAGTACTTATTAGAATTAATTAAAATTAATCTTGAATACAATATTGGGAATGGTTTCACTTTTGAAAATGAACTTGCCATACTCTCTACGTTACAAAGTAAGCATAGCTGTTTGAGAGTGGGCATGGTAGCACTGGTTTGCTATTAGAAAATCCCCACAGTTCACTGTATGGTTTAGCGTAGTTAGGGTTTTGTACCACGGAGCTTCTTCTCGTGTAGTCTCTTCTTGAAACATTACTTCAGTGTGCTTTGTAGCATGGTCAATTGAAAGTGAGGAAAACGGAGTGGGGAGAGGATCTGTCAGATTTGGAATGATAGGTGCTTTGAGTGCTGTATTCAGGTAGCATCTCATTACAGGGATGTCTTGTGAACAGCCAAGAGTGTATACAAGTACACACTTGTCTTCTGCAAACGTCGTACCCCTAAGTCTTCATAGCTCTATTTGGAAAATGGATGAGGTGAATATTTGGTGGACTGAGCTGAGGGACACAAACAGTAATCTAGTTTTTAAGGGCTTGATGAATTCTACCTTTCTTCTTTGTAAAAGGGTAGAGGTGTTGTTGTTGTTGTTGTTTTTTATTTGTTTGTTTTTTAATGATAGTTTGGGCAAGTATCAGGTCTTATATTCTTGCTTATGCCTTTCCTGCGCAAAAATCTAATGTCAAATGACAGATGTTTGGCCATATCTGTTCAGTGTTCCTTATTACATGTATGCATACTGAAACTGAAGACTCTATTACATATCATATCCAGAAGACCTATTTGGAATATATACATTTTAATTGAGGCTGCTACCTTTTAGTGAAATAAGCTCTATCATTTTGTGTGCCAGCTTTCCAGGTTTCCACTGGCTTAAATCAGTTTTAATTAAAGAAGTCTTCTTTAAAGGATTGAGTTAATAGTCTTTTCAGGAGCAGTTAAGCCCTCTCACACAATTCATTGTGCACAGCTCTCTGTTTATCAGCTTGATGGTTCTGTTATTAGGCCTTCACTGTGTCACATTTAAACTTGTAGCATGAAACCGACCAAGGTCAATTATGATGTCTGGAATCAGGATGCTGAAAATAAGTTTATGAAGAGTAGATTTTTTAAGTTGCATGTGGCCATATTACCAGAAGATGGCACACACATCTCAAAACAGGTCAACCTTAGGTTGTTCAAAACTAAAATTCAAATCAGGTAAATCTGATTGACATTTTGATAAAACATTCTGATGTGAGAAATATGTATCTATTACTATCACAGGAATTGTATAAAAAGATAACAGGTATAATAACTATTTGCTCCATTTCTATTTACTTTGCATCGAATGGCTTTATGTTAAGATTTTGACTTTGGGCTTCACACAGAAGAGAAACTGCTATAGGAATTGCGTTTAGTTCCCTAGAAAGCCCAGTTGCTGTATAGGCTGAAGCTGGGTCCAAGAAGAATTTGGTCTGCTTTTACTTTTTTGCATTTATTCTTTTATAAAACTTTCTTAATGAGGGTTGGTAAGCAGATTTCTATATACTGCACTATTGAAGGCTTTGGGGGTGGAATTGCTACTGATTTGGCAGAAGAAAATCTCAGTGAAAGCCTTTTCAGTTACTTTAGCAATTTTGTGTGTAATTAGTATCAAAGTGAATTAAGAACATCAGAAGCCCAAATTTACTGTTGCGAAATCTTAAAAGTAGAATAAGCTCACACCCAGATGTGTTCAATGCATTGTGGCATCAAAACCAAAGCAGGGAAGTGGAGAAAGCGCACAAAAAAAAAAAAAAAAAAAAAGCCAAGATGGTAAAAATTAGAGTGGAGTATCCTGAATATAAAGAAAGGAACTATTTAGCAAGTTAATAAGGATTGATTTTGGCCAGAAGGGCTCAACAGAGCCTAAATCTGAGAGCCTGGAGGCACCTAAGTTTCTATTTTCCCAAACCTTTCTCAGCTAATAAACTTCTGATCTGTGTTGGGCCCAGCACAGGTGGGCTTCCAAGTTATTAGGCTCTATTTCACACTCATTACCATTATATTGATAAATGAGGTTTGGATCATTCAGTTAGGTTATGTGTAACTCAGGGTTAGTTTTAAGGACGTTCCTGTTTTTCCCTTTAAATTGAGTTGAAGGAACACAGGCATCTGAAATGACAGAAGAGTTCTTATGCAAAAGTCCTTTGCGTTTCCTTCCTGATATACAAATGGACCACATTTTATGCAGTAATGTATGCAAGCAATTTGCTGGGAACTTTCCAAAATCTAATGCAGTGGCACTACTGTATATTTAAGTGAAGATACTGGGGAAACATTAGCAGATCATAAGAGAAGGCAGTTAAAAAACAAACCCCCAAAATGAGGGCCATGTTTACAACTGTGTGATCAGTTTTAGCTGTTGGAAGAGCAGTGTGTACAACTCTGAACTTAGGCAAAGCTTTATTTGATATCTTGCTCATGTATTCCTTCATTTAAAAAAAAAAAAAAGTGGAAGGAATGTAACTTAATGATTATTGGTTTCTAATAGTTAAGCAACACTGTGAAAATAACCTGCCCCACAGAAATGTTAAGAAATGTATTGAGAATATCTGTCTCTCCCCTTCTTGTTGGCAGATCCTGCTGTGTGGTGATACAGGGAATTGCATTGTCTAAGCTGTCGCAGACACTTGGACTGGTCCAACAGGTAGGAGAGGAGAGCAGGCACGAATGAGCAGCTAGCTGGGGAGAAGGCAGAACTACTTACATTAGAAAGAATTTTATTAAGTCATTTTTCTTCCATTTTAATCTTTCCCTCTGTGTTGTTAGCTCATGTCAGAAGGTCCATAAAATGCACCCATGTGTTCAGTGATAGCATCTATAGTGTTGAGGGATAGCACGGGTAGTTCTGGTGCTTTGTATCTCGTTTTTTTTTTTGTTTAAAAGTAAAATTGTTTCCCAGACTACAATAATGATTGGGTCTTGATATACTACGTATGTGTTTGAAACAGTGGTGCACAGTGTTATTTTCATTATTTTCCTTCCAGCTTAAACAATAACCATGTGTAAACAGCACATTTTCCTTGCAACATGAGTTTATTGCGTCTGAAACATTTACATTAAATACAGTTTAAAAACATATCCCAAACAGTTCACAACATGTGTTCAATATTCTTACAACACAGTTTACAAAAAATATCCAAGTATGAAGGTTATGTTCCACTTAAAATATGCACAATTACAGAATCACTACATAGAGAGTTTTAGCTTGAAGTGTGAACAATAAAATGGTACAACACAGCTTTATTTAAAGCTTGATTTCCATGTAAACTTCCTTCCTACTTAAAAGATCTTCTCAGTCAAGAAACAGCAGTTTCTAGTAAACAAAATACCTAAGCTATGGCAGTTACCTGTGTCTTTTAACACAGAATACAAATCTAGGCTATGGAAATTTCCTTAAGAATTACGTAAGCAGCTGTACAACACTTTTTTTACATTTCTTCTTACTATGCCTATTTTTCCTAATAAACTTAAGTAAACTACCATCTAACTACTACTGGTTTTAACAGATTTGTCAAAAAGTCTAGCAGTGTCCAGGAGTACTGAAAGCAACATAATTCAAATTTCATGCATCTTTTGGCTTGCAGTAGGATATTTTTGACAAAATAGGTATATAAAAGGAAACTTATGCTCTGACAGATACTATACTAATAGTTATTTGTTTTCTGTTTAAAATTCCTGTGAAGAAATGGATAGATAATACCACATTTCTATTAACAGCAGCTAAAATAGAATATTTGTGTTAATTCTTTTTACCCATTAAAACGCTTAGAGATTATGGTTTACAGTAGGAAATAAGTGTTGAAGTACCGTAACTGAGGAACAATTCATACTTAGTAACACTACTCAAGCTTCAAACTCTGAAATTTCCTTAAGAAATTTCTTTAAGAAATAATTTCCTTAAAAAATAAGAGTTTAATAACTACTCTGGATTTATGGAAAACAAATAAGGCTTACTTATACTTCAGTATAAAAGAATGTCAAACATCAATTTGGGAAGAATTTAAAGCTTTCTAAGATGGCCATGCAATTTTTATTTGTATTTAATCTAAGCCTTACTGATTAACAATACAATCAATTGTAACAAAATACAGGTCACATGCAATTTGCAGTTAAAAATACAGCAGATCCGAGCCTACATTCGAAACATGTCACCTAGCACATTACTTGAAAGATGGAATCTTTCATAATTCTTAATGCAAATTTGAAGAGATCTTTCATCTTTTCTGTCTGGCAGGCAGATGGCTATTTGTGCAAATTTAAATACAGTACATTGACCTTAACGTAACAGTGGACAGATAGCGAAGGAGTAAGTGTTCAACATCAAAAGACGAATTTGTTGCACGTTAATTCCTTTTCAGAGTGCAGAATATGTCTACAATAAAGTGCTTCTCTTAATAAGTTATACTGGTAGCAGTTTAGATGTTTACCTAGTTTTAAAGCTTAAGTTGTTTAGTAAATATTTTAATATCCCTGTACCTCCCCTATCCTTCAAGGCACCTTCAAAATGCAAGCAGAACACTAACTGGGAAGAGGTAAGCTACAATAAAAAGTTCAAAGTGGTAGTAAACTATTGATAAGGTTTGTAAACAGTCCCATCCCTCTGAATCTTAGGGCTTGTGCATTATTGAAGCAAGTTTCTGTTGGAAGAAGCATTTGAACTCCAGAGTTAGCAATCCTTAGGGACACAGCCAGCTTTCTTGATAATACACTACTGTGCCACATTTTCATGTGGTATCCTGCTTCTTTTGTTACTTGTACAAAACCATCTTATTTGATGTATGTAAGCCTCTAGACTTCAAGTAACGCAACCTATTATGGGCTGGTTTAGATCTATTGAGTCTTTTTTAATGCATGTACATTTCACCTCCATTAACGCAACCTTATGAGAAGGTTTTGGTTATGATGAAAATATATTTGGGTTGTTCTGTGGAAGCCATAACCTTCACCTGGTACTAACTTTTGACTGGATAGAAGGAGTTAGCTTCTTTAAGACTTCAATGACAGGTACAGTCAAAATTGAGGCTAATTGGTTTCTTCAGGTCTGTTTAAGGCTTTCTGGAACTTCTTTAGAAAAGAAGATGTGGAGCACATGACCCCACGTGACCTCTGCTGTGAAATACTAAAATAGGATCCACTTAATCATGTTTCTAAAAAGTGAATAACTTGAAAAGTTATTCTCTAACATCAGATACAGCTTACAAAACCTGTCCAAGTGCTTTCACAATGTATACAGAGCTTTATCTTCTATGGTATCAAGGCAATGTTTAGCTATATGAGCAGGAGGCATTCCATTACTTTTCCAGAAGAAGTTCTCACTGAGTTCATCTTGGCTTTCACAGCTCTTGCAAGAGAGTGAACTTGAAGAAAAGTATCAATGCCAGAGTTCCACGTTCTCCGCTTCTGTTCAAGTCATTCTAGTCTAACGTTTTATCACCACCTGCTCATATGCTCCAGATCCAACTCTGAAAATGTTTGTAAGAAATCAGATGAGTTGCAATTAAAATAGAAGTTAAAGAAGTTAAGTTTGAAACACTACACATAACTGAGAACTTTGGAACTAAGACTTCAGGACCTCCAAAAGTAGTGTTTTCAGCTGGCACATCAGTTTGATTTTAGAATAAACCTTTGTGTTCTGGTTTACAGCCTGACAATCTAGTTCTTTTGGTGCCACAAGAATGATAAAGAACAGAAAGACGAAAAGATCACGAATGTAGATACAGAATAATTGCTGTGTAAGATACATGTACATTTCTGTTTAGTGTTACTCATTGATTAGTCAT
Organism: Anas platyrhynchos; assembly: GCF_047663525.1. Classification (NCBI taxonomy): domain Eukaryota; kingdom Metazoa; phylum Chordata; class Aves; order Anseriformes; family Anatidae; genus Anas; species Anas platyrhynchos. The sequence continues at coordinate 13,012,154 of NC_092594.1, read as the reverse complement.
TCAGGCTACATACCTGTTAGGTAGATGATGGCTTCCAAAAGAAGTGCTTCCACCAGGGCCCACAAATAATCTTAAGCCTTCCTCTAGAAAGCAAGACAATTCATTTGTTAGCTTCATTTCTAAAACTGACATTTTAAATCTACCAATTTGGTAACTGATCCTTTGCAGGTTAGAGGTTGGAGAACCTAACTTCCCTGTAGGTTTGTCCCTGCTGTTATCTTTTTGAGAAAAGCAATTGACTGGGAAAGTTACTGGAGTCATGCAACAAGGGTCTTTTCAACTTCTGGGAACAGGATCAAGCATATGCAGAGTCCTTACAATTACAAGCAACAGGGACTACGAAGAGAGTCAGTTTTCTTAAGGCCTTTAATGTGCATCAACTTTCCCTAAGCTTCCTTATTTCTCTCCATACCTTCTGCACTTGAGTCTAAACTGAAGTCTTGACTCTGGAGTATTTTTTCAACTACATCATCAGCATCAACTCTGGTAGCATCAACCCTCTTCAGCTGTGACTCCACAGAGTCTTGTTTTACAGGATGTCTGCAGAAAGAAATATATTGAGAGGTCTTAGAAGTGATACAGTAAATTCTGTTTTGCTTCTGCTAGGTAAGGCTTTCAAGTTGAGCATACCTGCAAAGTTTTTCTGATGATGCATCTTTAATAGATGTATCAATGTTGGTTTCAGTTACTTTTGGATCCATCTCTTCACAGGGCCCTAGAATACTTCCAATTCCTGTTGAGGTGCTGCCTTCTGAGGTGTTTCTCCTGTGGCACAGTTCAGACATACTGGATGACCTGGAGTGAGATGTGCTGTAGCCTGTTGGGAGAACACAGGAGAGCTAGATTAGGTATGCTGCTGACAGCCTTGGTCATCAATTGTCTTTTACAAAGCAGAATTGGTGTTTTGTCTTCTTGAAAAGGAACTTCAAAAGACTTGCGAGTATATATACGTATATGCATACACCGAGTAGACAATACATTTTGGTTTTTGTATTCTAGCATGTGTTGTTTTCCTTTTCTTCTGAATAACTTAGTTTCCTAACAATTACAATAACGTGGTGTCATTACTTCCTCTTAAACTTTCAGAGCTGAGTCTCCATTCATAAGCCATTTATTTTTATCCATGTAAATAATCTTTCAGATACATTAATTGGAGTAGCAAAGCTCAGGGAAAAAGCTTCCTTGCATTTGAACAGGTCATGTACCATTATGCTTTTAAGAGGAGAAAATGTTACTTTTCCCCACAACCCCTCCCACACCTGAAACTCCTAGGAAAAGGTTTCAAGTTCACACTGTTTTGTTTTTTTTAAACATAGAAGTATACTTATTGTCTACAGTCTAAAAGCATGGAAGCTAATAAAAAATGCAACAATTCATAAAGAAATGGTTAACAGCTACCTGACAGTTTTGACTGCTGACTTGCATAGCTTGATGTTCTGGAATGTCCGCATGCACCAAGTTCATCTGGGACTGAGGCACTCTTTGATGAAAGATCTGCAAAACATGCAAGTCAGAAAGGTCCTAAAGCCAACTTTATTATCACTTTGCCTGTAGTCTTGATTAGACTCCAATGTCAGATTTCCCAAAGGGATTTAGTGATTTCACACTGTTTTTTTATGAACCTTGACAAAGATGCAACTGCTCAAAAATACTGTGCATGTTAAGGAATTCTCTTAAAAGAAAAATCCATTAGGAATGTAGTAATATGGTTCTGCCCCAATAAAATTGAGAGTAGCATTAAGTTAAACTATTTTCTAAGAAGTACAGTTCTAGATTTGTCTGTACTGGGGACACTGAAGAGACTGCCATGCTTTTCATAATAGAATAGCGTGTGAAGTGTTTTCTAATAGAAAGTACATAAAACAACTGTGGTTAAGATGAATTAAGCTGTGTTTAGGGTGGAAATTAATAATCCGTATAAGGGCCTCAAACTTGTTTTTAAAAAAATCAACCCATAATACAGTATTTTCATACTAATCATTTTTTCATATTGTTTACATATATAATTTCAGATAAACGACTTCAATTTTTAAAAATGTATAGAGCTTTCACTGTTCAAAATTTGGGGATAGGTGTATCCCTAAAGACCTGATTCATAAATTGAAAATCAAGGGCCAAATTAAACGTACTGTTGAAACACAAATCCAAAGCAAATCAAGAAATGTGTCACACAGAAAATGAATGATTTTAAATATTAAAAAGAAGACAGGCCATCAAGCCCATTTTCTCTCTTTCTGTGAAATAAACTGTTACAGAAGTAAAAAAGAGGGATTCTACTGCTGTTATTTAAGATAAGGTATCTGAGCAAATAAACCAAAGAAGGTCCCTTTGTGAGACAACTGACAACATCCCTTTAAGATGAGGAGTATTTCATGTGTCTCCTTGAAGCTATGAAGCCAGTTAAAAAAGAATTGAGAAGTTAAGAACATTATTTTATACCTCCGATACCCAGATGTACTATTAAGTTTTCTCTGCCTTTCCTGTCTTCATGCAAAGATTCTGATTCTCCAGCAATTGCTATAGACGTTGCTGTGGAAGGAGGCCTGTAAGAGAAAAAGGTGGTTAGAATTTGCTCTGGTTTTGCTGATTCCTCCAAACTGATCAGCTTTTTTTTTTTTTTTTCTCAAGTAAATAGACGTAATTTGTACTGTGCTTCAAGTTAGTCATTTCATAACCTTTTTCTGAGAACATGCTGTCTAGCCCCCTTTAAAAAAAAAAAAAAAGCTTTAGCTATTGAGCTTCATGACATTTTATAGAATCCCTCTGCTCGCTCAGTCCTTCAGGCTTCTGGGGGTCTGTGGAAGAGTTTTATTGATAAGCCTTTGATAATTGGTAGTGATGTGTTAATTTTGAAGTTTGTTTTTTTTTCCAAGTGTGAATTGCAGGATCATTTGTGTGTAAAGAACGTGTGTACCTCAATACTTTCTGGAATACATGACAAGATGGTAAATTTAAAAAAAAAGCAACTAAACATACAACTACAGTTCTCCTACTTGGCTTGTGCACTGTGATGTACTCCTGGCTGATTAATCCCTGTTGCAGTATACAAGCAGACTCTGGGCTGACAGCCCTCCCCTCCTAGCAGAGGGGCCTCTGTTACTATCTCCATGTGTTCCCCTCTAACTTCCACCTCCAGTGAATTAAAAAGAAAAAAAAAAAATCACATACCACATAATTTAAATTTGGCTCACTACTAAAAAGCTTTTCATACAGTGTAAGTGCTTGTTTCAATTTATACCAACACCCAAAGAGGTATTTTATTAAAAAGAATAAGGCTTTCAAGTTTGTGTTTTGGGAAAAGTAACCCGCACTTGCAAGTAGCCAAATAAAACTAAAATGCATTTCAAGACATTGCCTATGTTTTTTTAATGCTTTGTTATTTTGACCTTGAGATCCAGACTCTTGGTCTGCATACAAATGGATATTTGTTGACATTTTTACATTGGATAGTCCATAAATTAGCTGCTGTCTTTCTATACAGTAGTATGTCTCCTCTTATGTTAAGTTTGAAATTAAGAGAGAAAGACAGAAAAAGCCCTTCTGGAAATAAAAAGCTTTTGTGACTTAAAAGCCTAATATACCTTTGAAAGCAAGAGTTGAATGCTTTAAGGGATGTCACCCCAGATCAAATGGCAAGCCTTCTTGACTGCTTCATAAAATATGTAGCTGCTTCCAGATCGTGCAACTGTTTTAAGGCTTATTTTTCCTTCTACAAAGAACATCTGTGTTGGATAAATTATTTGTTCTGTTTGTGTTGAAAGTTTGTGCTCTGGGAAATGGTTATATCATCAGTTTGGAAGAAAATGCCAAGACTAAATAATTTCAATCAGAGTTTATCCTGGGGTTGCAGAAAACTATTTAGTTACAAAGTTCAACTATATGAGTACCTGCACAGAAATTCATTGTTTCATGAGTATACAAGACCAATTATTAGTTAATTGGCTTTGAGAAACTTGTTTATGTGTACGAGTGAGATATTTGTTAATAGGTCTCACTCAAAGTAAATGAGGAAGTACTCAAAAACCAGCAAAACAGAAAACCTTTGCCTGCTCAAACAGATTGAGATAGTACCATCTTACTAGTTGTCCAATGAGCACAGGACAAGATTTCACACTGTTCTACTCTTCTTTTTAAAAGGTTAGAAGAAGAGGGGAAAGAAACCTTTGTGGTGCAAGTGGATATCAAAGAGTTCCTACAGCAAATCATCTGAGCTTTACTGGTGCAGGCCACGTTCTCAGATCCCTTCAGAAACAGTGGTAAGGATACAGCCACAGCAGTAATCTGAAGTCTGTAGTTGGTATAGAAAAGTTTTCAACTGTCCTAATTACACGAGGATACATCTCAAAACTGCTGAGACGTTACTTCATATTTCTGCCTCAAAATAAGTTGGGAGTTCAGTGCTGCTTTTCTTGGAGCTGCAGCTTTTTTTTTTTTTTAAACTTAAGATTTTAGTATATATTTATTGCTACGTAATATAGCCGTATGAGACTGGTATCCCACTCTGTTTTATTATTCAGAGGGACACTGATTGCCCATATTTATCTAATAAATAAAAGATGAGTTCAAATTCAGATTATAAGAGTATTTTGAACAAAAACTAAGTCCTGCTGAAGTAAAAGTGTGTCTGTACAGAGTTAGTAACCACTAACCATATCTTTAGTAGATATTTTTGATCCAGTATAAGGTTTGGAAGCATAGATTAAAGTTGAAAACCTACGGAAAAAGATCAAACTGACGTAAGGGTGAAGCTAGCAATTTTTTCCAGATTGCTTTTCTTTTCCCTAAGCTGAGCTTTTTATGTTATATATAATACTTCAAACTGTCTTAGATTGTTTTTGAAAGTGTTAGTAAGAGAACAAGCATATTGTCTCAGAACTGTTCATAACTGAAACGTCCTGTTTCTGTCAGCAGCAAACAGGTACTGAGAGAATAGGGGGCACATATGGTAATTCACCTCATTATTATTCTTCCAACATCTCATCTGTAGTTTAGGTATTTTCTGAACCATGTGTGATATTTTATATTTAATAGCTCACAATTTTTAATTCAGGAATTTCTCTTAATTCTTTCTTGAACTTAGAGTTTTAGTATTCATGAAATGTAGTAGCGAGAAGTTCCACAACTTAATTGATTCCATCTCCTAGTTTCAGTATAACAACATAGCAGTCAATGAAAAGAACTGAAGAAAAATTCAAGTTAAAGTAGGACTTAAAAGATCAAATTTATTTTGAAGGAATTATTTCATTAACCCGTCCCCCAAACATCTGTAACAAGTAAAATGCAACCAAGTTGTTTTAAACCTGTTATAGACAAAATTGCCATCTACTGTTATATGAAATTAGAAAAGACTGGCATTAAACTGAAAAGCACATCAAGACAGCTTACCAGTTTTAAGAGACGGAAGATTATCAACTTCCTAAGTTAGGGAAAAGCAATGGCAGTAAGTTTCTTAGCAAGTATTGAGGAATTTTTTGACACTGCATTCATGAAAGCATTCTATATATTTTTCCAATTCTGTCCTTAGAATGAATGGCTTTCAGGTTCTTGTAAAACATCTCTTACAATACAGAAGCCACGTAGAGTCCTTCATTTCCTATTGGTCAGGATAACTCGGTCATGGCTATGTTCATGTAGGGTTGCTGTATGAGTGACTTCCCGGAAGCGTTTCTTTATTTTTATTATTATTGAAGATGTACAGGCTAGTACTTTTGCTTGAAAATATACTGACTATTTAACTGCAAGGAGAACTGTGAGACTTCTGATATTTTTACCATGTTAGCCATTATTCAGCTACTATTCTTTTTTATAAAATACTGTTGTCAGATTTGAGATATTCATGTATGCAAAATGGAATTCTAATTCTGAACATGGACTGAGGCACTTATGCATGACCAAAACACTATCCAACAGCTTTTTATAAACTTACATTTTAAAACATGGGTCTCCAGACATTAGCTGCATGTTGATCAAAACCTACACATCAAGAAAACAAAACACGGAAAAAAAATTGAATTCATCTGTGATACATGGTCATGTCACTAAGTTAGATTTGCCACAAATCTTACATTATGTAAAGTAAAAAAGCATCATATATGCAAATAAACACTTCTGAAAAAAAATACTTCTTGTTCTTAGTACACATGCAAACACTTGCAAAAAAAAAAAAAAAAAGCACATAGACTAACATTAATGCACTTAAAGGATTCTCTAAAAGATATGCAGATCAGGAAGAGTCTTAAAATTATTAATAGCTAGATAGATTTCCCGTCCCTTTTATTTTTCCCTTGAAACCAAAAGATTCATGAGCAAACAGAATTTGGTTTGAAACGCTGGATGCTGATGTGTGTTCTTTGCTTGATAATAGTGTTTAGCAAACTGCCAGCACACACGAACTGTACATGCAAACATCAGAGATAAAATAAACCCACAAAATGTGAACAATGCCATAGGACAAACTCTATTGTTGACCATACGGATTTTAATGATTCTCTGAAAGCAAAGCCAGTATTTGCACCTTTAAATATTTTCCCTCTAGAAAGAGGTTCAGCACATACATGCTGAAATACGTTTTAAATACGTAATTAATAATTACATAATAATAATTAATAATAACATTTTAATACATTTTAAATACAAAATATGTTTTAATACATTTTAAATCTCATTAATGTTTAATCATAACACTTGTTTTCTGCTTTATTAGTTTAAGTATGAGAAAAGAAAAATTACCTTGAGAATGGAGTTATCCTGTCTTGTATTTTTGGTATCATAACCTTCTAGTAAACAGCGACGAGTGGTATTTCCTGATCCAGCAAACTCTGCTAGATTTAGATCTGCAAAGCCCAGCTGTTAAGAGAAAATGACAAGTTAGTAGTAATCAGTACTAAATGCAGGCACTTGTTACATGCACAGTGTTGAGTGCCACTCAACACTAGCTTCTCTCAAATGTAAGATGATGCCCACTGAAGGAAGAGGCCCAAGGCAAAAAGCAGAAAAGAAATGCAGAGCATCAAATTCTGCGTAGCTCTATCTTCAGTTATAAATTACAGTCTCAAGTCAGGAAAAAAAATATGTATTTTTAAAAGTAAATATATGCAAAAGGATTTACTTTCATCAACCCTTTCTGTATATTAAATTGAAAGAAAAAAACATTCCAGGAGTAGAATATTGTATAATAATATTAAACTTACTAAACACAATGATCAGGAGCTCAAACAACACTGTGTCACTATAATGTACCTAATGAAATCATAGGTGTTACAGCAGTACTATTCTGCAATTGGTTTAAAAGGGCATAAATACATTAAATTTACCTTTGCATATGCCTTTCCTCCTTTTAACTCCTAGGGGAAAAAACAAACAAACATACTAGTAATTATGCAAGCCATCCATTAAAGATAGCAACTATTTTTTATTTTATTTTTTTAAGAAAAGCAAATAATAATCTTCATTTTAAAATAGCTCAGCACACATTTGCTAGGTTATACCATGGTCATTTTGAACTTCGTATTAATCAGTGCAGGCCAGCAGGAGACTGTCATCTTGTAGAAGGAGGGGACCAGGGGAGAGACGAGAGCCTGATGCCAGGCCAGCATTTGCCTCCTGTAAAGTCTAACCCCATGGGCAGGAAGTGCTTCATACAAAATTCTGATACTTAGCACAGTTCAAGGCTTCTAAGTTTACTCGTGCATACCAGCAGTACCTATCAAGGGCTAACTTTATGAAGGCCGATGAGTGATTCCCTACCTGTCCTGCTGGAATAACTTCTTTTCAATAAGAATGTAAAAACTCCTCAATTAGTCAGGATAATGTAATAAATAGGATTCCTATGTAAATGTTTTTAGAATACCTGACATGGTTGCATCTAAAATGAATTTTATGGAATTCATCATCTGACTAAAAATACAATTAAAACAAGTGATGAAAGAGCAGGGGAAGAGAGGAGGAGGGAAAAAATGCTACTTACCTTCCGTACAGACACCCTGCAGATGCAAGTATCCAGAATTCCTGTTGTGGCACTGGCACTGATTTTACACATAAATAGGAACTTTTTCTTCCAGCGGACACAGTTTGCCTGTACCACCTCCCTGCAAATAGGGAAGATAAGCTTAATACCAGTTGTACATGCGCTCAGGACAATAAAATGCAATAGGATAGCTTAAAAACAATCACTTCTGTTTGTGAAGTGGCCGCTTCAAGCAAAATCTGGTTCAAAGCCTGAATAGCCATCCTTCACTCTTCTCTTTGTGTAGCAAGACTATTAACTGCTTCATAACCTGAACACAGTATTAAACCTAGAGGGAAAAAATAAAAGAACAGCCATGTGTTTTTGCAAATGACTGAGATTGTCATTTCTCCACTCTCCTCCGGAGAGTGTGAAGTCTTTCTTCCTGAACATTAGCTCCCAGGCACTCTCTTACAAGCTGCTGAGTTTTGGAATGTGCTCAGGGATACCATCTTGGATAAATCACATTTCAATACAGGCAGAACTAGATAAATTTGAGGCCTGCACCAGTTCAGAGGAGACGATGTACAATAATCAGATACAAAGTCATGCACTCAAGGCATAGAATAATTTCAACTACATTCTGGGTATTTGTCTTTTGAGAACAAAGTAAGATGACTAATATCTGAATGACTTTGTTCATCGTAAGAGAATTACAAGCCAGCAAAATGACTTAGCTAAGAAAAAAGCAATCATTGGATGCTTTCAGCTATATTAATGTTATTATATAAGTCTCAAGTGGCACACATTTTTCTATTAGGGTAACTCCAGTTGAGAACAGATAGACTCCAAAATAAACACACGCAGGGAGAATAGCTAGAAAACTTCTGTATCTTATCAAGAAAAAAAATGAATCACAGAATCACAGAATCTCTAGGTTGGAAGAGACCTCAAGATCATCGAGTCCAACCTCTGACCTAACACTAACAGTCCCGCTTTTCAGACTATCAGTCTGAAAAAGAAAAAAGAAAAAAAAAAACAAACATGGTAAGTGATTCAAACATGGTAAGCACCTGCTAACTTTTTAAGCTAAATGAGAAGTGGCTGGGGCCAAAATAAGGCATAATCAAACACATTTAAAACTGAAAATTACAAGGTCTCAAACCACAGAGCACATTTCTAGAACAGCTTTCCAATAACAGAAATAGAAGCAAAGCCGTCTTACTGTATGTAAAGAAAAGGTTAGCAAGTTTGCCAATTACATGATGTAAGGACTGTGATTCTGGGGAACCTGCCTCAGTGATCAAAAAGTTCTTTTCTAGTCCTATGTTTCTGAACACAGACCTTGGGAGCGTGGAGAATCTCTGATAATTTCTTCTACCACTCTAGTCATTCAAGCACAGTCTTCACATATTAAAGCAAATCTGTCCTTCTTTTACTTTTTTTTTTTTTCTCTAATGCACATATTCCTGTGTTTTATGTTAACTTCCTACAGCACTTGATTATTGAAGATCCAGTCTGACATCTTTAGCACAGAAGAATTCTTTGGTTCCCCATACGCTGGAGTCAGAGTTTGTCACCTACGGAGGAACAGTGAATCACACGGCTCCTATGCGCTGTGCTGGGGACACTGCCAGCTGCAGCGCTCACATCCACAATTACTTGCTAAGGTAGGAACAAACTACCCTGTCTAAAATGAGTCAGTTTAATTACCACAACAGACTAACGGATTCAAATGATGCAACACTGAGTCATGTTCAAGCATGTGACCTAAGAGGAACACGTTGTACATACCACAATCTACCTTTTATCCATTGTTTTCTCTTGTAACCTTTCCTGTGCTACGGGAGAAGAAAAAGCCAACCTGCCAGTGTGTGAGTTATTTAAATACAGAATAGAAGCAGAATTCAAAAAAGGCAAATTACAAATAGCTACTACATCCTCTATTGGAAACAGGCTCAAGCAAGAAGGAGCCAAGTCAAATACAACCTTTAAGGGATGTGTGATAATTGTTAACATTCGTTACACTTAGAAAGGTTTAACTGCTATTGTAGCACTTCAGTGACAGTTGCTCATCCCTCAGGTAAAGCAAACAGCCAGCTAGATGTCCACTGTCAGGCAGGATACAGCTGTGCACGTGTGTGGGTATCTGGGATGTGCATATTTAGGTTTCACGCACTGTGCTCTCCAGACAACACAACTCCTGAGAATGATCTGCTTTTCTGCCGATCACAGTGGTCCAGCCTTACTTAAAGTAATTTACAAATGAAACCTCTAGAATTTACATGTATTGCTATTTTCTTGAACCTATTTTTTTCTGAGTAATATTTGGATGTTGTCCTAAAAATGAAAAAATTAAAGACCTTTGTTGCTTAAAAATACCACCATATCAAAAGCAGTTGTACTGTAAGCAGGAAAAAAGGCGAAAAGCCTTTTCTCTTGAGCTGCCCAGCTACAATATTTTGCTTCAAATGGAGAAGAGATATTAAGTCACTAAATTCACTGTAGTACTCCAGTCCTTCTGTGAACAGTACTATCAGTACATTCAAGAATGTAAGAAAATCACATGAAACAATACTAATGTCCTCATGCAAGCACTAGAAGCAACAGGCGTCACTGATAGTAAAAGACAATAGATGTGGTCATCTCCTTAACCCTGATGGTAATTAGCCAAACTTTTGGGAATTCGTTAGGCTAAAAAGACTGCGTGGGAAGGTGAACTTGAATGCAGGTGAACTAAGTAATATGGTTTGTCAAGACTTCTTTTACAAAAAACACGATATTTTGGCACACTGGTAGAATTCCACCCCCACGGAAACAAATGCACAGACACAAAATCCCAGAATCAGATTTTGTTTTGTTTCATCACAGACTAAGAATCTTGGTTTAAGCACAACACTGTATTTAAAAACCTCTACATTAAGAGGATAGCTGAAAATGGTGTTCCTTAAAATAAGTGATTTTTGTAACTGTCAGTTGTGCTGCACCTCAAAGAATTCCTGAAATTAAATCCTAGCGGAAGTATCTATTTAATACTGTAAGACATAAAATTGTACAAACTTGTATTGAGCTTGCAAGAACTCTTGCCAATCCTTTGACCTGACCTCCTCCTCCATTCTACCTCTAGTCTCAGATCAAGGCATGTCAGCTGTGGCCACAGGGAACCTGCATTTATACATTACTATGCATCCAATAATATCTGAAGAAAAAAAATCTGATGTCTTTTTTTGTAAATAGAAGAAATGCAGACTTTTGCTGAGTCTCTCACTGTCACCCAGAAAGGTCAGAAAATGACTTCCCCTAGTATCTGCTCATCATACAAGTAAGGACATGGTCATCATTGTCATTTCAAGATATTTGAAAGATTTATCTACAATGTGCAGAAACAACAAAGTGAATTGTTCTTATTTAATTTCATTAAACAATTAAAAAAATCATCACATTTTAATAAAGGTATTTTTTGTGTGAATAAAAGCACCAGCAAGTTAATCCCTTTATGCTGAAAGGATATCAGTAAAATATTCAGAACATTATTATCTAAATTTCTGAGAATCTTAGTTCATGTGCAAGGCCTTCAGAAAATAAATAGTTTTATTGACTAGTTACTATGGAAATGAACCGACATAACTTCTTGGCAACCGTGCCTATGTTACAGGGCAGGCTGGAGAAAGCTTTCCGTTATGAGTCAGTTTCCTATGAGCCTCTTAGTCACTTCACCACATGCAAAGCAAAAGCAGTTGTTTTATGAATCAAAATGCATCTTGGTTACTAAGACGCATTCAAATATGTACTAGGCTGTAGTTTAAGAGCAAACACTGTTAGTAAGACCTAGCCAAGAATAACGCAAAATAGACGGATATTGTAAGATAAATTGATTCTAAACTATAGTTTAAGCTAACCATCAGTTTAACTAATTGTTTTTCTCTTCAGAGGGTCATTTTCACCTTGACTAAATTTCAAATGCCTGATTTCAGCTGTAGACAAGGCCTTTCCCCTATGTATTTTATGTGCTGTACACAATTCCCATTTAGAATAATGAACAGAAGTCTTCTATTTTCTCTTCTCATCCACAAAGGAGAAAGCTCAACACAGCAAACAACATAAGAGAAGCAACAATTCCTAATCCAATCATCATCTCAGCCTATCACTTGTTAAAGATTAGGGCTTTTTTATTTTTTAAGAAACATTTATGATCACCAAATTGTTTGTTCATTCCCACATGGATAAAGAATCTGAGTAACAGCTTGTTTCAGCAAATAGCCACAAATGCAAAAATAAATCACTTCTAAAGACCTTAAGTGTCATGTGAAAAATTCCTTCTTGCCAAACTGAAAAGCTTAAGCAGGAAAGGCCTAGAAATAAATAAGCTAAAACTCTTTAGGACATTTAGCAAAATATCATGTTCCATCAATTAGAAACTTGTTTATTCAAGTTTTTATTTTAATTATTCTAGACAGCTAGTTATAACATTTACCCATATGCAGATGATCATGTTAAACAGATTCTTTTTCTAGCACAATTACTTTAGAATTATTGGTCACCAAGGAAATAAAAAATTGGGGGCATTTGTTTTTAGTTTCAAGGTGCCATTCAGGCTTTATATTAGGTAAATTTTATATGAAACTTTCAAAATTACTTTCAGAATCAAGTAGGTAGTCTTCTTTATGTTAAGGAATGGAAGGGTTGCTTAGACATCTTACAGCTTTTGTACAAAATGTAAGTTATCTAAAACCTCGCTCTAAATACTTCGAAAAAATATCTTTTTCAGTCCACAAGGTAAATAGGGATATTATTTTTACTTATTATTACTATTTTTTAAAGCTGGTGATTTTGTGCAAATGTTTGCTTTAGACTTTCAAAAATTTTTTGAGACTGGGCATTGACAGTCCAAAGTATAGTAAATAAAATGCCTTTAGAAGAGTTCTCTCTGAATTAGTGCAACTTTTTCCAATACTACCTATGTTTTGCTTGGTTCTTTCAGGAGAAAATATATTATGCTGGATCAAGGCTGCTGCAGCTCCACATCCCAGGTCCCACCAGCAGTGAGACTGAAGACGTGTTCCCAGTACATACACGAAAACACCACAGATACACAGCCAGCCACAAATCCCAGACACAAACAGCACCAACAGCCTTGTTCCACTCCCCTCTCTGGCTGGACAGGACAGAGGCTCACTAACAAGGTCTATATATATATATACATGGACTTGATCAGCTTGATTCCTGATAGTGCTTATGTTACCATAAAAGTCAGTCAAAGAAAATCTCCAAGACTCAATTTGGAGTTTTAGAAGGCAAACATTCTTTAATTGCAGCACTGGACACACAGAGGATCATGCCACCTAGTATGCATGTCAAATTGTTCAAGCTACAAGGGTTATATACAATCAAAACATATTCATTTCATTTCCAAGAAGTAACTAACATAGCCACGCTATTTTCCAGACCTTGTTAAAGTATGTAAATATCCCTGACCTATGCACATCTGTTTCTACTGGTGGTCTTTCAGGGCCTTCATAGTCAACTTCGGCATGCATACTAGGCTTAGTCATTTACAGGTCCAAGGACATAGGCATGCCACGAGTTCCTCACCCAATCTTTTCAGATACATCCTCCCAGACTGGGTTATCATTTACACATAGAAAGTTTCCTGTTTTAATGCAGGTCTTTTAAAATGTAAATAATATCATATTTGTATATATGCACGTCTATAGAATATATATAAACATACGTTTCTTCTGCAGAATGCCAAAGCACTTACAGAAGGTCATCCCATTTTTCTGAGGCAGGAATGAAGAAGGCATTAGCCTGTAATCTTAACAGTTTTATCAGCCACAATTCCAGTGCCCTTGGTGGTTCAGGTATGTTACTGTAAGACTTGATCTCTCCTAGGCTATCTGCAGCATTAAGAAGGTATCGTTGGATACAGCTCTCACTTGTATAAAGGAACACACAGTGGCTTGGCATGCAAAAGAGGAATGCTGACATCCCGCTTGCACGATCTTCCCCCTAATTCACTTCTATTTCAAATTAGTAAAGTCTCACTGTTGAGGAAAAAATGGAGGTACCTATGCAGCTGACTCCTGGAGCAATCAAATGTCTGTTTCTAATTAGCCAACTTTCAAGCAAAACATCACATGGTTAAGATCCTTCAAAAAAAATTACTGTACAGTTCTCTCTTCTTGTTTGGTTTAGATCCATGCAGCTGTGGTGTCACACAATGGGGTTTACTCATGATTTTTCGTTTAATGTCTCTACTGTATACACAAAAATGTAAACAAGATCATGCAACAGAGAAATCCTTTACTTTCAAATTAAACTAAAAGCTTTTCCATTAATTTGATAACGGAAGTAAAAGCAAATGCAAATAGACAAATATGGAAATCACAGAGGTATTATAAAGGAAATGAAAAAGATCTATCACCAACTACGGCAGGACCAATTTTATTCAAATGCATTCTATGCATCTAATACATAACAAGTGTTGACTACATGCTGCCCATGCACATTCCAAATCCAATTTATTTCCTATATTCAGGAAGACAGGTTTACTTTAATATTCTGTTTCCTCCATGCCTGAGTCATACAAGATGCATTCCCTCCAACACAAACATTTTTTCCTAAGCACTGCAAAAACAAACAAAACCAGTCATTTACAAACAGAGCTTCAACGTTTCCTTACTGTTTCACAAATTTCAGCACGAAGCAAACCAGCGAACAGTGAGCTCTGCAGGAAGAGCTCCACTTGTTTACAGTGCACTACTCCCCAGTTATTTTGCTGTTATTGCAAGCAAAACTAACCACTGTCTTTTTCACGTTTTTACTCACAGTAACCAGGTTAAAGATTTAACTAGCAGTATTTCACATTAGGTATTCCCTATAAAATGTGTATACACTGACCGTGACATCAAAGCAGAGCTGCTCTCAGCTAATTTTTACTTATGAAAAACCGCTGGTTACAAGCAAATGCAGAGACCTAAGAGAACTGGTGAAGTGAAGGGCAAGCTGTACTAGTGAGACTGTAGCCAGCAGTTCAAAGGAAGTGTCTGTTCCCTCTGCTGAACATTTGCAAAGCTTCACTGTAGCACTGAATCCAGTTTGGGATCCTTGAGTGAAAGACACGATAAACTGAGGCAAGTCCTGGGGGTATGAGATGAGGATCTGGAGTCAGAGCAACAGGGCTGAAGCCGGAGGATAAACTGGGAAAACTGGATTTTTACAATCTCAAGAAAAGATGGAAACGGATTTAATTGCTGTCTTCAGCCATCCCTACTGAGTTAGAGAGAAGATGAAGCAAGACGTTTCTCAGTGGGGAGCAGAGAAAGGACAAGGGGCAGTAAGAGTGGTGAACCCAAGGTGCAGGTTGGTTACAAAAACTTATCTCCATTCTTGCAGGCCACATGAAGTCAACTGGACGACGCTGAGATTCCTGATCTGAGCTTAGTCCTGTTGGACTACACGATCTCTAGCAGTCCCCTCCATCCTAATTTATTCCACTAAGTAACAGAAATACTCCTTAAAATACAAAGGCAGTCAAGCATTATAGTGCTTGCAAATAGCAAGTTTACGACAGCAACATAACACAGGAAAATGTGCTCTGTGTCCTGCGCTGGGGAAAAAGTTCTCCTGCATAAACCAACGGACATGTTATGCTTTTTTTTAATAAACAAGCACTTTTAATAGATGTCTGTCATAAACCCGTTTCCAGGAACCTTTTCCTGAGAAGTTAGCTGGTGCTGTATCTCCTACCAGTATTTACAGTAAGTCGTCTCACATGGATGATGCTTCCATCTGTATTAACCAATTAATTCCATGCAAAATGTAATCAATACAAACATTTTATTCTGTGCTACTATGGACCAGAGACATCCCTCCTCAAATCTGATTTTCTTTGTAATACTACTTTGAATTCCTGCCCTTCTCTTTCAGGAACTTGATTTTTTCATCCCTCTTGTTTCCATATCGTTATTCTTCTACCTCTCCCAATGAACTCTGACAATGTTTCAGCCTTGTTTGCTGCTCCTTCAGCTCTGTCTGGCATATTCATGCCAATCCTTGCACATCATGTGACCTTCCTCAAGCACGTTCTCTAAATCTTTCATCTAAACCCATTTTATTGTACCTCTTCAGCCTTTCATTAACAGATGCGAAGAAACTACACTTAAAAAAGTATCCTGTAATTTGTGTACAGAACTACTTCTTACCTTTTTCCCCATAAGGTCCCTTCTTACCTTACCTCCACCAACAGAGAGTGACGGCCTGAAAGCTTCTCACTAACAGCCTGTTTGCAACCAAGGCAAACTTTTAAATGGATTTTCAGGAATATGAAAAGAGCAACTACAAAACTGCTAGGCAGGATTTTTTTTTCCTACCACTTTCTTGCCTCACAGCTATTGAAAACTTACTTTGTTCCATTTTCTCTATTGGCAAATCAGGTTGTAGCCGCAGAACTATTAGAAGTATCACTGCCCACTGCCAAGTCTGAGGACTGCAAACAGAATTCATACATAGTGCAAGAAGGTGAGAGTGGGATGGACAGCAGTTCCGTGTGACAGGTAGGTCATTCTAACAAGTACTGTTGTTTAAGAACAGAAAACTGTTTAAGCTCTCTTACTATCAGGAGAAGTTCTCCCTTTCAAACGCAATAGCAGCAAGAAGGGAAATGATGATTAGAAAGCAATTTGAAGAGTCCAGTGAGGCAGATGTGCTTACCAGAGTCAAAAAAGCAAATGTAGTTTTAGTCAGTTGAGAAGAAAGCAGGTAAGCATCACTAGAAATAAGAAACACCTATATCTGGAAGATAAATCAAATTCTACAGAACAAAGTTACTTATTTTTTCAGTATCTGTTAGGAATAAGAACATATTCATGCAAGTAATGCAAGAGCTCTGTGAGTGCCTCTCAGAACTCAAAAGCTTGTTGTATGCAAACTTCTCTGGAATTTGCTGGAGAATAAAATGTTTTGATGAAAAAAGCTAGTTCTCAGCCCCCTCCCCCCTCATCTCTATCAATTATGCTTGTCACACAGATACAGATCATAATCAGCTTCTTAGTTTTGGTTGTGTTGAATGCTGTATTGTAACAGAATGAAGAGAGAAGCATCAGCAGTCTAAAATACCAGAAAGCAGAACTGAGAGGCAAGTGGAACATGACCAAACTGAAGACTGCAAGCGTAAGAACACAAAAATCCATTGCTGTACTACATGCCAGGGGGTGGTGGTAGGGAAATTCAAGCAAAAAATGTAACTATCAGGCTTACAACCAGCGTAGCCTAAATGTGTACAGTACAGTGTTGAAAGCACCCTCTTAAGAAATAAGATGGTTTACTTTCCTAAAGTCTTTGAGTTCCTCATACCAACATCTTCTCTTTTGCTGGTGGTGAAATAATTCAGCCTATGAGCAGTTACCTACCCTAGGAGGCTTATCAATTATTTCTTCAGTCTATTTAGGTCAATTACAGACAGCCTATGATTCCAGTACATTTGTGTCTGCATTGTACTAGCCTTAAGGAATATGCATAGTATTCCTCCAAGTCTGTATCTTAGAACACCGTTCTCTTCTGTTCAAAATATTCACGGGTGTAATTTCTGCCCTGACGTTTTTATCAGTACTAACTGGAGAACAGTAACTTCTCCCTTAAAAGCTATAGTATACTAGACCTTGATCAGTAACAAAAATAAAGCTATTAAGGAGACATGGTCATTTTTTCATGTATTATACAATACTTTAAGATGAGTATGTATATGTTCTGAAATACAATCAAGTTTTTCAAGCTTTTTATGACACTTCAAAGAGCTCTACTTTCAGAAAATGACCACCAGTTCACACTAGAATAAACACATGCATGCAGAAGATGACAGCAATTTAAAAAAAAAGTTTGTAACTTGACAAGTTTTTAAATGATGCCATATTTGTTAACTTAATTTCATCCTTATTTATTCAGACCATTGCTGAATCACCACTGTGAAAATCCATCTGTTAATTCTTAAGCCAAGAGCAAAGGCACTCCCTAAATTGGCATTGAAGGATCACTGCAGAGGAATGCTATACCTTTCTATAAACATACCTCAACGCTTTTCAGTCCAGCAGGAATAGACCAGTTACACTCACAGGGATTTTGATACACCAGCAAGTTTCTCTGCTGTTCTTATTTTGAAACCATACCCCAAGAAAAATAGAAGGATGGTAAAGCCTGAGTCCAGGATAATATTTCAGCAGCAGCAGAACTGTGCTGTCATGCTTCCACTGACACTTCCTAGGGACACATATCATACACATTGCTCACATCAGCTAATCTGAAATCAACTTCTTTGAAAGAGACTACCCAGCAAATACACGTCAGCCTGTGAAAGTGACTCCGAAGCAGTAAGGGCTGCGTTAGAACAGTAATGGCACATCAGTGCCTGAACTCATGACTGTCATCATCTGTTACCCATGATGAAGTTGCTTGGAAGAAAAATGACAAGGAAAATGAAATGAGAACAGAACACCACGGAGCTGAAGACCCTCCAACCATACAGAGAAAAGATTAATGTTTGACTGTACATGCAAGTATATTAGAACGGTTAAATAAGGAGTTTTCATTTCTGTTTTGGTGCTCTTTATTCTCTTTAATTTCATTTGCAAAATCAAAAGCAGATATTGCAGTGAGCTCTGTAATATCAGCATCTATTTTAATAAGAAAATAACCGAATAGGCATAGATTTGTTACTAATTTCTGTCTGCTCCCGGCATTCCATGAGGCATTTTTCAGTCAGTCCTTCTAGTAACAACATTAGAGTACCACAATAAGCCGTGCAGCGTCCTCTCCCCCCAGCAGAGCCCTGTGCAGCCCAGCACACCCTTCCCTGCCCGACACCTGCACACGAAGCCCCTGGCAGGCACTGGCCCGTCACACCCAGCAGGTGCGGTCCCTGCAGCTGGCAGCCCTGCTGCTGGGGCGTGAAGAAGAAGAAAGGGCACCTGCGTGTGCGCTGCAGCGTTAAACACCAGGTCAGTGCAGCATAAAGCTCTGAACACATGCAGGAACGCAGACAGCGCTTTTCCACAATGTGCTCGGTTATTTCTCCACACAAGCCGAGGCGCAGCGAGCCCAGCAGGGCGCTGAGGCCCCAGCCCGCCCCGGCCGCCTCGCAGCGCCCCTCGCAGCGCCCCCGGCCGCCAGCGGGGCCCCGCCAGGGGAGCCGGGGCAGGGCCACCTACCGGGAGGACTCCCCGCTGAAGCTGCCGCCGTCCAGCAGCCGCACCTTGCAGAAGAGGATGCCGTTGACGAAGGGCACGGAGGAGAGCTCGTCCAGCTCCAGCTCCACGCGGAACTTGAACTTCTTCTTCTTCACCAGCATGGCGAAGGACGCGGGACGCGGAGCCCCCGCCGCCCGCCCCCACGGGCGCTCAGCGCCCCGCGGCAGCTCCGCGTTGCGCCGCCCGCCCCGCTCCGCGCCCATTCCCCGGCGGGACGGGACGGGACGGGGCTCGGCTCCGCTCCCCGCCCGCCTCAGCCCCTGGCGGCCGCTTACATGGCAGCCGGCGCCTCCCTCCGGCCCACCCGCCCCGCTCCGGCCGCCCCCGGCGCCGCCTCCCCGTGGCCCCGAGCGGGAGCTCGGCCGGGCTGGGGCCCGAGCCCCACAGCCAGCGGACCTCGGGGCTTGGGATCCGCTTTTGGGATCCCTCTGTTGTCTTTCAGCCCCTGCCGCGGGCTCTTACCCGCTCAGCTGGTGGTTATAGCGGTGTTTCGGCTCCACTTCGATGCAAGGAACAGCTGTTGATAGCCTTGCACAGCTGTGTTTGCACTTAATGCTCTGACACAGCTCATGCCAGCAGCACGCACACAGCACTGTGTGTAGAATGAATAGCTCCTGTGATCGTCAGGGAAAGCTTTGTTTCGCCAACCCATTCCGGAACACTAGAACACAAAGCCAGCGTTGAGCAGCCTCTCCCAGCATGTCAGCTTCCTCTTCACAGAGCGTTGCATGAGCTGAGCCTTAAGTGCAGCGTGTGCCCACAGCCCAGCATCTGTTCTCATGGACAGAGAAGGAACTTGTAAGATTATATGGGCTGTGTGATGCTGAGCACCTGAAATCTGCAGAAAGTTCGTGAAAATAACTGCTGCCTCTCAGCCAGGAAGAGTACTTTGAAGTTTAGTTAAGTATAATACGTGCCCCATGAATGCAAACATGTTTTGTGATGTGCACAGCTAAACATACCAAAATATCACTAACTGTCCTGTGGCACGATTTTAGAAGAAAAACATTAGAGTAAAAAAATCAGACTGGAGTGAGTGGAAGAAAAATGATTTTATTTCCTCTGTCTTACAATACCCTGAGCATAGGAAGCATTTTTATACAGAGCATTACAGTACTTTAAAAAAAAGTAATTCTGACCCCATTATCAGTTTCTATTCATAGTGAAGATACCCCTAAGACACCCAGATGTTTAGTAACATCCAGTAACTACTGTGAAGACATCTTTTATAGAATACCTAAATATTAGGTCTTGACATAGGAATTCCCTTCTCAGAAGTATTTCTGTGACATGCTCTAAAAGAATTCTGGATGTATTTTAATAGTCTCCAACAGCCTAAAGATCTCTCATTATAGCAGTTCCTTAGGTATCACATTAATTAGCTCTCAAGTTAAACAGAAGGCCTTCAACATCTAAGGAGAAGGCATTTGTACTGTTTAATAAACAGTAATTAATACTAGAACAATACTTCTTTGCAAAACACATAACTCCAGAGCTCTTAAAAAGAAGTTTCAGATTAATAAAAGTTTTCATAATTAGCTTGAAAGTTACAGAGAATAAGCATATAAAGAACTATTAAGAAGTAAATATTGAGATATAAAAGGATTAGAAAAAAGAGCTAGGTACCAGACAGACAACCTGCTGAAAATTTGAGATACAGTTGGTACAACTATTAAATAGTACCTTAAGAAAAAAGCCTGAACATACTTAACTTTCCTGAACACACTTAACTTCAGCTGAAAGATATGAGAAACAGATAAACAACCATTAAAGACCCTCTCAAGATAACATCAGCAGCCCCCAACACAAACAACCCCCCACCATATATCCAAAAACCCCCTATATATCCAAAACCATGGGGGAGCTGTGAGAGTTTATATGCTCAGTCAGGGCCCCAAGCACACCACTGAGCTGTTCCAGCCCATGACCAGCCACACCTGGAGCCTCACCCACACCCTGCCCAGGAACCTATTTGAGCTCAGCTCCAGGGCAACAGTTTTTGTGTAAGCTGTGGTATTGTTTGGTCTGCTTTAGTTTCTTTCTTTTTTTTTTTCCTCTCTTTGTTTTCTATAATTTTTTTGGGGCTCGTATTTGGCTTGATCTTAGATTTGTCTTGTCATTGTAGATCCCTTCCACAATTACTAGATGGTGGATGATCACCAGTATTTGACCTGGCCTTGCATTGTGTTCCTGATATGACTTCAGATGTGTCTTGTTGGATGCTAATTGCTGTGGATGCTGATGCCTGTTCTCCTTCCTCAGCTATTGTAGGGTGGGCTCTAGCCTTGTGAGGTATGTTATTGAACCCTTGTCCCTATTTTCTCTAAGGGAAGGGCTTCCTTGAGGAAGAGTTCTCTTGCTGTGACTTTTCATCCTTAGATGATTGCTACTGAAATGAAAGGGGTGTTGCTCAGTTACCTCAGGTTTTGATTTAAATACAATCCTTGCTTTCTAATGCCCCTTGTTACACCAAAAAAAAAAAAAAAAAAAAAAACAGTTACATGTATAGTCTGAAAGTACTAGCTTTGGGTCTTTTATATCAAATATAACCTTTTTGATCAGAGTCAAAGTCAAAGGTGTCAGATGCATGGGTTTCTAAATGTATTTAGGATCTTTAATCAAAATATTCTCAAAATAGCAGAGGACTTCTTTGAAGAAGGATAAACACTGAGTAATGTGAGAATCCTGCCTTGTCATTGGTATAAAGCTTCTGCAAACTTAAAGCACTGAATTTTATTTTGGGAGAGCTTCATACATTTTTAAACAAACTGGATGTTTCTCAAGCAGGTATAAAACTCAGTTTCAGGGGAAAAACACTTTTTGAAATACCATAGTTATATCAAGATAAAATAAATAATTCCAAAGTTGTCTATTATCTTAAAAGTAGAGGTTTTCACTTGCAAAAGGTCAGGAATTAAGTGTTTCTTCATGCACAAGTGATTTTGTGGGCAGGCTAAGTCAATATCCTTGGGCTTTTAAAATCCTCTGAAGCATCATTGTATATATCATCATTGGAGATAGAGTAGTAATGTGACCTGTGTTCATCTGCTCACCTACTTGCCTTCTATAGCATTGCTTCTCTGCTGGGTGCTGCTGGTCCTGACTTGCATCACTTTTTCCTGAGAAGAGTATTACTAAGAAAATTTAAACATGTGCTTGCTTTGGCTTTAGGGGACTTAACGGTATTGATCCAATGCAATGTCTGGGCTACCACCTGTACCCAGACTAGTGCTTCCAATGGCAAGCACTTTTAAATATTTTATTTTGGCCATGGAGTAGATTAATTTAGATGTCTGAAACTAAATTAAGAAGTGGGTTCAGTTGGAGCTACTTGTAATGTGGGTAAGCAAACTAATCATGAGACTTTTCACAGAGATTTAAGAAAAGCATGCAAAGTCTCAGTTCTCCAAATATGCTTGAACATATTTAGTATTAACCTACATAGATAGTTCCTCTAATTTATCCACTGAATGATCACTACCTGAATGTTGTATGCCTGTTTAAAGCTGTGTGGTAAATGAAACTCGGGTAACAGCCCCAGTCGTATAAGGTGTTCTGTGTCCTTCAAAATCATGATGTGTAACAAGAAAACTTGTGCCTTCCAAGTCAAAACACAGCTAAAGCATCTCTAGCTTAACTTCCACTGACAGATAACAATTTGACTTACAGATACTTCTGTATTACAGTAAAAAAAAAAAAGTAAAAAATAATAATAGAACTTGAATTTACCATTGCATGTTGTCAGAAGGTAGTAAGATTGCAAAATGTTCACTTTGATGAAATAATCTGTTGATGATTTAAAGCTGAGCTAATTAAATCTATGCAATAAAGTATTTATTTTATCCAAAAGCAACAACAGAAAACCTGAACATTGACTTTTCCTTTTAAATATGTGTTGCCTTAGTGTTTTCTAATTGTATTTTATGTATCCTGATAATAATTATTTCAGGTGCAATAAAATTGCTGGAGGTACTCACATTTCTCAGTTGTAGCAGAGATGGATATGATCTCATTAAAAATTACTCTACTCCCTAGAGTTAAGCCAGAAATGATTTTTGGCTCATGCAGTAGTCTATTTTAATAATTTTAAGGGTATTATGAAGTGTTTCTCTTTCACAGAAAGAGCTATATCTAGAGTAGGTATTGAATCATGCAATTCAGCTGAACTATCTTTTATCTTCTAGTCTATTAATAAAATATATTGTCTGTATCTAGCCTCTTAGGGTCTGTGATATTTATAGCACTTTCTCTAAGTGGGTAGTATTGATGTAATTTAAAATGGATTGATATACTAATTAAAAGCTCTTGTTTTAGTAAAAATGTATATATGTTTTTCATGTTCTGATACTATTCACTGTTCATATAAGTAGTCATATAATAGAATACAAATGTTACAGAATTATATTGACATCTTTTTTTAGGTGCGTATCCTCAGGAAACATCTCCTGATTCACAGATGTCCTCTGTGGCTATGCAGTTCCTTCAAGCATGGTAAAAATTGCCAGACTTTTTTTTTTTTTTTTTTTTTTTGACAAGACGTCAATAAATAATGCAGTCTCCAAATCTGTTGTGCAAGACCATCTGCAGAAGAACTAATGATTTTGGTACTGCTATCTTCATAATGGGGAAGACTTATTTACTGGTTACTAGAGATGTAAATGAAGTGGAGTTGTGGAACTGTATTTGTGGTTGCTGTCTTGAACATCCCTGCAGCAGGGTACTTCAGCCTGACAAGTGTCTGAATCTTTTAACAAGGGTAATGGCTTCCTCATAGACACATAGCTAAGCGTTTATCTATTGCCACATGCAAAATTTGAGACCTTTACCTGCTTTTCTTATTGGTATCAGCTATTCATGCTACAGTCAGAGCACTTAAACATTCGGCACAGACACAGGCTTACTCCATTTTCAGGCAGATCAGCGTGAGTCTGGAGTCATTCCATGAAATAAATTTAAATTTTGATTCACATCTTAGATAAACAGTTGGGCCAATAAAATACAACCTGTTCTTTCAACCATCTTCCCTGTGTGCAAGTCAAAGCAGAAACTGTTGGCAAATATGGATTCCTGAAGCATCAAGCTTTATCAGTTCTGTGGCCTGTTTTCCCACACAACTGCTGATGGCATAATGCACAATATAGTGCTTATACCTATGTATGATCCATTTATGAAAGTCAAATCTGTCAAAACTAGCTCTTCTTGCTTCAGGTATATCTTTTACCTTTTAATTTTGGGCCATGACACTAACATTTCACAAGTGCAAATGACAGCTACCAAGTCCTTTTTAAAACAAAGTATCACAATGAGGTTCTCTGTCTTGATTTTTAATTCAAGTAAGAAGTGGCAAAAATCATTCCCTATCAGGCATTCCTTTTAATTCACGCTTCAAGTAAATTAGAGCAAGTTCTCAAGCTACAAACTTGTATTTCCACTAAAATAATATTTTTATACTAATAGATAAATATTTGTGTATGTGTACATATACATCTCTATGGCACTGAAATTTGGGAAATTCAACAAAGAAATGTGAAGTACTGCATGTGGGAAGGAATAATATCCTGCAGTGATACAGGTGGGGGAGTGACCTGCTGAGAAAGACCTGGGGTCTTGGCACAGAGCAAGCCGGAGCATGCCAGCAGTGTGCCCGGGCAGTAAAAAAAGCCAGCAGCGTCCCAGGCTCTATCAACAGAAGGGAAGAAATGGTCTCTCTCTACTTAGCACAAATTACACTGCATTTAGATCGTCTGGGTTGGTCTGGGGCTCTCCAGTACCTAAAAGATACAAACTGGAGAGTTTTGTAGGGGGGCACTAGGATGTTTAGAGGCTGGAGCATTTTCTGCGAGGGGAGGTTGAAGAGCGTGGGCTGTTTCAGCTGGTACAAGAGATGTGTTTTCTGTGGGCCTAGATGGAGGCCTCTGTCCTACCAGTACCTACACAGATGTTAGAGAAGATATTATGATCCTGGCAGTGGGGTATGGTGGGGGGATGAGACACCAGGCACAAAATGAAACAGAAGCTTATACTGGGTTAAAGGGAGAAGTGTATTCCCCATGAGGACAGTGAGGTGGTAGGGCAGGCTACCTGAGGAGATTGTGCAGTCTCAGTCTGTAGAGGCTTTTAAGACTGGTTCAAGTCCTCAGCAACCTGGGCTACCTACATGGCTGAGCTTGCTTTGAGCAGGAGGCTGGAGTAGGTACCCCCTGAGGTCTCTTCCCGCCTAATTTTGTTGATTCAGTAAACCTATAATGCAATCATAGCCTTTAAAACTGCAAGGTTACCTATTCAATAGTGTCTAACCCGGTAAGTAGTCTGTGGTCAGACAGTATTCCAGGTTAGCTTTATTGATTACTTTCTGAGCAAGGCCGGCGCGTTCACGCTGTAAGGCCGAACCACTCTGCCCTGCCATATGCTGCCTGCCTACTGTGCCACGAGGATGAGGCTGGGTTCAGGCGCTCTGTCATTCGCCGCAGCTCTCTGCATGGGCAATGGGCTGTCAGATGAACAGCCTTCTTGCTGACAATTTTCCATCCACTTGTTCTCATACCCACTGTGCCCTTGAGGTAGCTCCTTTTGCATTCTGACGTTCGTGCTGCTGATTTATGTATGGAGCAACAGCTTCCTCCTCTAGCCTTTGTTCCAGCGGGCAGAACGAGCCCAGCTCTGTCAAAGGCTTGTGTTGGGTCTCTGGATTATCCTACTGACTGTTCATCTGGCTCCGGTGCTGGCCTGACTGTAGCTGTGTCGGGGACTGCGATGACCCCCAGTACCCGAATTAGACCTCAGAGTGTCTTGTGCAATATCGTTGGGATTTCCACGCTGGGGTGGGATCTATTTAACTTAACACAACCCCGAAAGCGCACATCGCCTCAGCCAATTCGCAGCAACGCGATGGAGCACGGCCAATCCCCTCTGTAAGGAAAAAACACCTTCCCTGGTGGTAAGAAACCCACAGGCACGCCTTGAGAGCAGCCCCCCCCCTCCTCCGGGGCCGGCCGGGGGGAGCGGCCATTTCGTGGCGCCTCCCGCCGCGGGCGTGGCGCTGCGGCCCGGCCCGGCCCGGCCCGGCCCTTTCTCCCCTCCCTTTTTCCCCTCCCTTTCTCCCCTCCTCTCCCCGGGCGCGGCCCCAGGCGTTGTTCGTGTTCCCGCTGCCCGCCCCGCTGCCCACCATGCTCCAGCTCCTGCTCCGGGCGCTGCCCGCCGCCGCCTGCGATGGGGGCCGTGAGGGCGAGTCGCGCTACGCCAGCCTCTTCAAGAAGCTGGACCTCAACGAGGACGGCCGGGTGGACATCGCCGAGCTGCAGACCGGCCTCCGCGCCATGGGCATCCCGCTGGGCAAGGAGGCGGAGGAGGTAGGAGCCGGCGGGGCTCGGCCTGCTGCTGCCGCCGTGTTTGTGCTCCGGCACGGCTCGGGGGGGGCTCACGGCGTCTGGGGTCGCACACGCTGTAGTGTGGCCATCAGCCCCCGCACAGCCCTTGGGCTGTGGGTTCTGGGGGATCCGCCTGGACTGTTACATTTCCTTGTCCACTTTTACCAGTGATGCCTCCTGAGTCACTACAACTTGAGTCACCGGGTGTCCAAGTGCTGGCACAGCAAATCTGGCCCGTACCTGGGGGAGAAACTCGCGTTTCCTAGTTGTTATCGTGGATACCTCAGGAGCAGAACATAAAGTCACTTAATGCGCGGTTCTCCGGCTGTATTTGTGCGATAAGGCACATTGTGCTGAAAAGGCAGCTTTTAGGTTCAGCATTTATCTCTTTAAAAGGTATTGCTTATGGAAGCTGGGGAGGTTGTCTTCAGTGGGCTCCATTAATTCTAGAAGTCGTAACACTCTGTGGGCAGTAAGGTGAGAGCTGGCACACAGAGATGTCAATTTGTTTGCAAAGAAAGTAGGTGGTATCTGCAGCCACATAAGACCTACAGATTGGACTCGTTAACAACATTTGTGCTTAGGCATGTGCTGTTTGCTTTTGTACATCGTTCAGAGGGCATGGGCGTAACGTCCAGGTTTTATGGAGGAATTTGCATTTTGGCTGCGCGTATGAAAATCAGACATAGCTGCAGTTAGGCCAAACAGGTACAGCGGAGGTCTGTGCTGGAGCTGTTGCTGTAGCAGTGCTGTTCTTTATTTCAATATGACGACTGATCAGATGGCATTGCACTGCCATGCCTACATTAGGCACTGTGTAGCTTTGTAAAGAGGGTCAGAAAAGTCAGCCTAAATTTTGGCTGCAGTGTTCAGGTGTGGTGGGTAAGCCGTACAATTTCAGTGACCTGACGCTAATCCTGGGATGAGGCCTCTTCTTTCTTCATTACTTGGTCTCTATTTGACCTCTTTATATTTAACTCAGTCTCATATGCTTAAGGAAAAGTATCCAACAGGTCTCCAAAGTTAGAATCATAGAATCATAGAATATCCTGAGTTGGAAGGGACCCTTAAGGATCATCAAGTCCAACTCTTGACACCGCACAGGTCTACCCAAAAGTTCAGACCATGTGACTAAGTGCACAGTCCAATCTCTTCTTAAATTCAGTCAGGCTCGGTGCAGTGACCACTTCCCTGGGGAGCCTGTTCCAGTGTGCAACCACTCTCTCTGTGAAGAACCCCCTCCTGATGTCAAGCCTAAACTTCCCCTGCCTCAGCTTAACCCCGTTCCCGCGGGTCCTGTCGCTGGTGTTAATGGAGAAAAGGTCTCCTGCCTCTCGACACCCCCTTACGAGGAAGTTGTAGACTGCGATGAGGTCTCCCCTCATCAGTTTCAATAGCAGTTGATGCTATTGAGAGTGTAAATGAGAGTCCTAAGCGTGCATTCACTTCAGTATTGCTTCTGGTCAAAAGCATCTCAGTGAGTGTGTATCTTGCATTCTCAGACTTTGGTCTGTAAAGCAGGGACCGGCTCTGCTTCCCGTGAGAGCTGTCATGTTACTGGTTGTAGGCTTCACTCAGGCATTGCGGATGCATTGTTGGGAACCTGTTGTGCCAGTTTGACTCTAACAGTGCTTTTTTAACCTAGAGTGAACAGAGGAATAGGTGCCCAGTTTTCTGACAACTAATGGGGATGGTCTTCCAACATAATTTACTGAAAGCCCTGAGACATGGTGTATATCTTAACGTTGGAACAACTTGTAATTGAAATCTCAAGTTATTTTCTCTTATATTCAGCATGATATTTTCCATTCAAAGTGCAGATCTAAGTATCCGCCAAAGCCTCGATTGGTGTAGGATAAACTGGAAGTGAAACCATGAAATCAATTGAGATAAGCTACACTCCCGTGGATGTAGCGGGGAGCCAAGCTGGCTGTTTTAGTTGCCTGAGAAACACAGAGTAAACAAAGTAAGCTGTGAGTCACACTACATGTCTGGGATGGGTGGAAGAATTAGTGCCGCTAGCTGCAGCGTTTATATTCACCATTGTAAACTTAACGATGCACATGATTTTCACTTGAAATGACTTGTTAGAATGAGACCCTCAGTAAGACTTGCCTCCAGTTTCTTTCCTGCCTTTAGTAGCTAATCTGCTTCCTGTGCTCTTCCTTGGGGCTTGAAGCTGCCTTCTACAACTTCTTCCACTTCAAGCTCTAAACTGATGTTTAATTCAGTAAAATACCTTTTTACTACTTGATAAAAAGGCATTTTATTAATAAAATTATGCATGCAATTTTACTCCTTGTGTTTGCAGAGGCAGAATTAGTCTTATAATTGCTAACAACTAATGAGTAAGGAAATAAAACCTGTAAATATACAATGTGGCTGCACATTCAGCACTGCTGATTCAGTGGTTTTATGGGTGTGGGCAGACCTTTGGATGTACTGAAGAAGAGTAGACTTCAGTTCCTCGTGGCTGAGTCAGGGTTTCAGGCCTTGCACTCTGCTGTTCCCAGATGCAGGTGGGGGTCAGGTTTCCAGAAATGCTCCTGCGTGTAGTGAGATAGACGAGCTGGGCAGTGTTGGTCACTACTGGTGGGCAGCGCTGCTCACCCTGGTAACTGTCAGTAGGCTACCAGCCAGGTGGGTGTTAGGTGTTTTCACTGCCAAGTCACTTGGGTCATCCTCAGTCATCACCTTCACAGTGTTAAAAATCAGTGTTTGTGCTACTAATACTGCTTTCTTCTCTTCTCTTGAAACAGTATGTAATCCCTTACTGGAAGGAACATGCGTGCGTTTAGAAGTTACCAAGCTGCTATCCATTTGAGTAATAAACACAAGAGTATGCTCTTTTCCTCTGACCTTACATCCATTTTCTTGATGGCTTTATTAATGCTTAATGTGTGATGAGACACTCTTCTAGGCAAGGGAATATTGTAGACATCAAATAGATGTGGTAAGTGTTGGAAGTAGGTCTCATGTTCTTCTTGAGGGAAGAATCGTTCTTTTTCCTCCATAGAAGACTTCATTGCACAAAGTGACACAAGCTTCTGACTCTTCTGCTTCACCTGCCTCCTGTAAGTGTGTGACAGGGAAGAAAGCCACTGAGAAGTCTAAAATGTGTACTTCTTAGGGGCTGCCACGATGACTCCTGTTTTATATTTTAGTATGTTACTTGCTAGGAATGGGTAACTTTGCTGAGCTTTACAAAAGATTCCTGACTTCGTATATTAGCACCTACAAAGAGGGAGTTGATTGCAGTGACAGTACCAAAGGGCTCTTTACAAGCCCTGATAGCAGCTATTGTACAGTCAGTTCTGATTAGCCGAGTTGTCTGGTAGAGATACCAGATAGATGCTGGGATCAGATCTCAAATGATCTCATCCTGTGCCTTCAAAATGCAGTGAGTCTCTTAGATGTGAGTACCATACATGGTGTGAGTGGTTATACTATTTTTATTCCCGCTTTCCTTCTGTTGCAATCAATCCTTACAGTAAACCTGCAGGAGGCAAATTCCGTCTTTCACGCTTCAGTTTGTGGTAGAAACAGCCAAGCGTCCACATTCAGGTACTATTTATACATTGAGTCCCGGAGCTAAGAGCAGCAAGATGTTACTGAAATGAATAACTACATTCTGGAAACAATATGATGTTCTTATTTAGACTGACTGTCAGATTTAGACACAAGTCTTGTCATTCCTGGCTACAGTAAGGCTTTAAATGAAAATAAAACAGTGTGATGAGATAACTCACATGAAGGTACAGCATGATGTAATGGAAACAAGGCCCAAGGAGACTAAATTCTCAGCCATCGGAATACGATCTGCTTGGAGTAGTCAACTGTGTTTATGAGAATTGTAGGCCAGCTATGTTAAAAATACTCAGAACACTTGAAGTGTGTTGCCACGTTTAAAATAAAGGGAACTAAGCATTTTGTCAAGCAGACCAGATTCCTGTGCTGTATCACAGTGTGCGCTGTGGTGTGAGAGAGACCACAGGTGAGAGCAGAACCAGGTGTGAATGCTGAGCTTTCCTCTGGCCTCCTAAACACTTGAGCTTAGTAGTGCTTCAGACCGTGAAACTTACAGCTGTTGTTAGCCCAGCAGCATATCCCTTTACAGATATTTGTTGAGTAACTGAGCTAAACATAGCCATTAATATTTCTCCACTGTTTTATTATGCTATTTGCGCTCTTCTTACTTTTGGTAACTTCCCTTACATGGCAAAATTAGGAGGCTAGTAGAGCAAATTACATGAAGCCTCTTGTTATATTGCACTTTGGTTAGGAATGTATAAAAACAGCACCAGCTGCTTTAGCAGCTTCTACACAATACCTACACTTAGAAATCATTGCCTTACGTGACATTAAGATTCACAGTCTGTAGAAGCAGAAATCTTTTGTACTTCCCTGTCTCTCAGTGCCATTTTTGTGAAATGAAACTTTGTTCTTAATTGTATGCCAAAAACTAATACTGTCGGTTTAGAGTAGGTAGACACCTTCTGCTTTTACAAAAAACAGATGTCATGTGTTCATAGAGAACTGGCATTACTTAGTTACTTTAAACCTTGCTTTTCAGGTCATAATAGGTGTTAGAAATGTCTCATTATAGGGATCTAATAGTGGAATACCACAAACATCTTCAGTAACGTATCTGAGTCTGGTTGTAAGCCAACATTTAAGTTGTTACTTGATTTCAACATGCACAACTTCAGAAGCTTTTAACTGATGCATGCTGTAGTCACTTGCAAGTCTCCATATGAAATAGCAAGATGAATTTAAGTTAATTTTCATAACACTTTAAGCATACAAGGATGGAGGAAGAAATGTTTTTCTAATACTAACTTGATAGTTGTTTGTTTTTGTTTTTTTCCTTCCTGAACAGGGTACAGTGAATGATTCATTCTTGTTGTGCAAGACACAAGAATGCTAGGTACCGAATACGTGAACCCCTCTGCCCACCCTGGCAGATCTCTTAACCACATGTTGAAATGCTTTGCTAAATCACTGTCTTGGGACAGCAGTGTGTCCCAGGAGAAAATGCAAGGTGCGCTGGTAAATCTTCTAAGACGTGCGCAAGGTAGGGATGCCTGTGCAGTAGAATAGGCTCATTTGTCAGAGCAGTTTGTCTACCAAGTATGTTCAGAGTTTGAAAAAAAAGAAGTGTAACTTGCAAGGAATGCTGAATGAAGTTACAAGGGAGGATAGTTTGCATCTCCCATTTACGCCGTTTCAGATTCTTGGAATCTAATTCATAGTTGTGAGTTGAGAGTTTATCCAGGTCCTGTGGGAGCAGCTTCTGCAACGCGTGCTGGAGAGCATACGCACAGCTTGCATCTCTTCCTTTTTAGGCTCATTTTATAGAGATTGTTACCTGAGGTGAACCAGTGGGAAGGCTGTGGCTAGCCCTTCTGTCTTGCAAAGCAAAGAGGTGCTCAGGGCAAAGAAGAGGAAGGGGAAGCTACTCTAGCTGATGGGACCACTACATCTCAGTGCAAAAGTCTGCTGTATGGGGTGGGAGGTAGTGTCAGGGTCTGGCAGGTCACCTGCTTGTTTAAATGATGGTAGCGTCCTGTGGGAAGGAAGTGAACAAATGGGAACGGAGCATTTCAGTAAGCTGGGGGCTCTTCGGAGGTAGTGCAGACAGCTGTATTGCTCAACGCAGTATCGTGTAGGTGTTTTTAAACTTACCAGCAGTCTCCTTTGTGTGTTATTTGGGCTCACTGGTTGGGGTGATGTGTGGGCGCATCCTGGGACTTCCAGCCCTTTCGCTTTGTTTTGCATTTATCCCTCAACCGATTCAGAATGACGAGACCGATTTAAACAATCTTTACTACTGAGTTTTGGGTTATTCTTGTGTCCTGAACTTCTGCAGTCCTGGCATGTATAGGTAGGGAAAGAGCACCATCGAGTTTCAGGATTGTAGGATACATGTTTAGGACATGTAGGATACATGTCAACTTCTTTACTGAAAGGGTTGTTAGGCACTGGAACAGGCTGCCCAGGGAGGTGGTGGAGTCGCCATCCCTGGAGGTCTTTAAAAGACGTTTAGATGTAGAGCTTAGGGATATGGTTTAGTGGGGACTGTTAGCATTAGGTCAGAGGTTGGACTCGATGATCTTGAGGTCTCTTCCAACCTAGAAATTCTGTGATTCTGTGATGTTCAGGAAACAGAGCTGCGTGTGTTTGAGCTACGGCTGAATTTGGCTTGCAGTAGGAGTTGGATAAATTCATCACAAATCGGTAAGGGTAGAATGCAGAGTTATATGAATGACTGTCGCTAATTGTTCTGGCTCCAAAAGGGGGAAAGAATAGGAAGAGAAAGAAGAAGGGAGTGGCAAGGTTGCTGTTGAGATAATCTACGTAAGATGAATATGAAGTTTTGAAAGAAAACGTGAACTTTCTGAATGTTCAAAGACATGCTGTCCTTACCTTGGTGCTGGTGCATTTTGTGTGTGACTTTATTAACTGTGCCCTTTGGAGCTCTATTATTAGATCACAGAACAATGAACTGCTAATTGCACCAATTATGAGTCTTTAACTGCTGTTTGTTTTTATTGTGTCTTGTAGGTAGATAGCATGATAGGAAGCCAGAAATGCCCAGTAACTTCTTGATGGATCACTTCCTGTTAAGTACTCTTTACGTTGTCTTAATTAGCTGAAATAACAAGCTAAAGAATAACTGATTGGCAATCAGTTTTACTGTGTAGCCCCACCTTCCCCATACAATTGAATTTTGTAACCAGAAGAATGCGAAGGCTTATCCAGAATACAGGCAAAATTGCGACACATAACATCAACATTCGACTGTGAATTAAAAAGAAAAGGGTACCTAAAAGCACTAAGACTTGTATTATCTTGTGTTCTCTTTCTTTACACAATAGCTATGAATGCGTAAAAGTTCATGACTTTGTCACAGAGTAATTTAATAACTCTTTGGGATACTTATGTGTGTTCAGTATCTTTAGGTGTATCTAAAGCTTGTCCATAACTTTCCTGATTTTTGTCGACAGACCTGCTGGCTTAGGTTTATACAGCCAGAGGACTTCCAGAGGAGTAGAAATTAAGCACTGCAGTGTGCTGTATGTAATATGGAAATTGTAAAATAAATTTCTTCTGTGTTTTGGCTTTTCAAACTGGTGTTGCACTGCTGTGCAAGACTTCAAAAGCAGCTGCATTAACTGACTACAGAGCAGAAAACAAAGATAACAGAACTGTTTTTAAAAGGCAGCAAGGTCATGACCAAATAGGCCAGCATGAGTATTCTAGTCCGTAGGTGCGAGGGCCCTAAGTGATAACAGGAGAGAACCTAAATCGGCATCTTAGTTCTGTAATTCTTTGTGGTCACTGTTTCATTGTACGGTGGGTTATATTTATTGCCTCAGGGTTAAAGTTCTCGCATGAGAAAAGAAATGGCACACCTTGAAAAAATAAATCATTTCCTTTTGGGGCTGGGCCTGCCTAAAGGTGAAGCGATTCCAGGGTTAGCCTGTAACAACACATGGCAGGGTTTAGGTGCCAGGCACACTCAGCATTGTTTCCCAGGGCTCCAGTGCACGGGCTGGCAGCTGGGTTGGTTCCTGCCCGACTGTTGTAAACGCACCCTCGTTACAAGGCATCCAGTTCCCCGACAGAGAAGTTGGTGAACCAGGAAGCGGCACGATGACAGGTGGCTGTGACAGTAAATCCTGGGATCTGGCACTGTATGAAATGCAGAGCAGCAGTCTGGTTCCTCGCTGAACTTCAGCGAGGGTGGTCAGACGCTGGAGTAGGCTGCCTGGGGAGGGGAGGCTGTGCAATCTCCTCCCTTGGAGGTGTTCAGGAGTCGGATGGACGTGGTCCTGCGCCCCCTGATCTCGCTGGGCTGAATTCTTCCATGATGCTGTGGACGGGCAGCTTGCATCTGGGTGGTGGTGTCAGGCTTGCTTGCAGAATCCAGTGTTTGCCCCCTGCCTGTGCCCACGCAGCCTCCCGAGTGGAAGGCAAGCTCTCTGAGCATGCCTGTTTGTTCCACAAATTGGCTAATTAGGGGGTTTAATCTGAAGCTTTAAAACCCACGTAAATAGTACATTTTTTTTAGACTGTAAGAAGCTTTTGTTTGTATGAACTTTATGTTCGTAGTGTGAGGAAATAGGCACGTGCCTGCTGAAGTACAGCACGCATTTTGTTCCCTGTTCCTTTGTTCAGCTGCACTGAGGGTGGTTGATGCTGGCCTGAGGTGTGGAAAATAACTAAAACCAAAAGTAGGGAACAGAGAGTGAGCTTGTGCTCATCCTTTTCTAGTTGTTGCAGTGTAAAATCTGCTTATTTGGCAGATAAAATGGAAGGTGCCCCCCTTCACACACACTGATCGCCAGCTCTCTAAGCCTCCTAGGAATTTCTGTTTTCTTTGGCTTACATCATCCTTAGCACTGGAGGTTTTGCAATTGGAATTTTGTCATATCTCTGAGCCAGAACAACACTTCCCCTGTTTTATATTTTTGTGTGCTTCAGATAGCAGCAGGGCATGGCAGCAGTTCGTGTTGGTTGGAACTAGCTCTGTGTGTGTGACTGCCACGGAAACTGCCCCTTCTCTGCTGCTTGTGAGAGCCTAGCAAGGCACCAGCATCTTGTGGTGCAAGGCGCTGTGCATGCAGTACAAGAGGGGCTGAGATGGCATTTTCTTGGAGGTGGGGGCTCCTTCTGCCCAGAGTCATTTTTAATAGATATATTTTTTGAATGATTAATCTGTTAGCTTTTTTGTTTAATTTCTTACTGGAAGGACGTAGTCAGGAATGCATTGTTTAACTTGAGTACCCATTAACTATTTTTTGGTAAGGCAAGGCCTGAGATAAGACTGAATTGGTGAGTGTGTTTGTGTTGACAAGTTATTGGTAGCACTGGCAAGCTGGACTTGAGAACATATTAAGATCAGTACTGCAGAATTGTGTTTCTAGGCTGAAATCAGACACTTGTCTGAGTATGCAATATCTTGCATCTGTTTTAGTGTGCATAACTTGCTGTATTATAGGAGATAGATAATTTGCCTTGTATTTCACTGTGGAGTACCACATAATCCTCCCCTTGTTTAATTGGGAATTATTAATATTTTTTTTTAAAGATTAAATATTAAAGTTCTCTTTTTAGTAGAGAAGTAGGAAAAAAATGATGCAATATAAATGTATTTAGATGTTTTCAAAAGTCCTCAGACACCTACAACATGTACACCAGTGTTTTTAGCTTCCTTTATGTTGCGCTTTTGTAGGCTAGGTCTTTTTGGACTTGGTTCTTTTAAGGACTTATGCTGATTATAGTGGAGTAAACAAAATTATGTAAAAACAGATATTGCAAATTAGAACAGCAATGCTTTTTAATATATGCTGTAAGCATACTCTGAAGTGCTCAGAAACTTGCTGCAACTCAGTGGAGAAATTCTGCTCTCAGGTTTGTCTCCTACCTACCCCGTACAGCTCTGGTATGGTGTGCTGGCCCCTTAGGATTTCACAGACTCAGCAACAACACAGGAACTAGTGCCCATGTGATGAGGTGTGGCATAACTTCCCTTAAATCTTCTGTTTTAGAGCAGGGGTTTTGCGGTGGCCGTGCCTCCTGTTTCCTTGTGTCCTGCTGGATGTGTGAGAGGATGGGAGGTGCCTGTTGCAGCAGTGCTGCTTGGCCTTTCCTCTGCTGACCCCGGCTGCCGGCTCTGCAGGGCTTTCTTTTTTTTTTTCTTTTTTTTTTTTTTTTTCTTGGAGTATCTGTTGCTGTGGCTTAAATCTCCTGCTAGTAAATCCTGTGGAGCTTACTAGCCTTGGCTTCGCTGTTCCTGGGGCTTTACCTCTGAAGACCTACTTCAGTGGTTACAGACTGATGCTCTGCGGGGTTGCTGGAATTTCCCTTTTTTTCCTAAAGTATGTTTTCACACAGGAAGATGATAGACCTTTCAGGTGCTTTGATGAAGGGAAAGTATATGCCCAGGCAGCCGTGCCACACCCCTTGTCTGTATTTCAGGCCTGTTTCCTGCTGTGCTGGCAATCGTTCATTATACTCAACTCATAGTTAATTTTATACGTAGGCGTTTCTGATCCGCAGGCCTGTTACTAGCAAATGCATGCATAAGTGGAAAATAACTATTTGTATTTGCTACAGGTTCGTTGTAGTGTGTTTGTATGGTGTGTGGTGTTTTATGTGTGGTGTGTGTGTGTTTTGTTCTGTTTGTTTTCTGTCAGGCCTTAGGCTTGCCTTCCCAAATGCTTAGGGGTGGAAGTGCTAGTCAGTTAAGACCCTAGTACAAAAAGTACTACACTTAAGGTCAAAGCTTAAATATTTAATTGCTATTTATATCATTATCTTAATACTTAGAACACAGGACACAACTGAAAAGGATAGTTAAAACTACTTAATTTGACTGGAATATTGTCGACCCTGTGTACAGCTAGAAAGTCGGAGGTCTAAAATTGTTCTTTTTTGTGAGTTTGTCACGTTCACCGAGCCTTCCTCCACAAATAACTTCGTCCCTTTAGGGTACCTTTAGGTGTAACTTTCCAGTGCTAGCAAGAAACCCTAACATCTTTGAATAGAAAGGTTTAGAAATAATAAATAACACTTTCTTAAAGCTATCTTTGCTGCTGGGAGTTTTCTGTCTTCATGAAACTACTGTGAATATGTTTAATTCTGGAAACAAAACTGGTTCTGAAGTGTATGCATAGGTATTTTCCTGATTTGACTCTCAAAGTGACCAATATGATACTTCGTAAGCCTGAACTTTCTTTACTTTGTGAGTTTCTATAATTTGGAAAATTGAAATGTTAAATTTTCTCTCAACAGAAAATCTTTAAGGCTGGAGATACTAACCAGGATGGGCAGCTAGATTTTGAAGAATTTATGCAGTATCTTAAAGATCATGAAAAGAAAATGAAACTGGCGTTTAAGAGCCTGGACAAAAACAATGATGGTATGCCTTTATTATCTTAATTTATATTCTTTGTCTAAACTGGAGACCACAAATTGTGTTTGAAACCTCTACTTCATTCCTTTAATAGGAATGTAGTTATTGGATACTATAGATTGAAATAATAATTATAGTCATTTTTATTATCTTCCAGGTTGGTTGATCTGTGGATCTTTGCTTTCCAGATAGGAATGTCCTTGTATTTTATCCATGTATCTATTAAACTATTAGCTATTAACTTACTGGATGTTTGCATCTCATTTAGCTGTATGATTTTAATTTACTTACATTTGCTCGGTCCTGATAGTGTATAATAAAAATGCATCATCTCTGTTTAAAATTTAAAGCGTTTTTGCTCTTGTGTAGGTGGTATGATTTAATTCAACGAGCTGCAAGTGTATGAAGTTCAAAGTTTTAAATATGTATTATTTTTCTTTTAATGTTTCAAGGAAAAATTGAAGCATCAGAAGTTGTCCAGTCCCTCAAGATACTGGGTATAAACATTTCAGAAAAACAGGCGGAAAAGATCCTGCAAAGGTCAGGAATTGTCATTTCTTAAAATATTTTGAGCTTCTTTGTATTCTTCATAAGTACATTTTCTAATTCACAGAACATAATAATTGAATGGGATTATAACTTGGAAAGATTGTTGGAAACTTCAGTGGCACCTCTACAGTAATTCTTGCATATTTCATCTATTCTTGGGTTATACAAAGTCTGACCACTGTTTAGGATCTGGTTATAGGAGGGGAATGTTTATGCCTCAGTTTTGTGCAAATGTTGATAGAATCAAGTGTTCTATGTTTTTAAATGGGAAAATGTTACATACGCTTGTCTAAGAACCACATGATATTGAAAGACCATGGCAGATCTACCCTTTAAGTCTCCATGTCCAGTCTACAGACGGTATCTCTGTGCTGGCCAGTATTTAAAAACAAACAAACACACACTCAATGCTGCTGCTGTTGCCTTACCTGTTTTGGTTCAATTTCTTGTAGTATTGATGCTGATGGGACAATGTCAGTAGACTGGAATGAGTGGAGAGATCACTTTATGTTTAACCCTGCTACAGACATTGAGGAAATAATTCGATATTGGAAACATTCCACTGTAAGTTGAACTTCTATTTTTAATTCAGTCTAGCTCTTAAATTAATTTCTGCTGTGATAAGTTGCAGTATTGAGTATGACAGCATCACAGTTGTATTTCATAGATTTAAAAGATTGGTTTTCCTTTTTGCTTAATGCCCTCTCGTTTACAAGCAGGATGGTGTCATTTGAGTTTCTTTAGAACAAGAACTCTTTCTTCATCTAAATTTTAATGCCAGTGTTTCCTAGGAAGAAATCCTCTTCTTCCTTTGAAGATACTCCACAGAAAGATACTAACCACAGTATTAAATCTTTTTTTTGTTTCATATTACAGTACATTTGTATGTTTCACCACATCAAAAGCACAGAACACATGTAGATTTCATTACCTTGAAATTGCAAGTGTTATTATCGATGACTTTCTATGCTATATGTTCTTATATTTATTATGTTATGGAATTTGATTGAAGAATGACAGGGCGTACAGCAACAAGTAGGTCGTTATTTTAAGTTACTATTGAACAGAGCTCTTAATGCCTTAGTCACTGACTTTTAAGAAGCAATAATATGGTAAATAAGCCAATAATAATCGAGTTTGCTAATATCCTTCCTGTAAATGGAAGGATAAACTACATAGTTATGGAATAATTCATAATGTTAGGTAAAGACAGATTTGAGTATAGTGAGACCATTTATATCTTGAGGGATCAGTCAGCATTTCTGTAGTAAAATTCAGTTTGAGACATGAAAGTTTTGAGCAGTTCACACTGTACAAACTCATTTCAGAGATGCTTGACAAAAGGG
Organism: Anas platyrhynchos; assembly: GCF_047663525.1. Classification (NCBI taxonomy): domain Eukaryota; kingdom Metazoa; phylum Chordata; class Aves; order Anseriformes; family Anatidae; genus Anas; species Anas platyrhynchos. The sequence continues at coordinate 12,972,786 of NC_092594.1, read as the reverse complement.
AGTCAGCTCCCTGTTTGCTGAGGGAAAACCCTTGGAGCACTGCTGTGAGATAAGGTAGTCCTGCTCCCAGCTTGTTTAGTGAAACATACTTTGGCTGTAATAATATGCTTTCTACCACTATTAAATTTTTTTGTTACACGGAATAGCCTCTGTTATCCCCAAGGAAAATGTTTAGGCGTCTCTTCTGACTGCGACACTGGGAGATCACTTGACCCAGTTATCACAGCGAGCAAAATCCAGCCATACGGTAGCACAGCTGGTGCTTCAGATAAGAGCAGATGTGAGACCTCACATGTCTGGCTGTCATTCACTGGTTTTTTTAATTGTAAAATTGCTGTCACTCTTCTTAGCAGACAGCTGCGTTGGCATAGAAGTATTATGATAGCTGTGGTGTTCTGTTACAAATCCCCCCTAAATTTAGCTTTAACTTTTGATTTTCTTAGTCTTCATGTTAAAGTTGCATTTGGGACTAAGTAGATGTAAGGTTTAAACTCTGGTAGGTATGTGTAATATCTGTAAGAACCCTGAATCTATATTTTAAGAGTTCTGATTGTTCTTTTGATGACTTAATTTGTGATTGAGTAACTGAAGGCACCTTGCTTGGAAACAATGTCAGAAAGATGAAGGGATTTTCTCATTAATCTATTTTATATTCAATATCCAGACTAGTTAGGTCTTTCCCTCTTTGTACAGTGGATAAATGCATAAACTGCATACTGCAGTTCTTAAATTTCAAGTGAGCAAGACAGAATAGTCTACTTAACAGATAGTGAACTCAGCATAAATAAGGTGTAGTGTCCAAAATCAACATTAGCCATAGTTTAAAACAAAAAGTTTTTGTCAGTTGACATGCTTGCTGGTCAGTACTTGTTATCAGTTATTAAAACATTCTTGCTTCTTTATAGGCTTAATTTATGCATAATACTGGCTTTGCATCATCTAAGGTGCAATTTTTCTCTTTTGTTATGGCTATAAGTTACATGGAGAGCAAAGATTGCTTTTAAGAGATACATAAAATTACTACAGGTTTTAGCAATAAAGCTGTCCAAGGCATAAGACTGTGGAATGTTCTTCTCTGATCAAGTTGAATAGTCATGCACACATGCACCTGGTAATGACATGTCAAACTTTTATAGCTGAGTAAAAGTCATTAATATGTATTTCAGAATAATTGATAATGAGAGGCAACTTAATAAAGCAGTCAAATTCATCATTTTGTAAGGTAATACACAACAGCTGCTGGGAATTTAATATTCTGATATATCGGCTATAAAAATGTTACTTTAAAATGTCAGGGTGAGGGGAAAATTCCCCACATACTTATTCATAAATTACTGTGAGAGTGAAATCTCTTGTTAGCATCCTTAAGAGATTACCAAACTAATCCTAGAAGACTGTCCTGCGAAAGGTTAAAATCACCATGTAGGCATTAGTGCTCGCTGAAGAGGTTTACAGATCATGACAGGATGTCTTTGTTTGGGATATACTCAGGACAGAAATTTGTCATAATTTTTAATGACGATGGTGCAGTCTTTGAAATGGTGGGTCCGTGGTGTTATTGCTCTGTAGAAGTATTTAAGAATGCTGTTAACTGAATAACAATAGCAATCCATAGCAAGTTGATTTTAGAATGTAAATTATGTTTTATTTATTTTGTACTGGCATTTTTACTTACATATTTTCAGGATCTAGGCCAATTTGGAATTAGAACTGTTGATAAAGTTGAGATGGTAGAATAAGACGTTCTTTTTTTGCATCTGTTTGCTTTGGATTCTAATAGGTGCTGGATATTGGAGATAGTCTGACTGTTCCAGATGAGTTCACAGAGGAAGAGAAAAAGACTGGGCAGTGGTGGAAGCAGCTATTAGCAGGAGGAGTGGCTGGTGCTGTCTCTCGAACAGGTACAGCACCATTAGATCGCCTTAAAGTGATGATGCAGGTAGGTGCAATGTTTAAGTTCCTATTAGTCTCCATTGTATCATTTCAGTTTTTAGAGAGTTGATAGAGAAAGGTGATGGCCAAATACAATATCTGAATTCTGGAGGTCTAGCTGTGTTTCCACAGTTTCAGTACTTTGTGTCCACAAGACTGTTTTGCACAGTGATACTGGCAAAAATGCAAGCAAAGTATTATACTGCTTGTGCAATTAATACAATATTTTCAATAGTGAATATGATTTTGCTAATTCATTTAAGCAATGGTAGGCTACTTAGATGACCAGTTTTACAGCCTAATCAGAGCACTGTTCTTACTGTGATTTTTTTTTTTTTTTTTGTTTAGGTTCATGGTTCAAAGTCAAACAAAATGAATATAGCCAGTGGTTTTAAGCAAATGTTGAAAGAAGGTGGTGTCCGATCCCTCTGGAGGGGAAATGGTGTGAATGTTGTGAAAATAGCTCCCGAAACAGCTATTAAGTTCTGGGCTTATGAACAGGTAAGATACTAAATCAAGAATGAAAATAATGGTATATAAAATACTATATCGTTCTCACTGTTTGTCATTTGCACTATTGTATTGTATAGGAAGGAGTTCCTATGGGTGGGGATTGTACCATAGCAATTTAGACTGACTTTCCGATTTCAAATAGTCTATTTTTTTCTGTTAATAGAATACTTAGTTTGCAGATTTTGCTATTATATTATAAGCAGTATAAATAGTCATTAATTTTTAACTGTCTTCCCATTTTTATAGCTTTATATATAGTGAAAACGACCAAAACCCTGATGCATTATACTAACTGAACTCATACAGGATCCTGTTTAAGTCAAATATCTTGGTTCTATGTAAGATGCCCTTGTCCTGGATTTCAGAGTTATATTTACCTCTGAATCAGCTTTACACATCATGTTAAGGCCTAATCTTCCTTTGGAAAATGAGCTCCAGTTCTGGTATAGCTAACCGATCTTTGTTTTTCATCTATTTGCCTCAAATAATACTCAAGTAACACGTATATTTTTGTACAACTATGAAATCAAACCAACAAAAAGTTAAGTAAATTTTGGGGTATTGCACGACTGAATGGCCAAATTCCATAGGGAAACTTTGAGCACACTGTTAATCTCGTTGAGCCTTTTGGGAGCTGACGATGGTGCATTCTTGCATGATGGCATCTGTCTTGAATGAAGCAATATGCAAAGCTCTCTGGGAGCCTCTGAACAATAAACGTAATGTAAAGGATCCTTGCATGTTAGTGTTTTTGTGAATCCCTGATGACAGAGTTGGAGCAAGCGTAGTGCAAAGTTTGCCGGTTTAGTAAATACAACTATTAATATATACACACAATGCAGTTTGAAAAGACATTTTGTACTGTACTCTTACCTCTTGAGGTAACTCTTGCTGAAAAGCATGCAAAGATGATACTTATTTTATGTACTTTATCTTTACAGTATAAGAAGATACTCACTAAGGATGATGGAAATCTAGGCACTGTTGAAAGATTCGTATCTGGTTCTTTGGCTGGGGCAACAGCACAAACTTCTATTTATCCCATGGAGGTTAGTAACAGGACATCTGTTTCCATTGGAGACAGCCAAATGTCTGGTTCAGCATTTTTACTCTTGAAAGTATTGGAATTCCTATATCCTAACTTATTTTCACTTTGCACTTCCTTTCAGAATTTCAGTGCTAGACACTAAAGAATATGCTGTGTTCTAATTGATACCTCTCATTTTTATGTATGTGTGGATGTCCTGTTTAATTCAGGTGATGGTGTCATTTACCTCTGGATGTGAGCCTGAAACTTGGGTTATTGTGTTTTGTGTGATTGCACCTTCTGAATTTGGTATTCAAGTATGTCTCTCCATAGAGCAAAGTTTAAATGTATCTTCGCAACCTTGTCCAGGAAAAGAAATCCTGTAATGCATTTAAGATGAAGTACACGTTAAAGGCAGTTTCTGAATTCGGCCTAAATCTTTCCTACTATATATGTAACCAAGGAATGATCTTCCCTGTAACAGATAGGAAGTTGTTGCATTGTGATTTGGGAGCTGGGTCAGATCAGGAGATCAGTTGGGAAGGAGAACAAAACAGCTACAGCTGAGGCATGATGGATTAAATGGTCTTTCCTCTGTAGGACATATTTGTATGTAGTACTATGTATGTTGCAATTTAATTAGCATTAAAATATGAACTGCTGTAGGGTAGCAATTTCACATCCTGCTTTTTTCATTAGAAGTACAAAGTATTTCCTTATTTTCTTATTCCTTAGAACACATATTTTTGTGCAAGTAACTCGAATGTATGTTGGGGCTGGCATTAAACCAATATTGACATCAAAATTTTGAATTTATTTAAAATATAACCTAAATACTTTTCCATAAGGAAGGTGTCATTTGTAATAAAACCTACATGTTTATTGCTGGCAGTGATAATTTTAATATATATTTTTTTAACTCTATCCTTGTCATTAGAGCTGCTGAGTCACAGGTAGCCTGAGCACAGAGATGGCTACATCATAGGTTTAACTGAAATGTTAGGTCAAATATTACAAATAGGCTGGTCAATAGAGAAGTGATTTGTTCTACAAGGTAATATTCCCGTCTACTGTCCTAGAAATGCTTTTTAGGATGCTTCTAAGCAAAAGAAAAAAAAAAAAGCCTCAGGAAACTCCTGAGGAAGCTGCAGTCTTAAGAGGTTTTAAAGTAGGCCAAATTCTTGCTCATAAATTCTATCTGTGGTTTCTTTTAGATACTGTTTTTCATTTATTTGTCCTAAGATGCTGTATAGACGCATTTTATTATTAACCTAATGTTGGGTTTCATTAGTGAAAAGCAATCTTTATATCCCTTAAGTACTTCTCACAGGGTCATGCCTTTTGAAAAACTTTCTTAATGTGCTCTGCTGTTTGTAGATCAGAAGTAAGACCTGCTAGTATGTGAATGCTCTTTTTCTTCAGCTAATGCTTATGTTAAATATTGTTTACACTGATGCCTTCAAATTGATTAAAATCTGCTTGTTTTAATCAGGAAGATAAAGGTAAAAAGAAACTTTAAAAAAAAAAAAAGTTCCATCATATTTTCATTTTTTTGACTAAGTTGTAATGTAGTGTATGTTAGTGTGTGCTATTCTGCAGTAATGATAAAATCTGAAGAAACTGCTAGCCAGGCCTCAACAGCAGTTGCAACAAAGGAGACCTGAAGTACCAAAATGCAAAACAGTTCCAACAGATACATCGTGTTTTTCTGTATTTACAAACTACCATAATGAAAAGTATGTAATTAAGGCTACTGTTTTTTCCCTTTTAGGTTTTGAAGACCAGATTGGCTGTGGGTAAAACTGGGCAATATTCTGGGATGTTTGACTGTGCTAAGAAGATCTTGAAAAGAGAAGGTTTAAAGGCCTTCTACAAAGGCTATATTCCTAACATTTTGGGAATAATTCCTTATGCTGGCATTGACCTTGCTGTTTATGAGGTGAGTTTAATCACTGAATGTATGCAGCTTTTACTAGTTAATTTATGTAAAGTGTGAATGTTCTTTAGTCAGATCTTGTGATATGCTTGTAGTATTGCAGTTGCTATCAATTTGAAATAGATAAATGAGGACTTGCATTGGATTTTAGTTATAAGATTTTTCTTTTTTGCCCTTCCTGGAGGAAATGCCTGTACAGATGGGTCCTTACTTACAAGTTTCATTTAGCATGCAGGGCTCCTTTCTTTCACTGGATCAATCAAGAAATCTGCTAAAAAGGAGGCATTGCATAGACTTGGGCGATACAACTCTTGTGTAACTAAATGACCCAGTTGGCTTGGAACGTACCCCTTACATAGCCATCCTGAGTCAGGTTTTTACCTGACTGATAGGAATAGTGTGCTACGTATTTTGCAGCTTTGCACGTTTTTTGCCATCTTCTCTGATTTGTAATTGGATTATAGTAGCTTGTATTACATATGCATCTGTTCCTGCCACCAGAATTCTTTGTAGCTGACATGTAGTTGTCCTGAGGAGTTTAAAATACCTTTTCCTTTAAAGACGAACTGACACATCTTACACCCATCATCACAAATTAAAATATTTTTATCTACTTTAGGTGCTAAGAGTTGTTACTTAGCACATTTTGAAACTTATGTGCATAGACTAAATTTTTTCTAGATTAGACAAATCTTGTTGTGATATTGCAGTAATACTAATCAGCAGAATTACTTGTGTGAATGTTTCAAAGCAGTATGGGAGTTCTGTCCTACAGTTTGCATCTGTACTTCTGCACGGAGTAACACACCCAGCCATGTGAGCTTTTGGTACACCCTGTGGAATGCTGGTTCATTCCCACCCCCCTTTCCTGAAGTCTTAACTGGTTTAGAGTAGGGGCACTGCTGCCGCCTGTTCCTGTGGCTGGATATTTAAGGATTTATCTTCTAGGCAGTAGCTATTATAGTCTGGTTCAAGTCCGTTCCTGTGTGTGAAGGTATTTACCTCTACACTTTACACCAGCCCTACAAGTGTATTTTCAGTGAGTTTGATGCTTTTCTGGTTTGAACCCATAACAAGTCTTATAAATAAACGTGTTTATTTACTTTCTGGAATGCAAGTATCTCGTCTTACTATTTAATCTTATATCTTGACAGCTCTTAAAGACTACATGGCTAGAACACTATGCATCGAGCTCTGCTAACCCGGGTGTTTTTGTACTGCTGGGATGTGGCACTGTTTCCAGTACATGTGGGCAGCTAGCCAGTTACCCTCTCGCTCTTGTCAGAACGCGCATGCAGGCTCAAGGTGAGTCCGGTTGTACTGAAAATCTTTTGTGTGATCACATCAAAATTGTACCATTTGTGATGGCTGCAACAGGAATGTGGGAGTAAAAAAAATAATAATGGAGTCAGGAAAAAAAATACTTGAAAAAGCAAGGATTATCTGGAAAAATCTTAACAGTAGGTGTTTGTCCCTGTTGCTCATCACTGTTCTTTAGCATACTGGATTCAAATGTAACGTTACAGACAGACACCAGTGTTCTGTGTGTTCGGAGAGCCACATTCCATGCAAGATATAGAGCTCCTGCCATAGTCTCAGAATTCTGTCATAAAAGTTAGAAGAGGGTTTCCTAAACTTTAGTGGCAAAATGAAGAGTACTTTGATCATGCTGTGAATGTTGACAGCAATGTTTGCTCTGGAGTACATTTCAGGAAAACAATTTCATAGTAAAGATTCTTGCTTGATAAGTTTGTGCACAAGACTAATAATAGGAGCAAGAAGAGTATAGGTGGACAGTGCATTTCAGTTGGATTTAGATGCATGGATCTCAAATGTCTGTGCATTAAAGAGAGATCTCACTGTGAGCATAGAAGTTCTAAACGATGACCCTAGAATTGATGGGCTCACTACCTAGGTGTAGTGAGAATTAATTTTTAATATTACTATAACTGTTGTATAACCCTATCTTCTTGTTCTAGCCTCAGTGGAAGGAGCTCCACAGCTAAACATGGTCGGTCTCTTTCAAAGAATTATTGCTACAGAAGGAATCCAAGGACTTTATCGGGGCATAGCCCCTAATTTTATGAAAGTGCTTCCAGCTGTCAGCATCAGTTATGTTGTATACGAAAAAATGAAACAGAATTTGGGAATAGCATGAAATGAAGGAAAAAGGTGAGATGTTTCTAATGTTGTTGGAAACACCAGAACAAAAATGATTTCTCAGTCTCCTCTTACAATTAGAGACAGACCTTTGTGGAGAGGTGCTGCAACTTCTGTTTTTGTCCTGAAGAGGGGAAAATCTTTCTTAATTTGTAATTCACCATTTCTAAATAACATTTCTAAACCTATATTGCACTTTAATGTCACTGAATTGAGAAAAAAATCAAGAATCTGTATCTTTAAATCAATAATATGTTTATATTTTCAGGAAATCATGCATATTTTACTTAGGGGCTTTTTTTCTTGTATTTGTCTTCTCTAACTATGTATTTGGCTCAGATGAAACCAAAGGTAGGAGAACTTTGTATTGCCTCGATAATGAACAGATGAAAGTGACTTTCTGTTTTGTCATGCTGCCTATACTCAAGCAATTCACAGGCAACATTTTGCACTTCTAGAAGTAAGCACTTACTATTGTTATTTCTGAAGATTTAATCTAAGTTCTGAAAAACATGACCTTGAGATACAGAAACGAACGGAGTAACACATTCAAGTGTAGCCCATCACCTTTATCTTCAAGCTAACCTTTTTAATTAAAGTCTGAGAGCCTGAGAAATTGTTGTTCCACAGTATCAAGAATACCTCACTTGATTTGCATGGTATTTTTGTAATACAATCAGTGATTTTCATATCTTGCTTAGTTGGACCTGATTTCCATTGCACTTGTAAATGCTGTTGTGACAAGCTTTGGGTTACAGTTGTATGTTTTTTTTTTAGGATCATAATATACAGAAACAGAAAAAGCTAATGAGTTACTGATTTTTTTTTTCTTCATACAAGTGCAAGTTACTATTTAAAAATAGGGTGAAGGATCCAGTATTAAGTTAATAATGAATTATTTATTGGCTGTATTAGAAGAAATAGACTGAATTAGTCAAGAACTCAGAGCTCATCAAAACTGCCTTGAGGAGAGAAACACTTCTCACTTTGGATTTGCCATTTCTTCCCTTATTCTGAGGGTTACAGTCCACTGTGTGCTTGTAGCCAGTAAGGGATTACATTATTATGTAAAGGTTTTTCGGGATCATCATGTTAGATAAATCTGCTTTCCTCCACAGTTATCTATGGACTGTGCATGCTGACTGTTTTTGTGAAATTTAGGTCATAAAATACTGAAATATTTTGTCCAAGTGACCAAATGGAACCGTGATCTCAGGTGCCCATCAGATTCATGTTAATGAAGCAACAGAAGCACACGCAGAGAACTTGTTAGTATTGGGAGACAGTTCCTCCTCAAAAACCAAACCAGCACTTCCTCAATGCAGAAAGTAGGATATTCCATGTATAAGCAATTCCCAAGTGACTTTCTTTTTTTTGGAGATGCGGGGTGGGTTTGGGGCTGGTAATGTGACATTTCAGTTGCTTTTGGGCAACATTGAGATAGAGTAACAATTACTGCTCAACTCTCTTCTTACACTTTTTCTGCAGCTTGTGTGGTGTCTTAATCCCAAATTTACTAAGATCATCTTTATACTTGACCTTCTAAAAGCCACTTCTCTTAGACCACTTCCTGAAATCGGATTACTGCAGGAAGAACTTTCTTCCTATGCTAAATTCCTGTAAGGTCTTTGAGGATCTGTGTGTGTACACACACAACTAAACACCCATGAACAGCTGCTGCATATATATGTGTGTATATATATACACACACACACAAGAAATCAAGCACACAGGTAACTGCCCCCTTTAGGCCATATTCTTCAGACAACAGGTCAGATATAAATCTGTGCTTCCTTGGTTGCAGTTTATATTCCATAAACCAATATGAAACTCCATAAGATTCATGTTATAAACGTTTTATGAGATTTTTAGAAAATGGCAGCATTAGCTGTGTCTTTTGGCCTTCAATTTAGGGAAGCCTTTGATATTGCACATTTAAAAAAAAAAAATCATTGTATGAAAATCATCATCCACGTGCACAAAGCCTTTCTGATCTGAATGTTTCTTGGTCTTGCCAATATCTTTTGTATTTTTATGGGATTTGTGATATCAGTTCTGTTTCCCAAACATTTTGTCTGACTGTGACCAATGAGCCAATGTATTGCATGTGTGATATGGAGATGACTTCAGAAGTGTGTGTCTTCTAGACTTGGTTCATTTTGTTTATAGTGTGCAAGTGCCATTGCAAATATTGAAAATTATGTTGGTGATGTTTTCAAACGTGGAAAAGTGGAGTCGTCTTCAAATTTCATTTTGCATTGTGTGCCTCTTTGATGACTGTGTTCAATTGTATATTCTTTGTCTCTTAAAAAATGAATGTTTACCTTTTTAGCTCAAACTACCAGTTTCTAATAAATGTTCATTTCCTTATCTGGCTCGATTGTGCTGATCTTTCTCATGACCCAACAGATAGATGACATTTCTTTATTGCACTGCATGCATACTACACACTGTCAAAGGTAATTCATCTAATGGTGTTAAAGAGACTAGCCTATATTTTACTGTTATTTAATGTATGAAAACCTGCTTTGAGATTAAGAAAAATATTCACAGTTAGTCATCCTCTTAAAACACTATTTCGTTGATGAATGGAAGATCAAATAATGATCAACATTGTCTTCTTGCTCTTTGGACGATCTAACACCACAACTGCCATCTGCATGACAGAACTCTTGATAATCCAACGTGTTTGTGTTCTTCATATTTATCTTCTTTGTTAATCTTTCTTCGTCAGTAAAAGGATCAATATAAAACATTTTCAAGGTAATTGTCTTAATTTACATGTGTAGCATAGCTATCATACTAAAAGGGTGCTCAGTAGCTAGCTTTGACAACTCCATAAGAGTTTTCCACAATGCTTTCCCATGTTAAAGATCACTGTAAACAAGCTAAGGGAGGTTATTCTTAACTTTGACTCCTGCAAATATTCTTCTAAATCGGATTTAGAAGCTTCGTTTTGTGTAGTGGAAGAACTAGATGCTCTGTGTGCTATTCCTGACTATGAAAAAAGTGACGTTTCTTTCTACTTGACGCAAGAATGATATTAATTGGAAACTATCTGCAGAGGCTGGGTTGTTGACGATCAGCCTCTTACAGTGATGAGGTGTTAAGATGTGCTCTCAAAATGTCTGAGTTAGATGGTTCTACCCATTCCCATAAAAAAAAAAAAAAAAGAAAATTCATCCTGCAGAATGTAGCATTGGTATTTAAAGTGTTACTTTGAAATTAACTTACTGGGCAACTGAATTCTATGGTCTTTTATCAATGACCGGTCCTGATATGATGCTTTTTGATGTACAGGAGCTGTTATATGTACAGTATTACATGATGTATGTTTATATGATGGTTTTTGAAATATCTCACATCTGCAATGTGTATATGTCTACATGCACAGATCTGCAACCATTATTTTTAACTGCTTGCAGTTACTTGCATCTTATGTTGAAAGAGCAATGAGGCAGCGTGAACTCAATCAAACCACTGATAGCCTACCTGTCTAGGACAGCAAACTTCTCTCCCTTTGAAAAAGATTTTGATCATCACTTTGAAGCTTGTTGTGTATTGGTCAAGGAAAAGAGAATGATAAGTGGGAATCTCAACCATTTTTCAAATGTGTTCCTGTAGTTCTTAATGTATTCGGCTAATTTATTTTGATAATTGCTGTTGAAATAATGCATTTTCACAGTGCATTCTGAGTTCTTAAATAAGTGGTGATAGATTTGTAGGCTGCTTTCTCTCTTGTCTTAAAATGTTTAGTCTAAACTTGTTGAACTCTACAATTCTGAAAAATCACGTTGCTTTTGTGTTTTACCATTTGTTATGTGTTTGATATATTTCAAGACAGATGTATGCAAAGATGGTCCATATAGATCACACAGAAATACTGCTGTACAGCTTGGTACTATCCCTTCAGTCGAAGAAACAGGCATGAAGAGAATGTAAATCAGGTAGTGTCATTAATAAGTTAATAGCAGGTTCAGGTTCATGAACTTAAACGTGTGTGTTTTTTAAATGCTTCTTTGTGATATCTGAGTGGTCGTGGGATGGCTTTTAAGGTCTACATGAAAACAAGATACTCATCAAAATTGTATTTTGTGGAGAACGTAATTTGTGAGAACTGTGGATATTGGACACAGTGGTATTGGCAATCTGGCTTTGTAAATTATGTCTAGATTCGAAGGAGTTCTGGTATCTGAAAATATGTTGAAAATTATGTGGATAATATTTGTGCAGTTCAGAGTAAACAACGTGTTCTGTCAACTAAGTAAATGCATGAGTGTTGCACACTGAAGTTCTCAGGCTGAGTCTGCTTTGTCAGAGGGTTAACGATGGAATGAATCTCCTATGTGTAATGTATGTATATAAATCGATGTAGTGATTGTGTATACACACGTTTTTAGTTACGTATAAAGCCTTTTCTTTACACAAAGTTCATGCATTTTGTTTGTGCAATTGCTGGAACAGTTTCCAGGACAGCCTTTTAAATTGAACACTTCTGAATTAGTGTAACTGTCCCGGCAGACGTTTCTTGTGCAAGCTGAAGGTATGAGACCAAAGAGAAGTAGCCAGCAGGTTCCCTTACATGATATCATTAGTAGAGGCAAAAATGTTAATTTGAGAAATTAAACCACTTAAGTGGGTGGGTATACCCGTCACGTTACACCAAGCTTTTTCCTGACATATTTGACCCATAGATTAGCTCTTGCTAGAGCACTAACATGGAAACACTCCTATTAGATAGCAAGTAACACAAGTTTTTTAATCATTGCTAATTCATGTCATGCATGAGCCACTCTTTCCCTGGTGAGCCTGAACTGCCCCTTCTTGGCAGAGTTTGGAGGAAACTGTGCAGATTCAGATGGAATTCGAGCAGTGCCATCTACTGGCGTGTTGTAATACTGATTTGAAAGGGAGAATGGCTTTTCTGGATAAAACATCTGAATTATTTTTGTGGAGTTATCTTTATAACGAAGGGAAAATAGTTTATAATCAGGTTAAACCCATTTGAGCCATCTTTTTAGCGGTGATTGTTAGTGTGAACTAACATGATGTGTGGGTGCCATACGCTTGTGTGAATTACAAGAAACAAGAATCATCATCTCTGCTTGGGGTAAGGTACGGATAGAATTCATACCTTGTATCAATTGGCATGACTACTTTTAATCAAAGACATTTGAAATAGAAAAATAGAAGATGGGCTTTTTTTCCTTTCTCAGAAAATGCTTTTTAAATCAGATCAGTAAGATCTGCTGCTGTGAAGTATGTCTGAGAGCATTGTCCAAATGCTTCTTGAACTTCCCCAGGCTCAGGGCCATCACCACTGCCCTGGAGAGCCCATCCCAGTGCCTGACCACCCCTCAGTGAAGAACCTTTTCCTAACACCCAGCCTGACCCCCCCGTTGCGGACTCATGCTGTTAAATTTTCCCACAGCATCCACGTGCAGACACTGATTTGTTTTGTGATGCAGTTGCTGTGTTCTTCCAAACCAAGCAAGCCTGGACATCATCCAACTCGCTCTGGCACAGTGCTGTTCATTTCCACCTTTTGGGCTTCTTAACAAATGTTTACCCTACAACCTGTGTGTTTGACATACCTCATGATTCCTGATCCACAGCTCCAATCCCAATCTAATATCCTAAATATATTTCATTGTAGGAATTAGGTTTGTGCATATCCTGCTGTGGAACCAAATGTCCATTCATCATCATATTGGAAGTTACGGGACAAGTTAATGATCATCATGAGTTCCATCTTGCCCCTTCAATGGGGTCTATCCTGGAGAGCAAATCCCATATCTAAATGAACTCTGACAGGTTCTCTGTAGCACTGGAAGCTCAGCAGGTTGCTCATGTTACATTTGTGTAACTCAGACTTTTGCATGTACTAGCAATGGCAACTGGCTGGTTTACACAGGCCTCATTTCTCTCCCTGCTTCAAATTTTATATTAACTTATGCTCTGCACCTTGACTTCCATGTTCAATCCTTGGACTATTTTTCTTTGTTCTTTTGAGTAGGTATGAGACCTCTAATTGTGTCAACTGAAGGGAAAAAGTCTAGTTGCTGCAGTGACGCTGTTGCAAGGTGGCCACTCAGTGCATTTTTCTCCTTGATTTTCTGTTTATCATCTCTTGGAGAAAAGGGGGGTCTGCTTGGTGGCCACCTGCTCTCAGAGACCTCAAAATCATTTTGCTGTACTTCATATGCTGAGATTTTTCCCAGATACAAACGTGTAATCATTTGAATCTGCTGCCCTTGGTACCTGGAGGAACAAACAGTTGTAAGAGTTGCTGTGTATCTTCCTCTCAGCTGCTGGGCTAACCCAGAGGAGGTGTGTTTTGTCCCTTCGGGCCTCTTGAGAAGGAACCCAGTGCACTCTTACAGCTTGGAGGTTTTCTTTCATTCCTGATCTCTTATGCTGACCTCAGACAGGGAATTTTTGCTTTCTGTAACTTCTGCTTCTGCCTACTTCTCTGATCATCCCCAGGGGGGTTTCCGTTTTCTTTTTTAGCCCAGGCTTCATGGCAAGACAGGCTGCCCCTCAGGAGCGTCATCAAACCATGAGTTACCGTCATCTGCACCTTCAGGAGAAGCCAAGGAGACTCGATGCAGTAACATTGCACCTTAACACCATGCAGAGATCTTTCAGGAAGCTTTGTCAGCTTCTGCAGGTGTGACATGCCTGGCAGCAACCTGGCAGCAGCTCAGTAATCTGCTTTAGCTGCTGGTCCTAGTGCCTGAACTGATGCTATCTGCTTATGTAGAGTTCTGTCTCTTGCTGATGTATTTCTAAATTATAGTCATCGTTTCTGGCCACAGAATAATTTAGTTGGTTAATTATTATGCAGGTGAATGGTATTATGCTCTTTAATGATGCGTTTAGTATTAAATAGCCTTAAAAATGCAGTTGATGTTATCAACTTTTAGTACCATTTGGTACATAGCCGTCTGTTTTCTTGCCTTTTTATTATTTGTGATTCATACTTAATGTTCTTGTATTTCTGTTTTTCATCTTGGTGGCTCAAATTCTTCTCACAGAAACAGGAAATAAACGGGAAGAGGGTAGTCTGTGGTGAGACTGCATCCGTCTCTGATATTAGTTCAGCTTCAAGGCTTTCTGTATGCCAGTATAGCTTTCCTTTGTAGACAAGCCCTGGTGCATTTTCAAATGTACGCAAAATTTATTATCCAAATGCTTCCTGGTGGTACTGTGCAGTCTGATTTCAGATTCAGCCCAAAGGCATAGTCCTGTGCTTTGCTGGGGCTGCACCGGTTGGGTTGTCCAGTCACCCTCACCGTGCAGTGAGACAGGTGCCACGCTCCTGATGTGAGGCAGGGCCACAGATCTGCAAACACACGTGGGTGAGTCCAAGCCCTTTTTTCATCCATTGCATCCATACCTCTTTTACTGCAGAGTCATGTGGGTTTGCACAGCTCTTGCTGGGCACCTACTAGGTTAACGTAGTATGTAGCTGTGGATTTTAAGGTCAACACTCTGATCTCGTCTTTTGTGACCTCTGATAATTGCAAGCCAAATGGTTTCACCAGGTTATTGTGGTGTCCATGTCCGTCCTACTGCTTCCAGTATTCTTGTGTAAAAATGCTTCACAAACCTCTCAAATGGCTTGGGCCTGGCAGTGATTGACTAAACAAGGGGACGTTCAGAGGCGGGGGTGACCCCAGGGATGGTGTAACGGGAATTGGTTTGCAAACAGGATTTCTTAGTAATCTTGGTGGTACAGATCTCTGTCTCAATCCGGGCTGTATCTCTGAAGCCATCCTTCTGAAGTTAAACACAAAACTGTTACCTTTGTCTCACAAATGTTAAACCTGGTCATTCACATTTTGTTGATCACAGCTGTAAAGGTTTCTACTGTCAGCTCAAAGGTTGCTTGCAGTATAAAGGGAAGAGCAATGTTTTAGAATTTCTTTTCCAAGTTTGTAGCTTCTTTCTTTTCACTACTTGGACAAATTTTGCAAAGGTTTCACTAGGGAAGAAAGAGAGAAGAGATGTAATTGCAACTTGACACCAGGTGATGAAGAAAGATACCAAATTCTGATTCCATCATCACAAATGCCTACTTTTGTTATCAACAAGATGACATTACTCTCTATGGATTATGAAAAATTGGAAAGTTGGGTTATGCTATGTGGGTGGAAAACTGGGTTCTCCCAGATAGTAATGGGCCCTGTGGCTGTAAACTGTCCCCTCCGCAGTGTCTGTGCTAATGAACGAGTGGCAGTGCACACATCCGATACAGCTGCCTCATAAATACTTAATTTTGCTTTTACCAGTCAGCCAGGGTTTGGCAGAAGATTGGTTTCTGTGCAGCACAGGAAAAGATGCTAGTGCAGCGTTGCACTTCCCTGCAGGGAATTTGAGCTAGGGTAGGAGCACTTCTACACCAGCCATAGACACTGCCATCCCCTCGAAGTTATTTTGATGTAGACATCAGATACTGCTCACTAGTCCCATAAGGAGTATCCGGTTTTAGATTATTGTTTTTCCAGACTCCTGCGGTTTCCCTAGCCTAAGGAAAAAGGGATGAAGAGGAAGATTTACTCGGTGTTCTCATTTGTTCCAGCAGCCTGATAGCTGACATCCACGCTTTGCTGCGAGGCAGTTGCTGGGCTGTAATGTAATGGCACTCATCATTTCCACAGTGTGGCATTTCGGTAGGAAACGGTGTGATCCTGCAGGCAGGCTGGCAGATGGAGACTTTTGTGACGGGTCTGCTGCTGATCCCACCTACGTCACTTCTC
Organism: Anas platyrhynchos; assembly: GCF_047663525.1. Lineage (NCBI taxonomy): Eukaryota > Metazoa > Chordata > Aves > Anseriformes > Anatidae > Anas > Anas platyrhynchos. Next base: position 12,956,456 of record NC_092594.1, on the reverse strand, counting down.
GGCATCTCTGTTTCTTGTCCCTTCTTGTCGGTAAGGCACTGAGCTTCCTGGGAGCGCCCTGCTGTGATGGGTCGGTGTAGCCTGAGGTTGTGCAGTGATTCAGATGCTGTTCTGATTAAAAAAAAAAAAAAAAAAAATAAGGGCTTGGCCCACAATAGCACTAGTTAAAGTAACACAAACTTTATCTGCGGAGTTTTTCTCTTAGTTCGGTGTTTTAGGTAAATAATATTAACAGTACAGTGCACAAAAAGCCCTGATGTTACTCAGGAGAGCGATCACCTTCTAAAAAAGGCTGATGGACAAAGTTGCCCAATGGGATAAATTCATGGGAATCTTAATTCATGGGAATCTTATTTCATTGGGCTCTTCCAGAGCGTTTACACCGGTGGTTACCGCGACCCTGCCTGCCCTGGTTTCAGCCCTGTGGCTCACACCGCCCAGCAGAGGCCGCCCCGGCCCTGCTCTTAGGGTCCCACACCGCCAGCTCGGGGGCTGCTGCCTCTGAGCCCCGAGGGGGGCGAGCCGGAGGTGGGATCGCAACGAGCAAATGCTACCTGGGGCTGAAGGTCGGGAACAATGTCCTGACGGTGCAGAAATCCCCCCGGGGGGTTCCTATTGCTTGGGATGCTGTTTAAAAATAGCATAAATCAAATCTACAGCAACACGTATCACATGCAGCCCTTTTCTGCTGTAGGTCATTTATGCCTATTTCAGTCCGAGACAAGGAGAAGAGGCTTCGGATTGTCCTTTAGCAGCCAGGTGAATGGCAGATTGCATCAGGACAATCTTGGATCTATTTCGGTTTTCTGCTGGAGTCTGAGCATGTAGGATGCCTGAGGTACCCCAACTGGAGACTGATGGAGTACGTAGGTAACTGGACAGGAGCAAATAAGCGTTGTAAGCTGAAGCCTTCTGTTCACAGCCAGTCATGGAAACTTCTCGTGAAGAGGTTTCAGCAAATAATTTGATATTTAATTGTTGGTTAGTGTTAGTATTAAAAAAATTAAATTGCTTTTGAGTATTCCTCAGTGTTCATCTCCTTAAATTTACTATTGTGCTATAAGAAATTGCTCAAATAGCATCTGAGATCCCAAATGGAAAAAGTTCTGGAAGTTTCCCAGGTAGCAGAAGTCGACTTTCATGTGGTTTTCTCTCAAGGGCTGGCATTTGCCACGGAAGATGCGTGGTAGGAAGGCAGTGCTCTAGGCATCTCTTCGCCAGAAGTTGTGTCTCTGTGGAACTATTTGAAACTTGTAATTACAGGCTTTTTATTTAACTTCCAAGTATATCTTATTAGTATGTGAAATATAAACACTTCAGGAATTTATAATGCAACTGTTGACTACAGGCCTTACATAAGGAATGACTGAAACTCAACAGAGATATTTCAGTAGTTCTTAGGGGCTTCCACAGGTGAAGGCTTTACTCCAGTGCTTTTGTTTGGAAGTTGCTTTTCATAACAAAGTTCTCTCAGTACGTTTTCCTCTCCAAATAATTTGTCTTTGGTTTTGAAATTCTTAGTGCCTGAATGTTGGTGAAGCTCGACCAACAGTACTCAATGGCTTTCAACTGTTTGTGAGAAGCCAATTTGGGTGTTACCACAAACTGTTGCATCAAAAGCATTCCCCCAGTCCCAAGCTACACAGAGGTGTCTCTCTGTTGAGAGCCTCAGCAGAAGACCTGAATGGGAATGGAGCTGGAGCATGAGCTGCTCCTCCACCATCACCACCGTGTTCTCTGGGCTGAAGTTCAGAAACTTGCTTAGAGGGGTTCAGGGCTCAGGCCGATTAGACACGGCAATAAGGGCTATTAATCTCTATTATCAAAGCATCAAATTCACATGAAAATATTTGCCAACATACAGCTTTCATTTCTGGTGAAGGCTTTAGGACTGTCAGGAAAGAATACAAAAAGGCAAATGTGGCAAAGCCTCGATTCTAGCATTTATTTGCATTTCTTCCTTAAGGACTTGTAGAAAAAGTGCCCAAAATGCGTTAAGAAGCTTTCAGTCACCAGCTGCTACGTGTTCTTTCTGTCGTGACTGTGTGTCTGAGGTCACAGTCAGAAGCTAAATCTTTCACAGAGCTGTGAGGGAGGAAAAACTGCAAGCAGCCCATCTTGCGGGCATGGAGGAGGGCCGGTGGGGCTGTCACCAAGTCTGGTTTTGTCACCTGGAGGCAGATGTGCAAGCCCTTTCCCTCAGCGGTCAGTCTGCTGCTGAGGGGGCAGGAAGGCAGCGGTCTCCTGGGTCTCAGACACTTGACACTTCACAGGAATGGAAGAACTAGAGCTGGCTGTCTGCTCTTAGATATTTGTTAAGCTGAACGAAAATGGCCAGAGCATCAGAAAATTGGTCAGAGCTCATGATCAGTCTGATACAATATAAGCAGAACAGTTTGTAAGGTGATTTTCCTTTTTGTCAGTTAGACTTTTAAAGCTGCTGATCTGCCAGAGGGCTTTTTTCTTCTTTTTTTTTTTTTCTTTTAAATTTTTTAAGGATTGCATATTTCTGCCTTTTTTTTTTTTTTAAACAATTCAGCCTCAAAAAAGCTTAATTAAAAGTTTAAATTTTTATTAAGTTTTTAAATATTTAATTATTTTTTAAAAATGGCAAAACTTAGAGATTTACAGTACTCAAATTCTTAACTCATATTGTTGAACCTGAGTTGGCAGTTGTATCTTGGTACCTAAATATGCCAGGTCTTTAACTCCAGACAGAAAAAGTAAAACAAACAAAACCCCCTGCAATGAAGACATAATGAGATGCAAAATGATTTGGGACATTTTGAATAAGGTTTTATGCTTTCTTTCTGTACAGTTCTATATGTTTACCTTAAAAAACATTCATTTTAGAAGACAGGAAATGAACATCTGCCAGAAGATAACAAAGCTGGGATATTAAAGCAGCCTTTCCATTGTGTGTGTACATATAGAGGTTTCAATATTTGTCGTTAGGTCACTTATCTCCTGTTAATTTCTAATAGCTTATTTCCTAAGAACATATGACATGTTTTCCCTTTCTTGTTAAAAAAAGCAATTTTGATTTGCTGTGTTTTGAAACTGTTACTAGGGACCTTTGGAAAAGATTTTGAGCGCTGAAGTGGAACATGTTCAGCATCTTCTTTGTCCCCCAGTAGCCACTGGCCTTATGAGATATCTTAACCTGAGCCACCTGAAACTCCTTTTTCTCCAGTGTCTACTGCATGCGCTCATGAGAGCCAACTCCAGGGGCTGAAAAGTCCTTTCTGCAAAGACTCACTCTACTCAGATTGAGCCACTCTAGGGCAGTCTGTATGGCTTCTGCATGCAGATTATTTTTATGTATGAAAAATGTATGAATATTCCCTCAGGTGTTAATTAATGCAATTCTTAGTTATTGAGATTTTAAAGAAGAAGAAAAAAAAAAAAAACAACAAACCAAAAAAATACAAGGTTCTCAGAGTATTCAAATGTACTCATTACATCTCATTCTTCAGTCCCGCACCTTACATGCATTTAGCTGAAAAGCCTTTCTCCTTTCTTGCTTATGCTTATGACCACACTGTACCTTTGTAGCAGGGAGAATGTTTTCCTTTTAGTTTTGTTCATCTGAATGTAAAATAAGGAATTTTTTTACATGTCTGTTCACAATAATGTTCCAGTTTCTAATTCGTAGGGTCTTCTCTAGTGGTGAGGTCAAGAAGAGGAGCTTAACCCTCAGCTGCAATCACATTATAAATACTTTCTCTGTTAATTCGTTTTATTGGTAAATGGCAGTGAAAGTCTATGAAATTTACTGGGAAGTTTATCAGATGATAAAAACAGAGAATGAAGAGTTAGAACGAAGAACATCCCTAGGGACACTACTGACGAGCCTGCAGATTGGGTGGGATAAAGATGCTCATAACAGCATTGTATTCATGCTCTCCATAGAATAGGTGATGTTCTGGAAAGAGGATCTTAGAAAAACAAGTGTTGATGGAAAGGAATGAAGGGGAATTTGCTGCAACTGGGGGAAAAAGGAGGTAAGTGCTCTGGGTTCTGACTTTCAGATTGCACTCCATAAACGGAAGGCCACTAACATCTCGAATCACATCAGGAAAACAAATCTCCTTCATTACTAAGAATAGCTCATGTTATTGCATTGAAATAATTTCTCAAAGCTATTTTTTTCTTTTAGACTCCATATTTGCTCTTGTAGCATCTGGGAGCACAGACAGTGGAAATCAACAGACTGATCCCATGAACAGCTTTCATTTGTCTGCACAGAGCTGACTCTTTTGAGATGCCAGGAAAATGGGCAAATTTTGAATCACACAGTTTTCACTGGAAGGAGTGATTAACTTGTAAACAATGCTGTTAGTACCAGTTTGGGTAAGGAAGAAATTAATTTTTATATAATCTGTATTCTCAGTCAAACGCCATGAGTTTGTCTTGCCTTTTCTGTCCTAGTGTGAAAAAAAAATACAAAACTGTGTGTACACCTGCTAATACTTACAAAATGCTCAATAACAAAATAGTGCTGTAACTGTGTTACGGTCTCAGAGCAGCAGAATTGAGTTGCTTGCTGTCTGTTTGGAGATAAACCCTAATTGCATCAATATTTAGTGACTGTGGTATGGACCACAAAGACTATTAACCTTCTGGCACACCCAGCATACTCATGCTAGCAGTGCACATGGGACTTCCAAGTAATTGTGCATGGAGGGCTTGCAAGAGCAAAAGCTTTAAATGGTGCCTCCACGAGTAAAACCAGGATTACAATCTCTGCAATAGATCTGGGAGCATTTTAGTAGAAAGCTCTGACAAACAAAAGGCAGCAAAACGTTTTAAATGGCAATTCTACCTTGCTGCTATATAAGAAATTAAAATGTGAATAGAAGCCTGTAATTAGGTGCTCAGTAGCTTAATTTAATATGAGGTGTTTTTGAAACTTGATGGCAAATCCTAGATAATGGTGGTCAATTCAATACTGATAAAAGTCTGTGCAGATCACTGGAATGACATCTCTTCTTGCATCGTTATAGCAGCCCTTAAGCTATGCAGCACCAGAGCTAAGGAGAAAAAGACATCATGTAAGTAAATGGAATTGTATCTCTAATTTTATTTTGTTTTGAATTAGAACTCTCTCAGACAGCTTTTTTCTAGCTCTAGGTTCAGGTGAGCCATGTGAAGTGTGCTGTATTGACTTAGGGTGTGAGCAGGAACTCTGAATTTCATTGCAGGTTTATAATTCAAGGCAGCAAGGCAGCCTGGTTATTTGTTTAAAGCAGTATTTTATTTTCCTTGAATCTCAAGATTGAAGAAATTTATGTACTTGTTTACATAGCAGCTGCCTTTAGTTTTACATTTAATACATGGAATTTGAAGACCATCAGTTGAAGCCAATTCAATTTCTGTGGAATTCAGGCTTTCCTAAAAACAATTGCTTCTAACCTGCAGGGAATATTTAAAGAATGTGGCTAGTGTGCCACCTCCTCCTGCATGGCCTTTCCAGGCAGCTCTCCACTTGAGCACTACCATAAAGGTCCTGCACACAGGCTGGCTTTCTCTAAGTCGGCATTATCACTGGTAATTAGGAGTGAAGGTGTTGGTACCAGCACAGCTTTTGTTTTGCTGGCCATGTAAATCACCTCACATAGCCAGGCACTCATTGCAGTGCACAGTGCTGGTGGTATCTCAGTCAGAAGTAAATGATACAGACATTGAAAACTTTCAGTAATTATTTGATGTGGACAATTTCTCTGATAGCAGTTGCCTGGAGGTAGATTTACAAGAAACATGTGAGCTGTTGTCTTGAAAATGACCTTAACTGTGAAGGTGAAGCAGAAGTGGGTTCTGGACTTGCTTCCTTTGGTTGTTTGCCACATTCCTCCCTTGGGCGATGTAAGATGGGTACATTTAAATAGCTGTCTGTCTGTGTGGTGGCACTGTATGCGGAGATAAAGGCACTGCACGTCTGATGGAAATGGTGCTTGGTGCAGAGAACTAAAGTGCCACTAAATAATGCCGCAGTGAGGGAAATAAAATGTTGAACTCTTACGCTACTTCCCACTTTTCCCAAACCATGAAGTTTTCCAGTGGTATTTGCATTAAAGGACAGCATTGAATTATGTTGTTAAGCTGCATATCAGACAGATGATGCAGTGGATGGAGAAGTTAGGAAACTCTTCCAAAGTCACAAGAGAAGTCAGTGACCACCAGGAATAGAACCCACACATGCTGACAGCCAAGTCTCTGTGCGAGCCACAAGACCGTCCTTCCTCCTGCACGCAGAGAGAAGAATCAGCAAGAAGCGGAAGGAGTTTCTGTGGTTTTGGAAAGGCTGTTCTGGTGATTCGCACATAATCAGCAGAAGGACAAAAGATAGTCTTCATTTACATAGAGGGCTGGCCGCATGGCTCTTACTGTAAGTATTTTGTAACTTGGCTGCTTTCAAACTGGACTCCTTTTCCCAGGGTTGGCCAAATATTCTCCAGGTAGGAGGAAGAGTCAAAGACGAATCGATGCTAATTCATTTACAGGGTAATTGTTGATGGGGCTGGTGAGTTAAAGATACAAGCAGCAAAAACACCACCTTCATACCGTGCTGGTCCATCCTGAGGAGTGAAGTCCTTTGGGCAGAGTAGCTGGGCAAAGAAAGCGCCTCTAGGGCTAATGAGGAGAAATGTTCTTTGGTAGCAGCTTTTAAATCCAGTCTGGCATAAGCCATGGAAAGCATCACTGTGTTCAGCTGTTTTACTAGTGATTCTCAAATACACTCATTTTTTCCATGGTTAACACCACTTCCCAATTTTCATCAGTCATCTTTTGAGCAGCTTCTCTCCCCCCCGCTTCCTTCAGTCTGTGCTGTTAGTAATTCTAGCGGCAACCAACAGTGTAAGTAATACCACCATGTAAGCAAGACTGGGAAATATTATCAGTGCTTAGCAGAAGCAGTTCAAGAGCCAGGCAGCTGTCTGCTAACCCAGGTGGTACTCGGTAGATGCAGCTGAGAAGTTTTGTACAGGGAGGGAAAAGGTAGGGAGGGAGGTTACGGGGCAAATCCTGTCCCATAACGGGCAATGGATGGTGCCACGGGTGGTGTTGATTGAGGAGAAGCAGCTTGCTCTGGTAATTTCTCCAGAACTGCATGTACTGGGTGCCAGATTGCAGAAACATCAGGACAGTCTCTACAGAGCTAGGTCGCATACAAAAGCTGGGGTTTGTCATTATTAAAAATTGCCTAGACCGTATTTCTGTAGGTAATGGAAAGGCAATAGCAAAACAGCTTTCTTTAAATGTAGTTGTTTATCCACCGGCACTAATGTGCCAGGAGGTGAAGGAGGCTATTGGCCATTTTATCGCATATGAAATAAACTATGCTTTTCTGCAGTTACAGTTTAGCTTACAGGATGTATCATAATTTATTTTAAAACATTGACAGAGAACTTTTCTCTATGTTGTCATCCTAAAATGAGATGGGAATGATAAAAAAAAGGTGTCAGTCATGTTAATGAAGATGACTATACTTTTCTTGCATACACAACAGCAGGCAAAAACGTAAATTTGAAATCATTACATAACATTGCTGCGGTACTGATGAAAGGCCTTAGGTAGATCAGAGGTCCCCTGGCTTTCGGTGTTGTGCAAACAGTAAACAGCTATTCCTACCTTAGAGAGCATACATCAGCTGGCAGTCTTTCTTTAGGCAAGGCTCTCTGTGGGCACGGAGAGGGCTCTTGCTCTGCCATAACCTGGAGATGTCATATTGAAATTGTGAAGGAAGTGCAAGGCAGGGTAAGTGCAAGTGAAAACAAAATTGGGAGAAACTGAAAGAGAAAATGCTTCTGTGGAAGAAAAAATCTGGTGAGCATGAAGAAAAAGTGCTGGGTGCAACTTGTTTTGGTGGGAGTTTAGCTTCTGTAGCAGCTGGTGAGAGCCAAAGACGTTTGGGTTCCCGAACGTACGTAGTCACGCTCTGACTGGCGCTGTCAGTTCAGATGTGGGAGTCCCAAAAGCCTTTCAGAAACAACTTGAGCACGTAGGCACGTAACGCCCCTGAGCTCCACTGTGGCCTTACTTGAACAAGAGAGAACAGCGTCTCTGATGTACCTACACCCAGGCTGTAAGAGTTTCAGGTTCCCGAGTCTTACTACAATGAATTCTTGGGAAGAATTCATTTCTCAGTTCTCTCAGTTCTCCAGCCTTTAAATCCTGAGATTTCAGTGTCTTACTACATACATTTTTGCCTTCCTATAGCATTACATTTCATTCATATTCACATCCATTCCCTTCTGGCAGCTTTTCTTCCATTAACATTGCTCTGATTATCTGTGAAAGAGTGAGCAGATATACTTGAAATAGGTTGTTCCTAAGGACCAGCCACTCTGATGTTTATCCTCTTATGGTGTGGCACAGCTGGGAATGGCAATTTGCTCTTGTAACAGGTTGACCAAGGATCAGCTACAGTATTAAAAGATTAGTGCCCATTAATTTCCAGTGAGCTCTTCCGTAATAACCTCAGCATGTTGATGCAGATGTTCAACATTTGCGTATCTTCCTCATTTACAGAACATTTTATTTGAAGTCTAGCTAAAATAAAATAAAATGTAAATAAATCCCATTCTTTTAAATTAAGTTATACTATGTGTTTAAAGAATGCATGGGCTTTAAACTTACATTGCATTTAACAGTATATATTTTTTGACATCTGGACGATAGCTCTGACAGTGCAAATGATCTGCTCTTAGCTTGTGGATTGCAGTGCTGACAACCAGAGGAAACGAGATGTGGACTCAGTAATCACAAAAACATCCATCTAATTTGTTTCCAAGGATTAATAACATGATTCAATCTTACTTATTAATGAACTGTGTACCTCCATAATTGGATACAGCTGTTACAACTTCTGCATTTATCTGGTGCTGCTGCTGTAGACAGCTACCACTGTAGCACTGCAGATCCACTTCTATCCCATGTTTTCCGATGCTTAGCTGCTACGACTGAACTGATTTGTTATAAACCTGTTTCTTTTGCCCGTAGAGAGAAAATGAATTTGGTGAGGATTTCTTGACTAATCCTGACTAAACTTTAAGAACTGTCCTATTGTTTTTTAGCCTGCATTCTTCCCAATCACATGCTCTTAACACAGCACAGTAATTAGGTTCAAGATAGGCTACTACATGGGGCAACAACAGCACTACGGTTCTTAGTCTTTAATTCATTAGGTGTATCAGCATCCCCGTCCCTCACTGCCCTCTCCGTTCTTCAGTTACAGAATCTAGGACTCGAGTGGTGCTTAGTCACTCCACGACAAACTCTTTAGAGGATTGGGCAGGCAGGATCAGTCCTTCTCGTCTCACTTTGAGATCTGGCCTTTAAAGAGCCTTGCCTCAGAAAACCCCAAAGCCACAGAGCACACACATCACCCTGCCGAGCGGTCATGAGCGAGCCGTAAATGGTGCCACCGACACCTTACCCAGCGGAGGCTGCAGGGCAGGTTGGGGTCGGGAGGTGTTTCTGCTCTTGCTGAGGATGTGGGCTACGGCGGCCAGCGGGGATCCTGCCATCAGCCTCCTCTCGTGCTCTTGGCAGTCTGCAGTGCTAATTCTTTGTCTGGTGGCTTGAATCCTGCCTGGATGTTTTTCCACTGCCCTAGATACAGCGAGGCTTTGATGCTACTTTGGATCTTACCCAGGGTGGATGCTGCAACTGCTGTTTTTCCCCTGGGAAAAGACAGTGTGTTCTGAGCTGTGCCCATCAGGTGTTTCAAGTTAACTTTCACATTTGAAATCAACTCTGCAAGAAAATTGAAAAATGTCTTTGCCCCCAGAGTGAGACTATCTTTCTTTAGAACATGAGCAACACAAACAGGAATTGTGGTGTTTGTCTTCTTGGGGAGCAGTTATAATGCCCGTAAGAGTTATGAGATGTATGTGTTGTCTGTGTCCGCAGCATCTTTGAGCCCGGGACACTGTGAAGTGAACTATTACAGATTTATGGACGCTGCGGCAGCTTCTTTTGAACTGCATGAAGTTGTGCCAGATCTGATCAACATAATTTAAGTGTGCTGGGTTGACTCACTTGTGCTCTGTGTGAACAACAGAGTAAGCTGAGCATGTTCCTTTCCTGCAAAACCTCGAAGAGGCTTCAGTAACTCGGGGTTTGAAGCACTGGAAGTTGTGCTGAGAAGAACCTAGAGTTTCCATCCTTTAAGCAATAAGATCTCTGGTTCGTGCATAATAAGAAGAGATACCATTAGCAACCGAGTGCATTTGCTTTCTTCTCTGTTGGTTGTTGAAAGCTCTGTCACTGGCGGCTCGTTGTCCCGGTTTGCACGGCTGGCTTGTGAGGGTTTTAGTCACTGTGTTCGGGTTTGCCGATGCCCCACTTTGCATCTAAAACATCTTGGCAAGGAGCATGAAGTGTTTTTCCTCTTCTTCCCCAGAGGCTCTGCAGAGGCTTCTGCACCAGCTAAGTCTGCCTGTCACCATATGTTTAAAAAATGAAAAGCAATTACCCCTGTTGTCAGGCAGCCGGTGAGTAATGTGCAGCTTCGCCTTGGAGAAGGCTCCCAGCCCCCGCTGTGCTGCTCGTGTATGGAAGCTGGGCTCATCATACTGCAAAATAAAATCCAGGATGGTGCCATCAGCCTGTGATTGGCTTTGGAGGCAGGAAATTTAATGGACTAAGCTCTAAAGTCAATAAAAGACCATGTTTTGCCCTTGCTAGTCTTGGCTTGAGATAAAAGCAACTGTGGGCGATGGGTTTGATTGGTAGGAATCCTGCACAGTGGAAAGTACATTAGCATCTCAGATTTATAGTATTTCTAGCCCAACACCATGTGTCCAAAAATAGCCAGTAATTTCAGCAGCAACAATAAAACCCATATGAAAAGCGATTAAGCAACAACGCGTCCATGGGACAGGATATTTTTTACTCTTGGGAGTAAGTAGTTGGCTTTTTTCTGTACACTTAGTTTTCTGTCCTTCCTAGTGCAATATGCAAATTGCACATGTATTTATAATTTGCGTGGGTATTCGCAAACAAAGTCTTGAGCTAATGAGAGTCCGGTAAGTACAATTCAAGAAGAAATATACCACAATTGATATATTTTTAATATGAAAAATAATTCTTTTCATTCTATTTTAGAAGACAAGAAGAAAAACAAAAAAGAACAATGTCTGGATAAATAGACCAGCCTAAAGCCAGCGTTCAGTTACACAGAAATTAAGTTCAAATAATTAACGTTTGGTCCCGTTGTAAGTATCTGAAAACAGCACTTGATAATCAGAGGACTGTGAGAAGGCCAAGCATCCTTAGCAGTAGCCACAGTTCTAAGCCTTAGAGTGCAGCATGAAAGCCAATCTCTCATTTCCTGTGTTGCGATGTAGTTGTTGAAGGTATTTACCGTATGTACATTTACAACAATAACTTCATGCGGCGATGGGAGAAGTGAGACTCCTTTTGCTAGGGACAAAACAGTGCCTCTGAGAATCACATCGTGCCACCGAGTTTTGTGATCTGGAAGTGAGAGCAGAGGAACTGCTGCCTCCTTCCTCCCAGCTGGGCTGCAGCAGAGTTGATGCTTTCCTTCTTCATCCATCTGCCTGCCCCACAGTCTGCCTCTGCTGGCACAGGAGCCCGGGGTGCCTCGGGTCATCTTTGCCTGACACTCACAGCACTGGGGCCTCAGGTGTTTATACATCAATCAAAAAGAAAAAAAAAAAAGGCAGATTTTTGGAGTGAACAGGAATCCTTCTCTTTGCTCAGCTTTTTCCACTCCTGTATTTCTCTGTCCCATAAGACCTACTTTAATCTTTATTTTTGCACAACACTCTTATGAGATGATAGAGAGAAATTCAATTTTTTGGCCAGGACCACAGTGGTTGTGTGAAGGATTACTGAAATAGAAGCCTATAGAGAATCATCTTCTTTTCCTCCTAAAACCGTTTTGAATTTACCACCCTCTGCCACCGTTAAAGTAGTGAAGAAAGAACCAAAACCAGGTTTGCCAACCCCGGCACAGAAGTGAAAAGAGAGTTGGGACAACGTTGCATTGTGCACCTGGCATTGTACAAATTACAAGATAAAGATGTATATTGTTATGTACGTGTTTCCAAGTATCAGTAAAAGAATTAAATGCAATCAAAATTGGGGAAGTCTTTTCTAACATGCAACAGGTGATTTAGGTCCAGAGGCGTAAGCTGCTGATGGCTCTTGGAGGCTGCACCTGGCTTCCTCAGCAGAGCTATGCAGACAGCTGCTCCAAGGAAGCATCTTCTGAAGTTATTTTAGTTTCTGTCTCAACTTTCCAGGCGATGTCTTTGCCTTCTATCTTTGCCAGAATCGTAGCAGATCAGAGGTGTGTGTCGTTCCAGTGCAGCCAGCCATCACAAGCCTCCCGCTGCCCACCTGTATCTCACCTTCCTTTGTATCAGGAGAGCTACCTGGCTGTAAAACCACCTGCTCGCACAGATGCATCGCAGTGGTCTGGATTTCACAGCCAGCTTCACAGAAGTTAAAGAACACCAAGCAAGTGCTTTAAAAATGTGAGTATGCAATGTGTGCACGCTGCGCCTGCTTCGTGCTTGCCTTAAATGGCATGCCATCAGTCTCACAGGTGCAGAGCGATTTGTAGGAGGGGAAATTGCCACCGACTCACAACCATAACACTTCGCACATCGGTGGAAATGACTGATGAAGGTGCAAAGCAACAGCTTTCAGAATAGGGTCCTAAGTTATTAATAGAGCTGTGGTTTTGCTTGCTCAGGAACAGTGCAGCTGCGCATTTTTTTCTGTGTTCCAATGGACCAGTGGAAATTAATTTAATTTATTCTTTTATCTTTCTCATAACGGTGTTAATTTTTCAGTAGCTAGCACACATCTCAGGGCTGAATTCTGGGCTCCGCTTTGATACAGCTGATGGAAATTGCCACTTCTGTCTGCATCATTAGCCTAACGTTAGTTAATAATACTTACAAGTGCCTGTGCAAAACGCTATCTTCAAAGCACTTAGCAGTTATTAGCTAATTAATCCTCACAACATGTCTGTGAGTTGGAAGGTAAGTAAACACTAACATTCCCATTTTAGTAAAGGAGGAACCAAATAGGAAGATTAAGCGATTTGCATGGATTTAGTGGCAGAGTTGGCAAGAGAAGTCCTGTGCTTCCCTGCTTATGCTCATCCTTCCAGCCACACTGACTCAGTGGGAATCAAAGCCTTCACATTTATCCTCTGGAGCCTTTCCAATCACTTTAGCAGCTTTTCAGAAATAAAGTTTGTTTGTTCGTTGTGTTGGTGGTTTTAGCTGCGGTGCTGAAGGCCTTCCCCTCCCGGCACACAAGGCACAGGGGCGCTGTCAGGAGGGAGGCCACAACTGCCCCGAAAATCCATGCCAGGCCTATCTTCAGGATGGCACTGTCAGAAGGAAATCCCAAGCCTTCCCCTCAGGCCTGTTTAAGCACATATGGCTCCTGGCCACTGCATTTAGAGGATCACGTTAATTGTTTACATCGCTGTTTCACTCAATGCCGAATCAACGCAGGAGTACCGGAAAGTGCTAAGTCTTATTCTGGGACATTTCTGCCACTCTTACAACCCACAAGGAGGATTTGGGAAGCTGTGGGAGCCATGGTGGCCGCACACCTTCCTAACCAGAGGTCTTCTTCTCCGTGCCCCCTACGCCGCACACGTCTGAGGTGGTGAAGAGTCAGCGGTGGCTGCTGTCTGCCACCTGTCTGGACAGGGACATCCTGCTGGGGGAGGATCTTCCTTGCTGGCAGTCAGTCTGAAAGGGGTACAATGAGTAAGGCATTTGGCTCTGATGACCTTTGTACCTTTCAGTGTGACAACATTTGACCTCGATCAACTTGTTTCTGAGACGTGGTCACATCTTTGGGGCTCTTCCACAGCAGAGAGGATCGGTCCGTGTGTCCTGCCAAGGAGCTCAGTCTGATGGCAGAGACATTTCTGCCTTTTATTTATTCCCTGTGGCCTCGTTGCTCATCCTGGCTTGTAGTACGTGCCGAAAGGTTAATAGCTGCCACGATGTAGGAAGACGTCAAGCTGTGGGATGAGGAGGTGCACCCCATGTACAGGATTCTCATTTCCTCCTGTGTCATCTTACCCTGGTCACCTGCCAGTCCGCCTTTACCCGAATTGCTCGTGCTTCACATTGTGATGTATGTGAGAAGGATGTTTGAGAACTGAGCTCAATGTTTTGTTGAGATATTTTCCCTATTTCGCACTTGTTAATTGCCCATTAGAGCTGGGTGATCTGCCAGAAAACAGGCGACAGAGATTGGAACTACAAATGATTTTAACGCGGATTTAGCAAAAGCTTTCAGGCAGAGACAAGAGGAATTAGGACATTTGGAAAATGTTTTAATGTTTTCTAAACAGTGTGTTGAATTTCAAAAACACTCAAAGTTCAAATGAAAACAACCAAATATTATTTACCAAAATCATGTTTTGCTTTTAAAAGTGACCTAATCTGATAAAACAACACATGAATTTTATTTATTTTTTTTTTACAAAATCTGAATCTTGCCTTTCAGAACAACATTTTTGCTTTAACTCAAAATGACACTTTTTATTTTATTTTATTTTATTTTATTTTATTTTATTTTATTTTATTATTTATTTATTTATTTATTTATTTATTTTCTCTGCTTTTCTGACAGTGAGGATACTTTGCATCACATAAGAACACTTTTAGATATCTGCATCAATCCCAGCTTTTTGGTACTTCAGCCACTAACGCCCCAACTTTGCTTTGTGCATCTCAGCCTTTAGTCCATTTCTAAGTTCTCATTTCTTACCTATCTGTGTATGGTTGTTCCCATCTTTTCCCCTAACAGCTGTGCCACTGATGAGCTTTTTTTTTTTTTTTTCCTCAGAGCAGTGAAAAAATCCGTGTCTTCCTTGTACCAACCAAGCTGTCTCTCTCTGGTGGCTGTCATGTCACGCATGCTGTAGGCTCCTTCCCCCTGCCTGTGTTGTGGCAGCGTGGTGACACCGTCCGGGCGCTGGGCGAGGGGGAGATGGGTGCAGCATGTTTAACTTCCTCTGCATCGTGGCACACCAACCGCGTTCTGCAGAGAGACTCACTCATGCTCCGAGAGGGCTACAGGCTAACATTGCTCGTAGAAACACTTGGAAAGCTCGCAGAGCCTAGAAAGCTCACCTGGAAATTGCACCTGTGTTTCTCTGCAACCAAGAGGAGTTTACGAGGATGTTTGCCTCTGTTTGGACTGCAGTGCACATTTTAAAATTGTGCTTCCAACCAGCAGTCCCACAGCACCTGCTGGCATCCTGATAGAAAGTGAAGTGGTCTGTGCTGCTAGAAGCAGAAGGACCTGGTGTAGAGCAAATACAATGGCTTAAAAAAAAAATTATCCTGATCTCCAGCTCACTCAACATCAGGAAATGCTTTTCTGGTTCAAATACATATTCAGTGTTCTCTGCTTTAAATTTCTGCCTGCTTTGTGAAGCCAGTGTCAACTCACAGTGGAAGCAGGCTTTATGCTGCTTCATACAAGTGCACAGCTGCACTTATAAATTACATCACTTCTCATCAAAGTAGGTGGTGTCAAAAATTCTAGGTTGAATAGATTGTTGTTTTTTTTCAGCTTAATGAAACACTTACTATAGCTATTTTTTTTGTGTGGATTTTCAGAGGAGTGAAGTGATCCCAGTTATCTGCCTTAGCAAGATGTTCCCGTGCTCTAGTGAAGCAGAACAAATACTTGGCAGGGGCAGCTGCGCAGGTGCCTGGGGAATGCCAGGTCAGAGACCGGTACTGCAGAGCTGTGAGCTGCTGCAGTTGTGCCAGAGGTAAGGCCAAAGACTGGGTTAAAAGGAGTTTTCAAACGCAGGTTTTTGTCCTGCAGATTTCTAGGTAAGGGGAGGAGAGGTACAAAAAAATGCAGGGGAAGGAAGTGAGCCTTATGGCAGAGGACATGGCTGCAGTGTTTAGGCATGGTATGGCATCCCGGGGCAAAGATCGTCTTCTTGTTGCGTGTCTGCCTTGTATTAACATAATGTCCCCCTCCGTGCCCCTCAGTACAAACCTTGGTAATTCATAATAATAGCAATTTTAGCAAGTGTGCAAGTTGTACTCAATATGACCCAGTGAGTCCTGCATCCTGTTTGCCACTGCCAGGCAGAAAAACTGGTTAAAGTTGGAAAGTTTCATTTCAGTACCTGCTGCAGTTTCCTCTTTTTTTTTTTTTTTTTCTTTTTTTTTTTTTTTTTCTTTTTCTGCTTTGATTTCTGACTACCTCCAGAACAGGGAATGTGTAAGCATGCTTTTGACACATTTCTGTCTCTGTTTCCCAGGTGTAGCATCTGAAAATGTGAGCGTGACGAATGCTGCCTTGTTTTCCTCACAGTTGCAATGGCTGAGGTTGTGGTAATCTTTTTTTCACTCCGTCCAAAATCAACTGCTTCTCCTGCCACAGGCAGATGCTGTTTGGCCAAGTGCTCTCTGCCAGCTCTCCAGCTTTACCCGGTTACTGGTATGTTTTGAACAAACACAGATGAGGGGAAGTATGAGACACCATGTTAAAATACTTCCTGCCCAGTCCCTCAAAGAAAGGTCCCTGTGCAAATGCTTGACATAGAGATCATATTCGACCTTTGATCATCTGTCATTTTGTTGTAAGAAAGCATGCCATCATTTGCCACCGTTTAAAATAGACCCAAAGGAAGTTAGGGCTTAATCTTAACCTCAAACACATTGAGCCCTGTATTTCCTATCCAGCTACCCAGTGTGCTATCTGGTTTCCTACACCTCAGGCCTGCTAAGTTTAGTTCCCCCGAGCCAGCTGCTAAGAAGGAAGGGAAGCTGTGCTCACCCTGGATAAAGCTTTTGCTGTCCACAGCCATCCCAGCTCCTTGCCAGCCTTTACGTGTGGGCCTCCTGAGCAGCGGACAGAGATATAAGTGAGAAACTTCAAAAGTATAAAAATACACATTTTGAATCCTTTTCCCTCCCTGTCTTCATTTATCCCATGGGTTCGTACATTTAAATTTTTGATGCCAAGCTTTCTTGGGCTTCTCTGGAAAGAACACTATTAGTTACATGCTTAGGCGTAATCATTTAACAGTTATGAATGTCATGTGGTTAAACCATTGCTAAATTCAACACTGGAGTGTTATGCATTAATTAGTTTTATATCAAACCCAGTGCAGTCACCCAGGTCTTCTTTCATCTTAGGAAGTAAATGAATGAATATGAATATATAATATACCATACAGGAATTAGATTGCTTCACCAGGAATGCTGTTTATCATTGAAAGTAGCTGCATAAAATAGCTGTGATAAAACTGACCTATTTTCCCTTTCTATCAGTGTGATTTCTTGTCCATTTACTTCAGACAAAAGGATTTTTATCACAGAGGAACTGGCTGGTTCCTTTTTCAGAAGTCCTCTCTCAGGCCCTCCTAAAAGCCGCAGCCATGTTTCAATAGTACATCTTCTGGGGAACTTAGCTATTTATTAACTCAATTGCTCTTCCTCCCCCATTTTTTTTTGTAGAACTATGGTACATTTTACATAATTGTACCTACTCGGTTACTGGGTCATATCTGGCAGCCACATGTCATGGCACACTGAGCTACTCTTCAGGGGACAGATTCAGTGAGCCTGTGCTCCTGCAGCAAAATGATATATATATTTTTTTTTTTCCCCAAACCAACAGAGCTCTTGTTAGAATTTTATCTTTTTTGATGAATTACAAAGCAAGAATCTTAGCAATATTAATATCTCTGTGAAACCTACAGGACTGGGAAAATTCCTTCCTTGTCCCATCTGGCCCTATTAAACATTGGTTAAGCTCCTTCCTTCTGTTGCATTAACAAATCTCCAGCATTTCAGACCATGGAAAGAAAAAATCCTTCTGAAGGAAAGGCTTTACAACACTGTTAGGAACAGACAATACACAGAAACCCTTGGACAGGTGCAGCAGTTCAGCACAGAGACATATATCTGCCCCTGTGAATAATTCTCTCCCAGCTGAAAGACTTTTTATGGAATTTGTATGGAAGAGCTGTTTTCTTTTCCTAGCATTGCTGACAGCTTTATCTGAGTTGTTCCATTGTTTCCATAACATTATATCCTTCTACCCATGCTCAGCCCTTGCTCCGATTGGCAGCACTCATAAATTCAGTTTTGAATTTGGCATCAGGAACCATTTTTCTGAGCAGCAGGATGAATAAAAATATGTTCACATGAAATAATCCAGTCTAACCTAAAATACAACAGACCTCTGTAGAACATATGACAAGAAAAGAAGTGGTAACTTCAAACATGAAGTGCTCTCCCGCAATTTTATTTCAATACCTGCATGTATCTCATTCTTCCCTCTGTCCCTCCACATAATACGCTATTTCTCCTCTAATTTTACCCATTTAAAAACAGGATAATTTATAAGCTTAAACATTGCCCTTGTTTGGTTAGGGGCAAATTGGGCCTGATGTGTGCCTTTTTTTTTTTTTTTTTTAAGAAGCAGTTAAATGTGCAAAGAAGAATACAAAACAGCAGGTTAGTTTTATGGTAACTCTAACATAAATTTATAGAGCACTGTCATACAGATAAGGACAGAAAATGAACAGCATGGGGCTGTAAGGCAAACAAATGAGAAAAAAAGACTTGTCTGAAGCATGTAACTAGATTCACATTAATCCAGTCATGCAGACAGAAGAACCTGATGGTACTGCTGTATTAACCTGCTCAGAAATGGCAAAAAAATACAAGATGAGAGTCTCCAGACACTTCATGGCTCCAGAAAACTACTGTCACAAATCTTTGGTCCATTGGGACTGGTTAATGTGAAATTCAAAGCTGAAGATCCTTCCGAGCCAAAAGAGACTTCTGTGATGAGGAAGCTCCAAATACAGTGAATAATTCTAGCAAGGGGTTGCAAAACGCCCTGTGATAACAAATAGGGAGCGGGAACATGTTTGTCTGTTTATTCTCACGAACGCTGGGATTCAAAACCTGCCACACTTCCTTCCACGGCTACGCACATAAGTCATCTCACTGGTTTTAATGCAAGGCACAGTCATACTTAGCCTGGTTCAAGACGGCTAAGTAGCCCAGGTTAAGAAACTTTAATGGATTTTTGCTTCAGGCCCAGCTGTGGTGGCAGTATCTAAATGATGCTTCCTGGCAAAGGCAGGTTGTAAGGACCTTATATAATCCATGGGTAGGTTTGCAGTAACACCTTTGTTTTTAATCGGTGACCTTAATGCTTTGTCTGTATTTCTCTTAATAGATTCAGGAATAGACATCTCCATTCTCTGGAAAAAAAAAAAAAAGATCAGCAGGAAAGCCTAAATCCATCCATTTGCCTGTCATGTGTTAGGCAAATGGTGCTGACGTTAGGAAATGTGCAGCACTTGACACGTGCGCTCTGTAACAGCGTGGCCGTAGCCAGCAGCCATCGCGTGCAGTCAGCGCTTCACAGTGCTGACAGGATCCTGACAGTGAGCCATGGTACACCAAAAGGAGGACAAACGAATATAAAGGGTGTGTAAATACATTTCTATATTCCTAAGTATGTACGTTGGTGCAGATTTCAGAAAAAAAACACTGTCTATTCCAGACTTATGTATTATTTAAGCAACTTTTTGAGATGTACAGACTTTTTAAATAGTTTAACAATCCAGCATTTTTTTAGGACGATTCTTGCTTTGATGGCACCATGTCGGGGCTGAGGGGCTGGGCAGCCCCCATGTGGCAGGCTGCACCAGGGGGAGACCCCTGGAACCCTGGAGAAATCGGCGGCTTGAGAGGGAAAGGAGGGCAGGGGCGGGCAGCCTGTGGCCATTTAAGACAGACCAGAGGCAGGTGAAGCCTGGGAGGGAGGTGGTGGAGGCCTGTGTAAAAGAGCAAGCTCAGCTTTAGTTAGCTTGAGTGTGGCTCCACTGGAGGGATGTGCAGCTTGGGTACTCAGGTTATGGTGGTCGCAAGCAGGAGGCCTCCTGAGGCGGGCTGCGGGGTTCAGCTGCCCAGCCCCGGCCTCACAGGCCCTGCCCAATCCTGAGGGGATGTGTTCTGAGTGTCTGAAGAAAAATCTGAAGAAAACAGCATCTGAGAAAAATCCTTGCACATTAATCCGTGCCCTGGGGAACGCTGAGTATTGTGTTTGAAGAGAAATCAGCTCCTGCCTCTGTGCTCCCACTCACGGCTCTCCTCTCACTCTTCTTCCCAGGCCCCTCAGGCAGTTCTCCACACTGCTCCACTAAGTGAGAAGAAAAATCCACGTCCAAACCCCTTCACCAGCCATCCCACCACCTGCACCCTCCTTGGAAGCTGCCCTGTCTGTCACAGGCAGCCGCGGCCAGCCCAGGAGCGAGCCGGGACCCTTCAGCTTTGCCTGCCCCACGACATCGGCGTCCTGTGGGGCCTTCACCTGTGGGGTGCTGGTTTAAAAAGGGTCCCGGCACATCACAGAGAGCACCGTCAGAGCTTGAAAAGGAGTGTTAAAAGATGACTGGGACCTTGGCAGGGAGTGAGGTGGAACACTGATGTGCCCATGGGATCTACCTGCCCATTAGCAAAAGGACATGAAGAGACTTCAATGGCGGGGCGGTGTTCCTGGCATTATGCTGATGCGCTGCTGTGCGCATTGTACGACATCTGTGCAGAGCCTTGAGCAACAGATGACTAAGTATCATCTGATGTTCTGTTATTAAAAAGTAGGTGAATGTGTGTGCTTCACTGAAGGAAGGAAATGACAAAATGTGGGCGACACACTTGGAAAGAACTCCATTGCAAAACCCTTTTTTCCTCTTCAGGGCAAAGGATTCACTTCTAACAACTTGGTTGCAATAAGCCAAAAATGATAAGAAAGCACAGTCATTTGGTTTTGAGTCCTTTGGAGTTATGATAGTGAGATAGTGACAGAAATTTTACAGGGCATATTTCCAGAGTGAAGTTATGGAGTGGGCAGGAGATCCCCTGCTATCTCTAGTGACAATTGGGTCTCCGTATGCAGATATGTGCCCAGCTGCACTCTGAATTTAGAAATGAAGTGTCACTCTCAGCAATGACTTTTTAAAACCTTGATTTTTATAATGTAAATTATCTCCTAACGTGACCTTGAGTGAGGCAGATCAATGCAGGACCACTGGAAGCAGCACTCATTCTCAGCAGGAGCACTGAGTTGGGCAGCCCTGGCTATGAACACAGCAGTTGACTTCCCCTTCATCCTGGCACCGAGCTCATCCTTTTTCCTTAAGGCCCCTCTCCTCTGCTGCAGGTACCAGGTGAGCCGCTGTGGAGGCAGAGCTGGGTGCTGGAGGCCTGCAGGGATATTTTGTGTCCTTGGGGGTATTTTGGTTGTTCTTAAGCAGCAGGTTCTTGCGGAGATGCTGCAGACCACCTGGCTGTTTTGTGAGACGAGGTCACAGGGACCCCCTGAGCAGGAATAGGGGTTATGCTTAGATCAGTCCCTAGCATCGCTGGGGCCAAGAGGTTGCAGGCTGAGCTGGGGTGATGTGTCAAGCACAATGCCTGGTAATTGCTCACAAAAGGCTCTTGCTCCCAGAGCTAGTTTTTTTAATATGTGCAGGGAGAGGAGAAACTTTTACATCTTTAATGCTATTGTGATCATGTATTGTGATTACTTCTTTATGACTTCAAATATTCACATGAAAAGCACAGGAAATAACAGAAATGCAAAATAAGCTCGAGAAACTTGATAACCTGTGCATCACTGTAATTTCCATTATTTCCTGGATTTGCTTAGATCACAAATAGTACAGGAAGTGCTTTTTCTTGTGGTATTTTTGCTTCCCCTCGCAGCAGAGCCAGAGCATTACACAACAACATGAAAATGAGAAAGGGATCTGTGCTGCTGATGGCCCAGCTGTGGCGTGCTGGCGTTTGCTGCCTGTGGCAGCCCCCAGCGTGGCAGTGGTGGGTGAGGGCTGGCAGCCACGCGGGCTGGCAGCATCCTGGGCACTGCTGGTGCCACAGGGAAGGGCTGCAGGGAGTAGGATGTGGCAGGGGGCAGGCACAGGGTGAGCACTGACATCACTTCTCCTCTCTCCCCATTATTTGAAGCCTGCAGAGAGGGCACCCAACCAGAAGTGTTGCTTTGAAGCTTTAGGCTAGTTTTACAGTATCTGAATGAATCTACCCGCCTCCCACACATGGCCTAGTGAACACCCAGAGGGGTTTAGCCCGTTCCTCAGGCGTCCATCATCATTTCGAGACATTTGAGGTCTCATTTAGAGAGGTGGATCTCCTGTAACCTTCTTGCAGCCAGCCTGCATGCTGACCAATCGACATTTTGTGGGGTGAGCCAGAGCGTATGCATTAAATCCTACATTAAAGCTCTGCTGATAGCATTATGCTTATTAAATAATACAAACATTTTTCCTGTTTGCCAAACAGTGGGGATCCCTAGTGCACACTGGGGAGGTATGAACTATAAAAGCCTCTATTCTTTTTTAATTAGGCCATATCTAATTAAAATGATTGCCTGCCATTACTAGCATTTATAAAGTATTTTCCAAATCAGCATGACTCATGGGTCTGTACGGAGACAGATTGCACCGCAGCCTATTTGGGATGTGTTTGCCTTTGCCATGCAATTGTCCTTTATCATCACAGGCAGGCAGTGTTTGTCTGAATTATCACGTAGCGTGCGTTGCTAGCCTTCCTGGCCTCCGTGGTTTCTCTTTTTAATGAACTGATTAGCATATTTTGCATACATATGAAATCTGGGTTTGAGATCCAGTCTGGGGCTCTGAACGGACAAGTTAAGGCACAAGTGGAAGCAGGGCTGTCTTTAGAAGACGCTGGTGGGGAATTTAACAGATGGAGATGACAGGGTACTTCAGTAGTCAGCTACTGAAATCAATTTGGAGACATTTTCTGCCCTTCTATTACCGTGAGTGGGAACAGGAGCCATTGCCTGCCCTTCAAGCAGCCCACTCCAACTCAACCCTGGCTGAAGCAGAGACTGCTTCAGGGCGAAGAGAGGCCCCTGGCCATCCTATGGCATAGGTTGCCATTGGCCACCTCATCAGAGCCAAGGCTAGCCAGGCCAGCACAACCTGCTGTAGAGGAGCTGGGCATTCCTGACAGGGAGAGAGCTGCAGAAAGCCAGCCTGGAGGGATGGGCCATGGCCGTGGGCTGTGGTGGGCATCGCATCTCACGTGATGGAGAAATTAGGGAGGGGAACCAGCTGCTGGTGTCCTCAGGCAGCCGCTGCCTCCTGGCTCAGCTGGGTGAGGGATGCGGCACTGCTGGAGCTGGGATGGCCACCGGTGGCTGTCATGAGGACATCGGGTTCAGAGCAGCACTTCCAAAGGGGTCAGACACCCTTCTCCTGGGAGGTATGCCTGCATTGAAGGATGGCGTGGAATGGAGCAGGATAAGGCCCGTGAGCATCTCTACTCCCCACGGGAGGCAGGCAGCAGAGCAGTGCTTCAGCTGGGGGTCAGGCAGCTGCTCCCCTTCCCTGCAGACCCTGTGCATTCCCTCCCTTGTCTGTCGGCTCCCGACACAGTGCTGCAGGGTTTTGGTGCACAAGGCGGTGGGGGTCTGAGGGAAGGGGTGCAAGAGCAAGGTGCTGCATGGGGAGAAGGAACAGCAGTGGGAACTGCTCACTGAGCTGCCGAAAGCAAAGGGCTCAGCTCTGCAGGCGGGGAGTTGAAGCTGGTGCTGGTGTCAGTGCAAGTTTTGCAATCACACTTGAGCTCCTGCTCTCTTTCGCTTTCACAGCTTGTAATTTTGGTGAGTTTTTCTTCCAAGGGTTATTACAGTATGTGAAACAGAGGTCTTTTGCTATTATTGCTTTTCCTTTAGGTCAATACAGCTGAAATGATGCGTGAGAAGACAGAATTAGGTTAAAACTAAAATCTTACCATACAAATGTAAGTTTTTAATATAGGCTGCCCACTTGAGATTATTGCATCTTTATTCTGAATGCTGAACATGATACAGAGTAAGATGTAATAGCTGCTCTGTGATCTGGTAATCTAAAAGGCAGTGTCTTAAAAAATAAGCAGTATTTTCAGCCTTATTTTGTAGGTGAGGAACTGGGACACAGAATCAAATTACTCCAATGTCATGCAGACTAGAAATTAAAATGTGTCTTGAATTTCCAGTTTCGTCTTAACCACAAAAACAAATTTTCTCTCTGAGCGAGGTAGTTTGTTCTGGATTTTAGAACATTTCTCAAACAGTCCCCAAATATCTTAAAGCTCTTGCTGTGGGTGCTTAGACAGCTAGCTTTATGGCTGCAGCTTCTTCTCCCATCGCAGATCACAATATAAATTCTCTTGCCTCATGCAGGACAGTCTTGGCGAAGAGTACTTATTTTCTTCACTGTACCTTGAATTGCATTTGCATGCATAATCTAAATACTATAGTACTATTTCTGGTGCTACAACAATAACAAAAACGCCCTGCTTTTTCTCCTGCCAGCAAACACCTTGGTAATTAATGTGAATGCAATTATTTGTCAACTGCCACTTACACGGGCTTTTATGGGTCACTCTTGTGCTCTTTTTCTTTCCCTTTAATTACACGGTAAGGAAAGGAGAAGCTGAGGTTGTACTTGGGACAGGGCTGGCAGCGCCAGCTAACAGGGATGAGCTCTGGAGTCATGTTTTCCTGTTGCAGAAAACAAAACCAGTCGGTGATCTCATCGCTAGGCTGGGTCTTGCTGCCGTGACTGACAGCGCGGTCATCTCGGATCTGCTGCTCGAGCTGAGACCTCGCCAGGACTGTCGTAATGAAGCTGTGGATGAGCCACCTGGGCTGGCATTTCTAATGTGTCCCACTGGAAGTTAGATTTACCTTCAGACTTAGGAATGCACTAATTGCACCTCTAGAGCTGAACACAGCATCCTGGGCAGATTTGGGCATGGGCAGCTCTTTTCACCCAGTTATTACAGCAGAAGGCATGGGGTTAGATTGCCCGGGTTCTATTTCAATTTCAGTAATTTGTTTCTAATTTCTTAATACAACAGCATTACTCTGGGCACCCTAAGTTCTCACAGGGAAAGAAATGGGAGGAGAGTGTTAAAATGAAATGAGCAGATAACAAGTTTATACTCGTTTCTTGTGCTCTTTCCCTCGAGCAATTGCAAGAGACAGGAAATTGAGCTAGACGGCCCTTCGGTCTCATCTGAAAAGGTCATTCGCCTGCTTGCATTTCACAAAAGCGAGCTACCTCACACAGGAGGCAGGGGTAGCACAGCTTCGTCCTGAGCTGAGCATGTGAACCCGCAGAGAACTCACACGCCAAAACACAAAAGCAAACGGAAAACCTGATTGTTTGGTGTAAGCTGGTCTCACCAGTTTTCAGGCTGCCCGAGCACTGTTTCCAGAACGAGCGTGCCCCTGATGGCAGAGGATTTACCTCTCTCTGGGTGCCTGGTGCCCAGGCAGGGCGGTGGGCGCAGCGCTTCCAAAGGCAGGCGGCTCAGCTCGCCTGGCACAGCTCCGCTGCTTCCCAGCAGTGCTGCAAACACAGAGCTGCCCGAGATCGAGCGGGCTTTGGCAAAACTGAGCCGCATCTGAAAGGGAAACGCTGCCAGAGCAGTTAAATATAGCCATATTCATTATTTCTGGCAGCTCCTGCAGCGTCAATTAAACAAGGATTTACATTCCCCAATGATTTTAGCATAATTTTCACTTCCAATCTGCTTTAAGTCCTAACTATGCAATCTATTAGAAAATGGTTGCTTCCCCAAGTCATTTAAATTAATAGGTAGTAAAAATGAGTAAAAAAAAAAGTTTTTGAAATATTTTTTTTCCCTGTAAGAAATCACTTGTATATGTGCTTTTAGCAAGTTCTTTTTAACTGGAATTGCACGTGCTACATTTAATTCGGTTGCTTTTGTTTACGGGCTGTTGGATGCTAGAGCTGCTTTCACCCTAGCTCTTTATTGTTCAGAACTAAGGTAGGAAAAAAAGTGCTTTTTTATTATTTTTGTTTTCCCAAGCCAGGGGCACAGCTGGACCACAGGTGGGTGTTGCTGTGTGACCATCCATTGGCAGTGCCTGAGAAGCACAGCAGCAATTCAGTTTCCCAGACGCAGGCACGAGCTAGGCAGAGGTGCCTTGCTGGGCTCACTTGTTAGTGCCACGGGCACCGCAGTGACAACTTTGCAGCAGTGGAGCTGGATTTTCACTTTTGTCCTCATGAATGCTGCAGCTCCCCAGTGTGTCATGGTCACTGCCCTGCACGGGCAGAAGTTGTACTGGTGTTACAGCCAAGCAGTGCCATTGTCTGTGCGTGAAAACCTTGTAGGCAACATTTCCATGGTGGAAAGACATTGTGTCCAGCACTGGGACTGAAGGGATTTCTGTACTAGCATCCACCAGGGAATTCGGGATGGGGGAGCAAAGAAGGTATTGAAAGCAAAAGGGCTGCTATGTTGTAGCATGGTTACGTTATACCGACACTGTGGAAGGTGATGTGGTGATCAATAAACACAGCCGAGGCGGCTCATTCTCCTTCCTTCCACGCACTGTCTGCACTGAGCTGGCATTAATAACAGCGAGCTTCCGATCTGGTCGGTGAGGAAAGCACGTCTCTGTGAGCAGGTCCAGCCGTGCAAAGGGCAGAGTAACTGAGCCGATGAGCGCAAGGAGCCCTCGAGCTGGCAGCCCAGTGGTAGTGTTTGAGGCAGTCTGACAGAGGTGACGGGACGGAGCAGCACTGCTCCTGCCCCTGACATTCTGCACTCACAAACACTTGTGTCTGTCAGCGTGCTGGGGGAAGGACAGGGCAGCCTTCCTGTGAAAAGCACCGCATCCTATGTACAATTGTACAAAACGTACATCTCCTGAGAATATGCAAAGTGTGTGTCCACAGGTAAAAGCAGGTGTTTCACACTGGCTAATAAACACATTCCCAAGCTGTTACTTCATTGTCGTCTACACTGACCCCCCAAAATTCACACAGATAATAACATGCTTGTAAAAATGATCACATTTGAGTCAGTAAAAGGAAAAGGATGCTGTGTGACATTGTAAAGTGCGCATTTGTGTGCTCTCATACCATAATAAATTAAATCTTCAAAGAATTTGTGCTATAGAAATAGTCACAATATCTTAGGAAGGGGCATCACGTGCCTCTCTGCTCACTAAGCACCAACATGCTCCTGGGTTATTTCTTTGTGGAAAATCTACAAACACAGCACTCGTTTCCTTTGTAGGTATGCCTGCCACCCTTTGTTCTTACGCAGCTTCTGACGGCATCTAATGTGCTGCTATCTCCTGAGGTGCACCTCCTTTATCTTTGTCAATAGATTCGCTGAAATACCCAAAGATGCTAGTGGTGACAGCGAAAATAATAGGCTCCCTGAATGCAAAACAAGACCCTCTCCTTCCTGACGTTGGAGCACTCTCCCATCGAAGGGCCCAGCTCAGCTGCCCTGCATTTGGTGGCGGTGCCCAGGCAGAGGCTGCGCAGCCCCTGAGGCCAGACACTGAGCACAGACCAACCTCAGGGTCTGCTCCCCAGGCAGCACTCCTTATGGCTTCAGTAGGTAACTGCTGGAAGTACCCAGATGGCCGTTTCTTTATGTGCACCACGGGCTTTGCTTCATGAGTTTAGCTCTTGAGGGTGAGAGGCGTGGGCAGCCCAGGAAGCCTGGCTGCGCGCTGGCGTGACAGCACTCAGTCCCTGCAGCCCCACAGCCAAAGGGCAGCTCCTGGGGACCAGGTACAGCCCCGGCTTGGTCCTGAAGGACAATTGTCCCCACCTTGTGTCCAGCACATCTCCTCCTGCCGCGGGTTCAGGTCAGGCTGGCAAGCGACAGCCCGTGCGCGTCCTGGGAAAGGTGTGGGAACCTGCGGGCAACGCGCAGGGGACACCCTGCCAAGGAGGATCTCACTGAGAAATGCTGCCTGTCCACAGCGTGTCCTCCTTCTGTAGAGTTGGGACGTCAGGAGATTGGCCTTCTGAGAAAGCTGAAGGCAGTCAGCCTGTAAGAAAGACGCCAGCATTTCCGCAGGACCCAAGCAGCTACACGTTATGTGCCTGCGTTGTTCACTCACCTCTACCAGCTGTCTCTTGTTGATCTGGCCGTGCCTTTTTGGGAATGCTGATTGTCAGCATGGGGATTTCTCTGGAGAAAATTTGCTGTGATTGTAGGACATCAGGAAACCTCTTTTTTTTTTTTTCCTGTGGAAAGATGAGGAAATTTGGCAAACACTGAATAGCATGCTCCGATCATTTGGAAGTGTGACTTTGGGTTTGTTTCCTTTCCCTAAGCTATTTATGCAGCACACGTTTGAAAGCAAGCTGTGAGCATTATGTAAAGAAATCTGCTAGCAGGCAAGCTCCAGGAGGAGATCTAATATCTAATTTCAGGCAGGATCTGGCTGAAAGCAGATCACGGGAGGAATTGTTATACTACCCTGATTGACCCGAACCTGAAGCTTCCCAAGTCACAAAAAATTAGTGTTTAATGCTTGCATTTTCATGCTACATTTCTGCCGTGCTGAAAGGCATTTGCATGCGTGGCACCAGACGAAACCCCCACTGGGTGATCTGAAATCATTTTTGTCATCAGCTGAGGAAACCCAGGTGAACATAAGGAGGGGTGAGGAGGCTGGCTGGAGCCTGCCAGTGCCTTAATTGCCACGAACTGGGCTGCCCCGTCCTGCTGCTGGGCTGTGGTGAGGCAGAGGGAGAGGAGAGGGAGAGGAGAGAGAGAGGAGAGGGGTCTGGTCACGTCTGCCCGCTGCGGGGAACAGGAGTGAGTTTAATTTCTCTGGCTGCAAATGCTCCACGTAGCCAGAGCATGAGCTTAACGCAGTGGGTGGGCAGCACGGTGCCCCGATGTCCCCCAGTGTCCTTGGGCTCGCTGCACGCTGCTCAGCTCTTGTGGTCCAGCAAAGTCACAAGAAGTGACTGGTGAGGGCTGCTGTCACCTCCCTCACGTTCGCGTTGGCTCTGACACTGTAAATAATGCATCCCCGCAGGCTGCCGTAGCCATCTCTCACAGCTAATGAAAAGCAACAGTGTCTCGTTTCAAAAAAATCAATATTTTTGCATAAAAACTTAATTGTGACCTCAGCTGCGGTAAAGAAATTGGTTGTCCTCACGAGGCGTCCCCTCTCCACCCGGCAGGCAGGACGATCTGTCCCCAGGCTGCAGTCACATCCCCTGAGCCCGGCGGCTGCAGCTGGCGGTGACAAAGCCTCCGATGGCCTGCGCGGCGCCGGCAGCTCCACGCTGGGAGCAGACCTGCAGGCTTCGCTGTCCTGTCTGTGGAGACGGGGGGACTTGTGCTGTCTCCAAATACGCAGAGAATTTGACAACTGCTCGGAGTTTGCCTCAGCACTGGGGCTGGACAAATTTCAGTACTTTGTGCTTTCTCTGAGTGGATGTACTTTGGGAGATTTCTCACAAAGTCGCAGCTTTTATCTACCCCGCTCAGAGCTGGCCCCGAGCTCTTTTCTCTTTGTCCCCTGCTGCTCGCCCTGCGTTGTGCTCGCTCCCCTCCCCGCAGCCAGGCGCCGACCCGCTGCTTTGGCATCTCCCTTCGCTTTGGCCTGAGGAGAGCCTTGCAGCGTGTGACAAGTCAGAGGGTAATCCCCCGTGCCTATCTCTAACACCAGCTTTTGCTTCTCAGTTTTTGGAAAGTCCTTTTTGCATCTCACTTACTTCTTTTTTTGCCCAGCTTCTTGGACTCCCAGGGCTCTGGAAGAGCTCCGATGCCCTGCCCTGCAGCTCTCCTGGCCACGCACCGAAGGAGGTTTTCATTCAGCAGCAGGGAGAGCTGGATTTTGCCTCAGACCGACACTTTTACCCATCTGCTTAAAACCTTGCTGTTTCCTAACAGCTGTTTCCAACATGTTTTTAGTTTTTTTCCCCCTTTTAGAGTACTCATTATGTCGATCTTCCAGATTGTTTAAGGTGTCAAATGCAAGCGTGCTGTTCCAATAGCTAACATTTGCTATACGTTTGTGTTTGTTGGATTGCTGGCTGGTTAGCAAGTTTGTTTTTCTTAGCTGTAATTGCAATCCGTCAGTGGCTTTATAGTCTCACCATAACGTTATATCTGAGCTCAACTGCATTCCTGTAACTAATCCCAAATGGTCAGTTCTAAAGGGATACAGTGACTTAAACTCACTCCTAGTGTAACTACACAAATTAGCACTTTTCACCAGGGCTGAAGGTATCTCAGCATTCAGAGTGCCCCCAGCACACACAGAGCAGGACAGGGACACAGCGGTTGCAGGGCTGAGCAGCCATGGAACTGCCTGTCCTCGAAGGTGTTGTGGGGATGCGCTCCCCCACCGGCCTCCCACATCCCCTCCTCGGCAGGAAAAGCCTCCAGAAAACCCAGAAGAGTCCAAGAAACCCAGAGCTGGGGGAGGTTGCCGAGGGGGAACCGAGATTTCTGTAAAATGCCATGAGCAGCTTATCCTGAAAACGGGGAGAAAGTTCAGACCCTTGCTTTTGCAGGCACTGAAATTCCAACACAAACTTAAACAAAGACACCTCTTATACCCCAAGGAGTATTCTGGAGGTCTAGTTAATTCTAAATCAAACAGAAATGCGGGCCTCTTGCATGGGGAATGCTGCAACAGACTCACAGGCTCTACCAGCCTCTCCAGCCCTGCATTTTTGAGAGCTACCCGTTGAAAAATGTGACATCCAAAAGGACGCTGTGGCTCAGCAGTGGGCTAATCTATTATCTCCTCAAATACCATCCAGCAGTTTGCAGTGAAGACAAGGAAGAGCCTTCAGACTATCACGCTGTGCAATTTGAGGCTGACATCTGCTTAACTCTTTCCCTAAGTGCTCGCAGTGGCTGGCGGAGAGCAGCAGAGAGGAGCCGCTCCTGGGCACGGCTGCTGGCCCCGGACCCGGCTGCTGCTGCAGGATTTGTATGCAGGGGCAGCAAAAGAAATGCTTTAAAGGGCAGTGAAAGGCCGTGCCAAACGTTTCCAGTGTTATTCCAATACAGAAAGGGAGCTTTCTCACTTAGATCTGTGCAATCCAAATTTTCCACACTCATTTTGGAGAAAATTGTGTTAATGCGGTCATACTACTGTTTCTTTATTTTTAATTGCAGAGGAAAATGACACTGTAAGCATGGCATTGTACATGCCCATTTATTTTGTGCCCTTTCCTCTAAAATAAGTGAGTTTCTAAGTTCTCTCTCTTGCCTTTGGCCACCCAGAGGGGTTTCTCAGACTTGGGTTGGGATCTCAGAAACAGAAACTGCAGTCCACGGCAGCCTTTGGGCAATTCAACAGCAGCAAATAGCAGGTTATCCTTATCAGCTGTGCTAAAAGGACAATGCACTTCAGTGCCCTGTACTCCTGCCTTTTCAGATTCATAGCAGACTCTTTGCATACTCACCACCTGCAAACAGCAACTGGTGAATGATCAGATGATCGCCAGCATCATTTGTGCTGTCTCCTACTGCAGGGAATGTCACAACCAGTGAAGGTAAGGGCACTGCTTATCAGTGTGCCACACACAGTGCAGAGTGCTGCTGGATCAGTCAGTACAAATCACGTGTAGTAGCATTTATAACACAAGAAGCATTTGGAGAAAAAACAAACAAAAAAACCACTTTATTTTTCTATGAAGATGATGTGTTAAGCTAACACCTTTGCCTGCATCTGCCCTTCGGTGCCTCCCTGGGAAAAAGGGAAATAGGGAAAAGCCAACAAGTCAAGTGCTGTAATCCTGCCCGTGTTTGGTTGTTTATGCAACTTCATCATGGAGCCAAGGAAGCAGGTGATGTATCTGCAGATACTTGTGAAAGCAATTAGCAGGTACAACTCTGCAGAATTTGGGCTTAGAGGGAAGGAGAACAGTATGTGATGGTAGCATTGGCTTCTGCTGCAGCTCTGGCAGCTTTTGCAGAGGACTGGTTCCTGCTGGCTGTACCTGTGTCCTTCTGTCGCTTGCTGGCATGTTGTTATTCCTTTGCTTTGTAATACTTGGCATGGGTTCATCCAATTTGGATATGTAACCTTTTGATATCATATCATATATTTTCTTAATTGCAATTAAAATTGTGCCAAGGTCCCGAGCGATGGGCATCCACGGAGGCTGAGGGAAGTGCTGGTACCCGGGTGCTGCGAGCTTTCCCTGTTTGAGCATTGTGTGCAAGATGTGGTGTCAGAAGAAGGGCTGGCTGCAGGAAATGTAGAAGAACAGAAACAGGAGGAAGGCTCCGTGGTGCTTGGAGAGAGCATTTTCTCAATTTTGTCTACTAAATCAACTCTGCAGTAGACAGAGCTGTTACGCCTCTGTCACTGGGTGGCCATACCTTTGTCTTTGGCTGATGTTTGTATTACCTTGTCATGCTCTTTAAGGCAGCTTGTGTTTCTATGTTATTCCCTGTGCCTTCAGAATAACCTGTGTTGCTCCTTTTGGGGACAGTAATGGACCTTCACTCCTGCCTGAGTCCTGGTACAGTGCTGAGGGCACTATAGTTTTATAGTGTCATAGTTTTACAGCTTGCCAGGCTTCAGTTGGACTTCAGGTGGGTAAATCCCAAATGCTTTATGTTGGCAGATGCCTGCCACTATTTCTAATATGATGAGAGCAGCACGTCGTGGTTCTGATGCTGTTCCACGTGGCAGTCCTGAACTGAAAGCTTTGTTTCTAAATCACCACTTCACATGGATAGCTTTATCTTGAGCAATATTTCTCAGCCGGGGTTGGGGAAGTTTTGATATCAGTGTAGTGGGTGGGACTCCATGGCCGTGAGATAAAAGCCACTTTTTGTCTGGCGTTGGCACCGTGGGAGCGGGGTCTAACACTGATCTTGCGGAAATGGAAGCTCAATGCATTCAGAGGCCAGTTTTCAAGATGTATATCTTGTTCTTGTGGTGGCTTATTCTTCTGAATGATAGGCCAGGGTTAATGGCATCGATAAGGTGCAGGCCCTGGCCTCGTGCCCTTGTCCCTGGCAGTGCAAATGCAAACCTAGGGACTGAACGAAGAGCCCCCGAATCCTTCAGCCTCTGCTGATCTGCAGTCTAGCACTGGCCCAGCTTCATTAGACGAGCGATGCCCAAGTACATTCGTTATGAGAGACTAACAAAGTAGGTAGCAGCGTGTCCTGAAATATTGATGTTCTTTATTCCTGAGGAGAGACAAGCACAGGAAACATTAGAGGTGAAGCTGCGCTGCCTACTGAAGTGTTTAGAAATACTTTGCCTGCTGACATCTCTAAAAATAAATTCTGCAGTTTTGCAGTTAAAAATCATTAATAATTTTGACTTGTGAGCATAAAAGGAAACTTTCATTTGCCAAACATAGATTAGTATGTAAATAAAGGTCTAACACGGTAGGTGGAATAACTGGAATAGTGTCTTCGAGATGATACGTGACTGCCCTATTTACTAGAGCTGTTAGCACAGCATGAGATTAGAGACTAGTGGTAAATTTTGACTGCAGGATATGAAAAATTCAATTGCCTAATACTGTTAACTTTGAAATAATATTCTATTAGCAATAGAGTTATAAACATTGCTTCAAATATTCTCTTGCTCTTTGAGTAGACATTTCATTCGTGGTGCTTTTCAGATTTTACCCAGCTTTAGGTAGAGATTTCTGTTTTCCTGGATCTTGTTGTATTCAGATGTCTTCCAGCAATTGATACCTTCATCCAAAGCTGCAGGAAAATCTTTCTGGATTAGGGGTTCTTAATAAACTATGGAAACAAACAAAAACTATTTTTCCTTGCGTTAGGGCTTACTTCCTGGCAATCTGTGCACTCATACCTCAGTTATATGTACCTGAACACCTTGACCTTTCATAAAAATATCACTTTCTTTTCATCTAGGACTGTGAAAAGTACATTTGTCTACATCTCCTGCTATCTTTAGTGAAAAGAGGTGTTTTCACCATCCAGTAACCCTGTCATCTGATCTGATTTTGCATTTACAAACATCATCAGACTGTTGAGAACAACTTACGGAAGATGAGCAATGGAGGTAAAATTAGGGAAAGCGTAAGAAATGGGAATATTGCTTAGAGGCATCAGTGAAGTCAGAGGAGATTGAGATGGACCTACTAAGACATAGGGAAGGTGACAATTTTCTTTACTGATTCAAGTTGTTTGGATTCTTAAGACACCAGCCTTTTGATATTTTGGTTAAAAATGTTGTGAAGTACTACATAACATATTCTTTTTTTTTTTTCCCCAACTTTGTTTTCCTTATAGAATTCATGACTGCATGTTGACAGTTACATTCCACCTTTTTCAGCTCAAACAGATGATGTATCATTGTTCCTTTTGTATGAATGGTTTTTAGAGAGGTGAAGTTTTGGTTTCTATAAATCAAATATTGTATATTAGGAATAGAACTAAAGGTTCTGGGCCCATCGAAATCAAGCTTCTGTTGAGTTCAGTGGAAAGCAGATCTCTGGCAGGGGAAGTAGAGTTGAAGGCAATGTCTCCAGATGGTTGTTTGGTAGGTAGCTGTTAGGTCTAGGCAGCCCGTGTGACTCCTATAAGACTTCAGCACTGACTGGTTTACATGGACCTTCCCTTGCATACTCGTAGGTTTCTCAAACGTTCAAATGCATTTAGAGTATCCAGGCAATTTTGTAATAAAACCAGTATCTTGGTGTTCATCTGGTGTCAGACGGCACTGACAATTCCTCCTAGTTCATAACTATCTACACGTTTACACATGTT
Organism: Anas platyrhynchos; assembly: GCF_047663525.1. Taxonomy (NCBI): domain Eukaryota; kingdom Metazoa; phylum Chordata; class Aves; order Anseriformes; family Anatidae; genus Anas; species Anas platyrhynchos. Next base: position 12,921,831 of record NC_092594.1, on the reverse strand, counting down.
GACTGACTGCGTCTTTCAGGTCTCTACTGAAGAGTGAATTCGATACCAGCTCTTGTTCTGCTCAGCTCCACACATCTCAGCTTATTGTTTTATTTGTTATTGGGTTTTGTTTTCAGCATTTCATTTAGTTTTCAAGTCACTCTGATTCCTTCCATGCAAACTTGAAATGGTCTTTGTAAAGCAATGTGTAGTGCTTTGCTGAAATTCAGATTTTGATTTAGAATGCTTATTTTTCTGAATGTCTCTGATTACTGTAAGGCTTTTCATGCTAACACAATTAATTAACAATCAATTAAAATCAGCCCTGCTTTTCTTTCTGCCACAAAGTTTCCGCAGTAGTTCTGAGGCTGGAGCCGGTCACAGTTGGATACAGCCTGGTGCACCCGGGAGATCCTGATCCACACTCACATTCATTTAAGTGGCAGGCAAATTATTGAAGAGTGCTGGTCAGCGATCTTACCCTCGTTTACTTTTACTGCAAGATGAGCAGGCTACTTAAGAAATGCTGGACTCTGTCCACCTCCTGATTATTCACTTCCAGCCAAAAAGAGCGCGGTTCAAGGGAAGCTCCTGGCCGGGAGCCACGTTAGCCCGGCGCGTTTTCAAGCAGGATAACGATACAAGCGTCTGGGACAAAGGCTGTATATTTCTGTTCTCTTGCAAACTGCATGTAACTGAATTTTCTTACTAGTATAATTAAGTGGGTCTAATTGAGACATGCTGAGCATGAGCTCAGTGCTGGCTCAGCTGGCACGCCGGCATTTAGTACCCACAAACGAGGGCAGTGCTTCACTTCAGCTTGCCCAGCTTGCTCTGGGTTATTTAAAAATGCACTTGAGCTATCGTCAGAGGACAGGAAACCTTTAAGAGCCAGAAATGATAAAGCTTATAAAACTAATTGAGTTTCTCTCAATAAAGTAACAAGAAAGGAGCTGGAAAGTCGCCACCTTCACCGGATGCAGCACAGGGTAAAGAGTAAAAGCAACAAATGTATGATGTCTCCAGCAAGGAGACAGTTGTCTTTTGGAAGGAGAGAAAAAACATGCACGAGTTCTTTCTGGGTGCATTTTGTTGTACAAATCTTCAGACTTGCTGCTCTTTAATAGAGTTTTTTTTTTTATTATTATTATTTTTATGTAGTTGACTGGAAGTGTTTTGCAGGAATGCAAGTCCTTAATGTTGCTGGTTTTAAGAATCTGAAGATGAACTAATTCAGTGAATTGTTTCCTGATGTGTTAACGGGGGGAAGAAGGTATGTAAAATAACTTGAGCTTTTTTGAGCAATCTGAACTGAGACCTCCATGATAGGTTTGAGCATCAGTCTGTTCTAGTAGAGGGAATGGGCTGAGGTGACTTTTAAACTGGCCCCTCTATCCATCTGGAGCACCCTCCAGCTGGGCAATTTTTGGAGTATGAGGAGAAAAACAGGATGCAAATAAGTCAAATTTCCAGTATGTCTTCAGCAGGTGGGTCACCTGAAATACTTGATATTTTAGCTATGATGTTGTGTTTTTTGCGTATGTTACCAGCAAAAATTGTCAATGTAAAAGTAGCTCTTGGACCCAAACAAATTCAGGATTAATTCAAAAATCAAACACCCTTCAATAAATGATTGTGGGCAATGTAGGATGAGGAAGGTTGGGAGAAGTACTGCAAGAGGAAAGGGAATGTGTGCCTATCCCTCCACCTAGGTAGAGCGAGCCTCTGCTCTATCAAGGCTGTGCTGACCATGAATTTCACCTGTTTGCCCCTTTGCTCCTTTCAACCATGTAACTTTGTGCAGAGAGATGGTTTTCTGGAGTTTATATGGAGACATGGATTCTTCTCCATGTGAGTCTCCAGTAAGTTTCAAGGTGTCATTGTGGGTAAGCTAATGCTCAGTGCAGGCGTGGACAGCCAGACACTTCACACAAATGCGTTTCCTCTGCTTCCGCACAGAAGTGGTTACCTGAGTGATGATTTTTATTATTTCCCTTTCAGTGCGTTCTTGTTGCCATTACTAAGCATGGCCAGCTACATAACCTTAATATATCTGGAGGAATGGCACTTGGTCAATATGTTTTTGTTCCTCTGCTGAGTTTTGTATTTTGAATGTAATTCAGTTCTTACACTTCAGTATAACAGCCTATGACCTACAAACAATTTTAAACCCCAGAATAGGTTTATAAGACGTCTGCTTCCACATACTGCTTTTAAAGCCTACAAACTCTAGTGATAGGAAGCTTGGATTAAGGAGTGGTGGATTGCTCCTAATAAACCATGTAAAATGATTTTATCAATTTGATAAACTTGCCTGAAGTGTGCTTTTTTTTTTTTTTTTTTTTTTTTTTTTTTTTTTTTTTTTCTGTTTATAAATCAGGATGGTGCTTGCTTTTCTGTATTTCTGCAAAAGCGTCCCAACAGCTTATGCTGCCTTGAGTGTGCTGCTGTATCACTGATCCTGGCTGCGGGCAGCTGATGTGGGGGTGTAGATAATGCAGATGTTTTTCTGTTCCTTTTATTTTTTTTTACTTTGCTGCCTTTTGTGTTGGCTTCAGGGTTATGAATGTCCTCAGACTGAGTGGGGATAGCTCCTGGGCACCACCAGATTTTTTTTATTCATGTGCCATTTTCTGTTTAACTTGTCACAGATTAAAAAAAAAATAAAAATCTTACTACGAGACAGTCCTCTGCTGTATTCTTGACCAAACTGCTCTGATGTTCAATCAGTTGGGCGGTGATAACCAAATGATCTCGGGTAGTTAACTTCAGTCCCTTTTGATGTCAGCAAGGAACCGAGTTGTCTCTAATTCTGCCTGGCTGTGGGCAGTGTGTGCCTCCTGTTGATGATTTGGGAGCTCACCTGCTGCCCAAGAGCTGCAGCACAGGCGGGCCTGGCCCAGGGAGCTGTGGGGATCGGGGCAGGGGAACTGCAGCCACCACCCAGACTGGGGTCATGCTTGCCAGGGTACGGGTTACTCTGAAGGTTTGAAGCTCAGCTGCACCCCCACCGATACTTTGGATTGAGGATCCCCCTTCTTGCTCACACAAAACCGTCTTACTGCTACATCGGGTTTGTGTTGTGCTAAAGGGGGTTCCTGCTCTGAGAGGCCTGTGTGGAGCGGCTGGGTGAGCTCCTTGTGCCCTGTCAGAGCTGGGGACATCTTGGGGAGCAGGCTGGTGGCTCTGTGCCTCCCTAGTGAGGAACCAAACACTCCAAAGCAGCCGTTGTGCCTCCTAATTAGTGGCAAGTCACACCTAGCTGATGTGTTGTCTGCTGGGTGACTGCACAGGTGTCGTGGGTGGGGGATCCCACTGGTTCCTGTGCTTTGGGGGGAGCTGCCCTGTGGTGTGGTGGGCAGACCTCCATGCCCAATCCAGGGCTAACAGCATGTTCTACTGAGGAAAATGACAGGTTCATTAAGGTCGGAAAAGACCTCCAAGACCATCTGGACTAACCATCACCCTACCACCACTGTCCCTAAAAAGCATGTCCCTAAATACTACCTCTAACCTTTCCTTGAACACCCCCAGGGACAGTGACACCACCACCTCCCTGGGCAACCCGTCCCAATGCCTGACTGCTCTTTCTGAGAAGAAATGTCTCCTAATTTCCAATCTGAACCTCCCCTGGTGCAACTTGAGGCCATTCCCTCCAGTCCTGTCACTAGTGACGTGTGAGATGAGGCCGACCCCCAGCTCCCCACAGCTTCCTCTCAGGGAGCTGCAGAGAGCAATGAGGCCTCCCCTGAGCCTCCTCTTCTCCAGACGAAACACCCCCAGTTCCCTCAGCCGCCCCTCACAGGATTTGTGTTCCAGAACCTTCCCCAGCTTTGTAGCCCTCCTCTGGACATACTCCAGGGCCTTGATTCTTGTAGTGAGGGGCCCAAAGCTGAAAAAAAGTACTGGAGGTGCAGCCTCCCCAGAGCCGGGTGCAGGGGGCTGATCCCCTCCCTGGCCCTGCTATTCCTGACACGAGCCAGGGTCCTGATGGACGTGCCTGAAGGACAGGGCTGTCGCTCGCAGGAATGGTGAAGCAGCGTTTTAAAACAGTGGAAACGTGCGGATGGGCTGTGAGGCCTCAGCTTGTAAAATCCATTCCCAGAAATTGTATATTAATTCTTGGAGAAATTAACAGCTTTTATGGGGTTAGTTTTCTCAGAAAGCGCTGTCGGGCTCTTAAGGGAGGAAACACGAAAATGAGGGATAGCTGTGGATAATCTCGGCTGTGTCGTGCTGTCGGAAGGTGTTCTCATACTGGATTGTTTATTCCCTCAGAGCAGCACGTTAATAACACTTCAAGTGTTTTCTGGTTACGAAAAGCAGCCTTTTTAACAGAAAAGGGAAGGTGCTTTGTATCCTGCTGAGAGGCTCCTTCCGCAGAAGCAGTCCCCGGCGCTGCTGACGGGGGACAGCGCTGCGTTTTCCCCCGGGGCTGTGGGGGGACCTGACCCCATTTGGGGCCGCTCCCGGCCGCGGCCGAGCCCCGGCGCTGCCCCAGCGCCTCCCGCAGCCCGTGGGGGCGGCGGGGCCCGGGGCCGGGTGGGCTCCGCCCGGCGGGGGCGGCACCGGGGCGGAGCGGGGCGGTGGCAGCGGGCCGGCAGCGGGCCGGCAGCGGCGGGGTGGCCGCGGGGCGGCCGCAGCATGGCCGGGATGGAGCCGTGGAAGCAGTGCGGGCAGTGGCTGATCAGCTGCAAGGTGCTGCCGCCCAACCACCGGGTGACCTGGGACACGGCGCAGGTCTTCGACCTGGCGCAGACGCTGCGCGACGGCGTGCTGCTCTGCCAGCTGCTCAACAACCTGCGCGGCCACTCCATCAACCTCAAGGAGATCAACCTGCGCCCGCAGATGTCCCAGGTGCGGCCGGGGAGGGTTTTTTTGGGTGTGGGGGGAGCATCCCCCCCTTCTGTTCCCCCCCCGATCCCTGCGGGCTGGCCCCGGGCTGTGCGTGCTGGGGGCGCTGAGGGCGGCGGGGACGGGGCTCGGGGCTGCGGCACCGCGGGGGCGGCCTCGGGGCCTCCCCGGCACCGGAGGAGCGGAGCCGGGGGGCCCTGGCTCTGGGCGCACGGAGAGCTCCCGGGGAGCCTTGGTGAGGCAGCAGCGGTGCTGGGTCTGGGTGTCAGGACGGGCATCCCGGCCCCACGGGGAGCTGCCGGGCTGGTAGCTGAGCAGGGCGATGGGTGTGCGGGGGGTGAATTTGGGGAGTTCTCACGTGCTGTGCGCTGCTCCAGCCCCGGGAGGGAACCAGCGCTTGCTGAACAGTGCCAGAGCCTTGGGTTGTGTCTTCGTTGTGGTGAGGCTGCTGCCGAAGTGACCCTTCTTCACCTGGGCTTGCAGAGCTACAGTTTGTGTACGAACTGTTGGAGGTGGCTTCCTGCCCTGTTCCTAATGGACAAAAGGTGGCCTCACGGTATTACCCAGCGTTATTTGGATAGCTGATTGAATCCGCTGCAGTTAGAGCTTAATGCTACTTGCCTGAGCCAGCATCACTTAATTTTATTTTTGATGAATAAAAGCTGTGGCGGGCTGCTTCTGAGGATCAGAACGTTTTGTCTTCCTTGATTGGAGCAGGTTGAGAATTGTTAAGGTTCATATCTGCTTCTCTGAGCTTGTAGTTGGAGATCTTGGATGATTTCTGAGCTTGAACTTGGGCTCTGTATGTGCACAGCGTGGACACTGACACTTCCCAGCCCCAACCACTGCCACCTTGCCCTCTGAGTGTCCGAGGAACCTGCGGTGCTGCCGGCTGCTCTCACCGGGGTGCGTTTCTGCCCTGCAATGCTTCCACCCTTGCAAACAGGGAGCTGTTGCTGGGCCAAAACCTGTAGTGGCTAAACCTACCTTCTTGTTACCTTCATCTTCTGTGAGATTGAGGTTTGTTGGTCTTTGTGAGGTTCTGGGGGGTTTAATGGAAGTCTCTTGGAGGAGGTACTTCTTGCTGGAAAGGATCATTCTGTGAGGATTTCAGATATTGTCATTAAAAATGCAGTAAGGCGAAATTCGGCAGGCTGCTTCTAGTTTGCTGCTGAGACTGTGAAGGCAGCTTAGCAATAACTTAGGCTGACTCTCAGAGGCTTTCAGATGATTAGTCTTGAGCTAGTTGGGGTGCGCAGAGCTGAGCCTTAGTGACTTTTGTCAGAATAACACCTGCCAACAGACTGATGTGTATGGTGTACTGTAGGGTCTCAGGGGCACGTAGAAACACTAGGTGATGCTCCGCTCCTTGTGAGGCAGTGATTTACGGGCACACGGTGATTTATGGGCGTGGGGTGCCAGGGCAGACGTGGCATTGGGATGCTGGTGGTCCCAGTCCCTGGTCGGGTAGCCTGCTTGAATGTGCTGCTGCATCTGTGCTGCCTAGCTGAGCTGTTTGAGCCTCGCGTGGCCCTTCCGTGCTGTCTTCTAAAATTGAGCTGTGGCTCCCATCTGCCGTGATCTGACGCTGTTTGTGCTGCGCAGCCTTCGAACAGTCAGGGGGTTCTTGCAGCAGTCCTTGAGCGATAAACCCAGAGAATGAGAGGTGGATGAGTGCTCCACGAATGGGTCTGGTGGGAGGTGGGCTGCCTGATGTGTGCCTCAGCTTGTACTGCTGCTGCCATTTACCAGGCCTGTCTCTGTGAACCAAGTTTTGGTGGCTTGGGGGCTGGTTCTGAGGCCGCCAGCACTGAAGGACAGGACGGCGCGGTGCTGCCCCGGGCAGGCCGGGGAGTAGGCGCCAGCTCTGCCAGGAGAACCGAGTCTCCTCCGTTTCGTGACACGTTTATTTTGTTCCGGAGTGAATGTGGCAGATCAGATGTCTGTAATGCTCATCCGTGCTGCCCTGTACATCCTGGAAACGCATTAAAAGCTACACCAGGAGTGCAGAGGGGTTGTGCTGTCACTTCTGCAGAGGCTGCTTCTCGCCAGGGGGGCCTCGTGTGGTGGACCAGGAGCCCTGCTCAGCTGCTGTTGGTGCTCAGGGCAGGGGCAGAAATGGGCTCGTGGTGCCCGACATGGCTGCACAGACTCATGCCTGACCTAAAGGCAGTGGGTACGGTCTGTTTTATGGGCTGGCCAACACAGGAACTGCATGTCTTGGTGCTAACTGCATGTCTTGGTGCCACTATCAGCCATGCGCTTTGTCACAGCTGTCCTCAGGGTGGGCTGTTCGGTGCATCTGAAATCTGTCGATTCAGCCTCTCTGCCTGCCTGGAGATAATGCCTGGCTGACAGGAGTGTCTCCGTGCTTCTAGATGGCAAAATAAGGGGTTTGGGCACTATTTGGATGTTGGCTGTTGCTGCCTGCGTTTCTGTGCTTGTGACAGTACGTTCGGTTCCTGCAAGTTGTCCTCTGAAGAACAAAGCTGACGGAGTCAGTTATGCAGAAAGCAAGCCTCAGGTGGGAAAGCCTGACCCTCACCTTCATGAAGGATAGCAGGGTTGTTGCTGTGCTAATGAATCTCCCAGCGCTGGGTCTCCAGCTGAGCGCTGCCTTCTGCCTGAGAAGCTGCCGTGGCACAGTGCTTGGTCGCGTGTGAAAAATGCCACGTGGGCTGTGTGTGGGAATGGGAGCTGCTGGCTTCAGGGACTTTCTCATCCAGGTTTTTCACCACGACTGAGAAGAACGGCAGTGTGTGGCCTCTAGCAAGAGCTCTTGCGTCAGGGCTGCAGAGCACTTCACTGCCTGACCTCTGAAGGGCTGTAGCACCACGAGTTGTCATTTCCACCCAGTGTGCACAGTCAGCGAAGGGAATTCTGAAGACAGATCACAGAGTGACTCCTGGGCTTGGAAACCAATTACAGGGGAGTCTGACTGAGACCTGAGAGCTGGTAGTGGCGTTGTGAAAGCCGTCTTACTGCAGGCATGCTCTTTACCATGTGAAGAGGGGTGAAACAGGTTGCCGAGACGTGAGCTGCTGCGTGTTGAAGCCCCGCACGAGTGCTGGGTGGTGGTGAGACGAGGATGGAGCTGCTCACTGCTGCCGGTCACTGTGCCCAGATGCCTCTTCGTGGGTAACGTGGGCTGGGGAAAACAGCAAAAATAGAAGTGATCCATAACAGAGAGCACTAATCCTAATGTTTCATCTTGATCATACAAGAACTTGAATAATTTATCAACAGAAATTTAAAACCTAAATCAGCGGATTACAGTGGATTTGCAGAAGATGTCATCTGTTCAATGCTTATCTACTATCTTTAATACTTTGTAAACTCGTTTTGAAATGGTTTTTGCAAGGCATTTAGTTAGTGTATGAGAGATTGCTCAACAGGAAAACTGCACTTAGTGCAATACTGGCAAGGGAGTTCGCTAAAGGAGATGTTGACATAGGTTAAATATTAAAAATAACTATTTCCTATTATTCTAATAAAAATAAACAGAACATCCCTCGGTTTGTATTACAAGTTCAAATGTCTTTTAATTTTAGGGAGTTATTTATTTGGTGTGACCGTGTGGTGCAGGGAAGTTCACGATCATTGTATCTGCGTGATGTTTTTGGGTGGCATCTGAGCATTGATAAAAAACGAATAAAAAGCCACTTGCTTTTTATTCCAAATGTTGGCATAGGAGAGCATGTCAAGTGTCGCTTACCATGTGCAGAGGAGCAAACTGGAAGCATCTCTCGACTCTGCGCCACCGGTTTGAGAGTTGTTCTGAAACTGCCAAACCTCTTGGGCTTGCGCTGGTTCTGTTTTTATAGGCGTAATAAGAGTGTGAGTAAAACAAAACAAACACCTTGGAGCTATTTAAGGCTGTATGTTCAGTGCAATTGGTTTCATCTTTTGAACTTTTCAATCTGTTCGCTTCCTTGCTGGTACCTCAGCCCACGTAATGCCTCTAACAGTTGACCTTATGTCAGTGATTTATCTGAAGGAGAGCTGTTATCCGTGGGGGATGTATGTTACACACATGATACGCACGTGAGTCTTCTGCAGGTTGGACTTGGGAAATTAGCTATTTTGAACAAATACCTCCTCAAAGCAAAACCTTAACACGACCTCTGCTTCGTGCTAAGAAAAGGGACTGACAGAAAGCGAGTGACCCAGTTTTCGTAGGTGGTTCTGCTTACCTTGAGATGGAGAAAATAATATTGGAGAACTGCCATAGTACTTCTTGGTTCAGGTTGATTAGTTCTGGTTGCGGGGGGAAGGGAAGACTGCAGTTGTGCTATATTTGTGTTATAAAGCTTATTTTGCATGCTATATTTATCGAAGAGGTATTACATGCAGAATATGCATCTCGCCAAGAGTTGCCTGAAATGTCACCTCCCGCACAAAGCTGTGGTGGGCTGGGAGCTGTGTAGTGCCTTCACAGGAACAATGTTCCTACTGGGTCCTCGGAGATGCCGTGGTGTTGGTTATCAGCAGATAACTACTCAGTGTCTGTGGGGTGCTGCTCTGTTGGGAAGAAGCCAGGTTATTCCCTTGTGCGACAAAGGTGGGGTGCCTGTGGCAGTGGGAAGGGCTGTGTCGGAGACAAAAAGAATCAATACAAAGCGCTCAAGGGGAGAGGGAAGGGGCCTGTAAGAAGTAGGGGGGGAAAAAAGTAAAAGAAGCTGGTATGCACTGGAGAGAAGGGTCAGGAAAAGCTGGAAGGTGGATCTGAAGGTGTATCAGCCTGTGGGATGCGTTGGGGTGTTGAGAGAGGACTGAAGACAGGATTTAAGATTTCTGCCTCGTTAAATACAGCTCCTGCATGCGGGGACAGGGGGCTCGTGGCCGCACGCAGGCAGGGAGGTCCTGGCTCGTGCCCTGCATTGCGTGGGGGCCTCCGAGCACAGAGGAAGATGTGTTGGTTTGTTCGGTCACTGGCAGGCTTACCTTGAAGTGCATTTATTGCCTGATACTCCGCAAGGGGTCAGTTTTTGAACTGGCTCCTCCCAATGCTGAGTTTGTAGTTCTTTAAACAACACACAACCAACACTTCCCCCTGCACCAAAAACCTTTGATTTTTTTCTTAAATTTCCCTTCCTATTGCTCCAAAGCAGCATCGTAGTACTTCCATATTATTCCATGATATTCCACAATAGTGTTTCCCATTACCCTATACTGTGTTATTTCAGCACTTCAGAAATTGTTCCACAAGGAAAAGTATGAATTGATGTATACTTTGGCAAAATGTCTAGTATTTTTTTCCCTGTGCTTTCCAGTTTACTCAGCATCATCTGGAGCTACCTTTCCTTTCCTCTTACTTTGCTTTGACAAGTTTAAGACTTCAGGCATTGTAAAATACCAGCTGTTTGTAACGGCTTGCAATATATAAAGTGTAATCTAAACTGTTATCTTTATTGTAATGTTTTGAATTTTTATGTTTCTGAGAAAGATGTTCCCTCAAAGCTCAGTGAATGCTGCCGACTCCGGTTCAGTATCAGGTGAGAACATGCACTTCAGGCAAATGGAAGGGAATGACCCTTTCTTTCATCCTGTATTAAATGACAGCAGTGAATGTGTTGGTGACATGAAACACAGAAGGATTATTAACAGGATATTTGATTCTCTGTGTTTTCAGAACATGAAGCCTTAGTCACAAATTGTGTAATAGAGAAGTATCATCACAATTTGTATGAGAGCCACTCATTTAAAACACTTGCAGACCTGCAAGTATGAACTAATGGAATTGGGGAAGTGACATTCAACTGTCTTGTTTTCTGATATAGGGATTTCAGACCTGGAAGTTACTGCTACTTCTAATCAGAATTTTGTTTTATATTTGGTTAGTAGGGATTTGGTTAGTCTGCCATTACCTATTTTTCTGCTACTTTTCTCTCCTCTAAAGATCACTTGAAAGGTATTTCAGGTGATAGAGGGAACATGGTTTGGTGTCTTGCAGAAACAAACAAAATGCGTATTTGAGGTTGGGGCTATAATAAGGTATTATCTGAAAAACAAAACAAAAACCCAGCTCCATAACCAAAACGAAGTGTTTTTAAGGCGTGTTTTTAACTGGTAGAGCTTAACAGGGGAAGTTGACTTGTATTGCCAAAATCCTTAGATGAGCCATTTAATCCTTGATACAAACACATTTATTCATCCATTTCAGTTCTGCAAGGCCATGCACTGAGTAATCTGTGCGTAGGGCACCGTGTGCCACTGGTGGCTTTCACATTCACATCACTTCGAGGCAAGAAGCAGCCTTACAGCCAGCTACAGTAGTCATTAGAGCTTGGCCCTGGCAACCTTTGGCTGTTGGAGCAGCCTGACTTCGCTGTCAGGTAGGAAACCTGGTGCTAAAGCACTGACTGCCCACACTCTAAATTAATACAGTAATAACACACAGGCTGTGAGTTTGCTGTCAGTTTCTTCTGTTTGCTTAGTCTAGAAGTAAATTACACTTAAATACTCCAGGGATTGGCTGTGAATCCCCCCAGCTACTGCTTCCCGTAGCCGTGGTGCCTTGTATCAGCGAAGGATGGCCGTGTTGCTTTTCCCTCTGAATTCCTCAGGGTGTGAGTGAGTGCCTCTGACTGTGGTGTGGGGTGGCTCAGGTAGGTAGGGGAGCACAGCGCTGCTGCACGGATGTGCCTGGCAGACTTCAGGCCTCTCTGGGTGGAGGTGCGGTGGTGACGTAGCCCTATCATGTGAACTGTAACTCGGGGTGAGCGCTGAGCATCCTACTCAGATCTGCAGGAATCAGCTCAAGCTTTGAATGCCTTCATCTGGGAGAACAGGGGTGAAGCAGAGAACATCAGCGGGAACGTTGAAGATGCTGCCTGCAGCTCCTTCAGCTCTCGGGCCAGCAGACAGGCTGGGAAGTGCCCCTGCACGCTGCTGCCTTTGGGCACCCGGTCAGTTGCTGTCTGCTTGGCTGAAGAAGAATTTCCTGCAGTCTTTGAGAACCTGATTTGTATCTAGGCAGATATTTTGAAAACCGCTTGGTGCTTCTTTGAGGCTTAAGTTCTGCATTTTGGAGAGCAGTGTTGGTTTTGCTAAATTGCACCCAGTTGAGTGAGGGAGCATTTAAGTTTCACTTTCTTTTAGTGGTTTACCCTCTGGACAGAGGGAGGTGGTATTTCAGGTTGCATAGTGTACTTCTGAACTGGCAATTGCTTATTTAAAAAAATTTTTTTTTGAACAATCCTGTTGAGCTTTGATTTCCCACCTACTTTTCCTCTTGTCTTGCTTGTTGTGGGTCACTCCCAGGTTTTGGGAAGCTTGGCATGAAGTTACAGTGCTGGGCCTTGCCCAGGGAGCTTGCTGAGGATGGATGTCCTCACAGGGCTGTCAATTCCAGGGTGTTCCTAGGGCATTTTAAGAAGCAGAGGCTATGTTCAGACATTCGGTGGGCTTTGACAGGTGTGTAGATGTTTTGAGTTGTTATGGAAGCTGGGAGCCATGAATGGGGCTCACCTGAGCCATTGTTGAGCTCTGCCTGTTCCCCCTTATGTCCTGCTGTGCTTTGTATCCACCAGAAGGATGTGAATTGATGCCAGTTGCTGCAGGTAAGCCATGAGCAAGTTATTCAGGGCCCGTGTTCAGTTGCGTTACTGCTGTGCCCGGCAGCACTGCCTACAGTGGCGTGTTTCCTGTGGGCTGTGCCGAGGCCACAGACTTTGCCATGAAGTACTCTGAGCAGGTGGCAGCCTTTGTGAAAGCTGAGGTTTAACTCCACACTTCTTCCCTGCAGCGTCTTTGGGTGGTACTGCTGGTGAGAAGGGCTCCACCTTACAGCGTGCCGGCACCTACAGGCTGCAGGCTTCACCAAGCCTTATGGAAGCAGCTCCAGTAATCCTGCTGTAATGCCTCTGCCCTTGTATCAGTCCTGTAGGTTCCTCTTCCAGAAGACCCTCCTAAGTTGATTGGCAGAGATGGAAGCCTTTAACAAGGCAGATATGAGGGGTGAAGGCATGGGTGTGAAGGCAGGAGCAGCTGAGCCTTGCTCCTATGCCAGGCATCACCCAGATCAGCAGCCTAGAGAGAGCCTCGGATCCAGCCCTGCTGAGCCATAATCGAGCAGCTTTGCAGACCCCTGGGAAATCTGGTTAATTTATATGATCTATGGCTGCTTCTCTGAGAATTTAGGCTTCTGTAGCTCGTAAGCCCCATTGTGCATCATGTTGTTTCAAGGGCACAAAGCGTTAGCAATAGTAAATGGAACACGACTTGCTGCCTAGTGTTAGAAATATTTATTAAGGAATAAAAAAGTGTTCTTGCAGTTCTGTGTGGGATTCCCAATTACAACGGCATAGGATTCCTGGATTTTTTTTGAAGAAATGGTAAGTTCTTTGCCTTCTCTGAATGAGAGAAATATAAGAAAATAGCTGCTAAAAACAAAACAAACCATCACACAACTGAAACAAGGAGTGTGTTTTGTAATGTTCTCCCGTAGTACCCCTTGGTAGGCGCGAGCTGGGAGGAGTAGGTCTTTTTTCTATCAGCAGCGTAACGATGGCCATGAAGTTGTGTGGCCTGGGGTTAGCGGTGACCGAAGGGTGAAATGTTCCCCTTTGGGGCAGAGCTGGTGCGCGGTGGGGTTTCCCTGTGCACACCCACTGATGGTGGCTGCCAGTAAGGACTTGGTCTTTCCATCTCAGACCTCGGTTGCCGTTTCTGTGCTGTGGGAGTTCAGGCCTGGGGAATTGTTCCCAAAAATTTTTGTTTGGAAATCCAGCTCCTGGGTGATGCATCATCTTAATTCTAGCGAGGAGTCGTGGTTTTGTTTCATGTTGTCTGTGAAACCCGTAGTGGAGCAGTTCTGCAAGAAAATTAAACCTCAGAAGGTTTTGCAGGAATGTCATCCCTGAGAGATGTTCTCTAAGCTATTTGGAAAAGAAACACAGTACTCAGTTTTTCCTGTTTCACGCTGAGTATCATTAGAGTTTGACCTTAAAATTCAGTGCTTCAGTGAAGTCACATTGAAGTTTGCACTTGAACATGCCTTTCATCTTGATCTGAAATAGCAGCAGATTTTGAAGTGTTAGGATTACTGTAGGATATTTCATTTCCCTGTCAGCTCTGCTAGCGATAACCTCTCCAATTTGCCTTGCTTTTCACGTTTTTCTCCGTTGACTCAGGCAGCTTGATCTCACTTATTGGAACCGGGTGCCCTGGCTGCTCTGTGATTACTAAGACGCATTGCTCTGACAGGTCTGGTTGCTTTAGGGGGGGATTTTTCCTTTCCTCTTGTCTCTGCTTCTCCCTCGCTTTGAGTCATCTCAGTCCTGCAGTCTGCTCCCTCCGCCCTCGTGCTGGGCTGGTGCCTTCACCTTCTTCATTCGCCTTGCCCCCACCCGCCCGGGTGTTTTCTCGTCTCTCCGGTGCATCTGTTTCCTCTTTAGCTTCTTTCCTGAAGCTTTTTCTTCCTTTCAGCTGGTTTCCCTGCCCTGTTGTCCTGCTGGCCTCATCTCCCTGCAAATCCTCCAAAACCTGTTTCCTGCGTCCCCTCCGGATGCCGCTTCCCGCGTGGCTGCCGGGTGGGAGGGCTCGTGGCGGAGCCGAGCTCCTCTGTGAGCACAGGCGGGGTGTCCAACACAGCAACACCAGGCCACACTTGAACAGAAGTCCCGTGTTAGGCTGTTTGCGACTACTTTTCAGCGATTAGTTTTCATAAATGGTGATAACTGGTAAAAGGAGAGCTATTTTCAACATTGCTGCTTCCTTCCCATTGCAGCCAGAGGCTCCACCATGCATGAGTGCGTCCCCAAAATTGCTTTGTTTTTCCCATTTACTCTGGACGATGGGGCAGAGCACTCTAGTGGGGAGTGATGAGGATGGAAGCCGGAGCTGGGAGTCTGCAAGGTGAATCGGGCACTGCTGCTGGGAGCTGCTCCTTCTGAAGGCAGCACCACGTGGCTCCTGCCGTCCCACCACGCTCGGGAGGTTTGTGTCACTGCGGCAGTGCTTGGGTCTTTTTTTTTTTTTCTGGGTTTGTGTCCTGAGGGAGTAGTTGGGGCTGGGAACGATGGTTATTTTTATCCACTTTTCTTTTTTCAGATTGATTTTCTGTGTTGCTTGCAAGGCAGAAATTGCCAGTCCTGCTGGCTGGCACGCTCATCGCGCAGCTCTCATGTTGGGCATCCATCTCCAGGGTTTCTTTTCCTTTCCCAGTAAGCTCTACTCACTCTTCAGGTGCTGGTAGAGGTGACAATTTTAGTTCTGCTTCCCAGGTTGGAGCTGAGAGCACTATTTGGAAAAATAAACAATAGAAAATAATTTGAGAATTTTAATTGGCCTCCCTCTGGCTGAGGACTTTCTGAGCTGTCAAAGGATTTCCAACAGGGTGGTGTCCCTGAGGGATTACCTCGATGACTAATGGTAACTGTAAATCAGTAAACGGAGAAATCAGGTTAGATGGAAAGTTAAAAATAACTTCATTGGAGATCACTTAGAAGCTATATTCCGACCTCAGTTTGCTTCTTCAGGTTCGAAGCTTTTGTAGTAGTGATTTTTAACTAGGGAAGTTCCTTTAAAAATTGAAGTACTCTTTAATTTAATCCTGTTAGTTCCCAGCCATTATCGTGTCTCTGTAGTCACTTACCAATGTGCTTAGTCTCATAAGTTTCCGCCTGTGCATAAAGGCAGCAATGATGCTAATTGCCTTGTCTTGGGGGGGGGATGCTATCATGCGTGTCATCTACACTTTGACCTGTTCCATTGAATTCCTGATGCTGCTTCTATGGGGTTTTCTCGGGTTTTCTGTTGAATACCCTTTTTCCTGTCTACAGAATGTTAGGAGTGGGCTATGAATTCATGAAGGTGTTTCTGTGCTTTGGGAAGTAACGCTGCACCTCAGCCTGTGCCTGAGCCTTTTGTGAAATAACATGGATTCCAAGGTTGCTTATGTTGGCAGGCAGAAGTAAACTGAAGAACTCAAGTGACTGCAGATGCGCTGTAGAGGTGCATCATTACCAGATACATGGTAGGTCTGCCCAGCAGACAGACTGGGCAGTAAACTGACTTGGTGAAACAGAACTGGAGGTAGGATGATGCATTTGTTTACTGGTTCTCTGCAGGTGTCAAAAAGAAATTAGAAATTGGCCACAGTGGCAAGGCATACAGGTGTTAAAAGGGAACATCATTTGAATTGGAAGATGTAAGACTTGCTCTCTACTCTAGAGCTTGGATTGCCCTCAACTACTTACTTTCATAGCTCTGCTCTCAAGTAGCAGTCATGCTAATTGATCTCCCTATAGATATGCTTTGAATGTTTCTCCAACTCTTTAATAAGTTTAAAAATCTGAGGTTTAAAACTATTTCCTGCAACGTAGATCTTGTGATTCACAAAAAAGAAGTGCAATCATCTAGTGTTACATTTACTGTTTTATTGTTTACATAGGCTGGTAAATACTACCCCTAAAATCCAATTGTTGTTTTAACTTGTGTTTTTGGTTTAATAAAAAAAAAAAAGTGTGAGAAGTTGCATCTCCCAGCTGTGGTATTGCTGCTGTCAATGGTTGGGTGGATAAGAACTGCATGGACACTTTGTCAGCTCCCTGTTACCCCTAGAGTAGCTTTCCTGGTGAATTACAGAGAAGGGACTGATGGCAAATTTAGTTAGCTTATTGCTGGCAGTGTGTAACTTGACTGGGGTTCAGCATGTGAGGTGATCTTGCTTCCTTGAGCCGCAAAGGTTTTTAGAGCCTGCGGGAGAGCTTGTCGCAGAGATGTACCGAGATGCTGTGGCTTGTGACGGAGCCGCTGAGCCTGGGGTGCATCTCGAGGCAGGCTCTGGTAGACCCGTGAGTCACGTTCGGAGATCAGTCAGCACGATCAGTTGTGTGTGGCACAGCACTGAGTCACAGCCTTGTGAGTTTCCAGTCCCTGGTGCAGAAAATACCCGCGTGGCTGCCCCTATGGCTTCATTTAGAAATGAATGAGTGGTATAAATGTTCAATAACTAAGCTATGTGCTTCAGGTCCCTACCCTATTTTTGCCTTCTTAAAAAAAATAAATAAGAGCTGATGTGCTCTTTCTTAAACAGATGTTCAGAAGTAGCACGTAATTGTTACAAATGGAGAAAGGCTAGTTTCTGAAAAAACACACGCGTCAATTGGGATTTCAATAAAAACTATGATACAGCCACAGAACTAGCTGCAAGGGTCTATTCTAATTGTCTCGCCTCTTCACTGCCCGTGTTTCACATAGCCTCACTCCTGATTCATTCAAAATGATGTTACTAAATCACTTTTCTGTCTTGTTGTTCACACTGTTTTCTTCACCAAACAGACAGGTTTGTTGCTACAAGGACTCCTCGCTGCTGCCCTGCTTATCTGGCTTCAGAGGGGAGAATTGGCCTTGCAGTTTTATCATGTCCACAAGTCTGAAAATAACTCTTACTCTTTCCCCTGTGCTGAGAACTATCTCCATACAGAGGCAGAGGAAAATCTGTCCTTGTTATAAATTCCCAGTTACAAACTACCGATGCATTGATTTTGGTATTTTCTAATCTCCACCTGCTTGGTTGTCTCACCAACCTATTGTGCCTTTTAGAGGACAGGAGCTGGTCCAGGACCGTGCTGTATTTTATTTACATTTTCTTCTATTTTGCTGACTAGTCTGTAGAATAGAACAACACCAAACAATCAGTTGCAAGCTTAGGCTTTCTGGACATTGTTATAGCTTAGCTCCAGTACTTGTTTTTAGTGTTAGATAAAAAGCAAACATCTGAAGGAATCACTTGTGTTTAAGTGATGTTCTGGTAGGCATTTAGTGAAGTGTTGCTGTTCAGAGGTCTGAAAGTATGTTAGAGCAGCTGCTTGTATTGGATTTGAATGTGTTCTTTTGTGTAATAGCTTAAAAAAAAAAACACACACAAAACTGCCTACAGCTTGCAGGCAGGCAAATGCTTTCACTGACTCTACAATATGTTGCTGTGTTTGCCTTTATGTATGCATCAGTGCCAAAACTAGTTACAGATTACGGCTCGTGCAAACATTTTTTTAGCCATGACAAGAGTGACTGTTGGTTTTTGTGTGGTTCTGTGCAAATATGCAGTGTCTGCTCTGATTTTAGTGCGCTTTTTAAACTTAATTTTATTGATGTTATTAAGTTCAGGATGATGGGGATGCTTCTGGTTAAAAAAAAAAGTTGATTTCTGCATCCTCCAAGCATATGTTGCTGCTAAAATAGTAAGTGGATTTGTTCTATCCATATAAGTGCCTTATGATTTTAATAGGCTTAATTAACTGAGCGCAGTAGGCAGGGTTCAGCCCCTTTGCCAGGTTCCTCAGAGCAGCAGCACGCTGCGCAGCGATTTCCTACGGTAGCACTTCTCAGCTCCCCTCCGAGCGAGAAGGCTTCCAGCACCCATCTGCGTATTCTTTGTACATTGGAGGGAGAAAAATGTAGGCAGGAAACTAATGGCAAGTGTTTATGCAGGCCTTCATTTGGGGATGGAGAATACCCACTGCAGGTGTTCCCGAGGATGTCTCAGGAGCTTGCTTTTTGGGAGGTCACCAGGACACCTGCAGCGATCGGGAGCCATTCAGGGGGAAGTCAATAGCTTGGAGGCTGGGATGGGTTCTGCAAATTGCTTTAGGGTGATCCTTAGCACAGTTCACCATCCCGTGACCCTGCAAGTACTGTGGCAGAACTCAAAGCGTGCTGTACATCTATAACTGGGATTAGGGTTTGGGTGGAGTACTCTAGTTCTTCTCCTGAGATGGCTGCATGGCAGGAGTGAAGGCTGTCACTGCAGGCAGGCTCCCTGGGCCTACAAGGAGTTACTATTACGGTCATATTTGGCATGGAGCAGGGGCTGGTAAGGCAGGCTGCTTCGCTGCCACTGATGTGCTCCACTTAAACTCCTGCTGTGGTGTAGCAAAGGGCTCAGGGTGACAGCCCAGGTAACCCTAGAGTGCTCTCTGCTGCAGGGATTTTGCTATATTTGCCCTGTGCACCCTTCTATTGTTTTAGGTGATCTAACACCATTTTGTGCCCTGGAATTTCGATTTCAGATTTTGTGTTTTCATAAATATCCTTCATCTTGACTCCACGCTTGTGGCTGTTTCACTTTGGGGTGCCGGACTGCCATCCTTTGAAGAAGCCGTGGGCTGTTCATCAGTGGGTTTTGAAGGCTGCTGCCAGGCTGTCAGCGTGGTTCAGCCCTGAGATCAGATGGGCTGCATGCGGAAGTGACGGTTGAATTTCCATGACCACTCACCCGTTTGCTGCTGCTGAGATTATCACAGCTGCTAATTCATTGTAGTGAAGTAGGTGTTTATGTGATCGATACATCTCCCACACAAGTTTGGGCTGCTTCAGTGATGCCTTTCGCTTTGGCAGGCAGCTGGGGTAAGTTAAGCGGAGGCAGCCTGTTAGCAGAGACCTCTGCCAGGACTTGGCTGAAGCATCTTATGCCAGGTTTACCTCTCGCTGCTTACCAGCATACTGAAGGAAGGAAACCTGCTGGTTTGTAAGGTGTCAGCATATTTTAAGCTGATTTTGTGATTGAACGTTGCCAATGGTAGAATTTGATCTAAACTTTATCAGTTCTCGCATGATAACTACTTATTTATAATATATATATATATATATATATATTATATTTCACTTGGAATTCCTGAATTAAGAGGTTCACATGTCACTGAAGGAGTGGAGCACAGTTGATGTAACACTGGCTGGATTTGAGAGTGACTCCACATGAAGAACATGGGTATAAATGCATTAGTTTCTATGTTGTTAATGTCGTATTTTAATTGACTTCTCTCATTTTCTGGAAGCTGAGAACTATGAATGCGTTTGTGTCCTGTTTATGTCAATATCACAAGAACTGCAGCTGTGGACCAAACCACTGTTTTGTCTCGCTCAGTATCTCATGATCATCTGGACCTGATTCTTCAGAGCAATAATCTGTTTTGGTAGCCATCTGTGGAGGATGTAGCACCCCAGGGTTTTTGCAAAGTGCATTTGTAGCAGCTTGTTTTGTGCCCAAAACATTCATTATGCTATTATGCATCATGGCCCATTATGCCACTGCAGTCTCCTGCTTAACCCGCAGCGTGCCTGTGTTGTGCAGTTGTGGCCTCCTGCTTTAACAAGGGCATAACTCCACGGGAGTGGGGTGGAGAAGGGCAGCAGGGGTTTTGAAGGTACGAAACTCATTCTGGTGAGGAATGGCTCAACAGAGAAGGAAGGTATTTTTCAGCTTTGAAA